>NC_089876.1:11443636-11762954 GCF_040182565.1 Anser cygnoides | reverse complement strand
AGTGATGGATGCACAACAGTTAGATATCCTGTTTCTAGTGTGATTGAAGCCTCGAGAGACCTGATAGCTGATCATCAGCAGAGATAGCTGGCAATATGTTTGAAGGACATGATGGAGGTCACTTTTTTTTTTTTAAATCTATTTAAATTCTGTCAACATTTTTTTGGAGCCACTTATAATTCTGCAACATTTGAGTCTGATTACTCTCAAAAAGAAAAAGAGAGTTAGTTAGGAAGTAGGTGCATTGTTTTGTTTGCCTGGTTTTGATATTTTTTTCCCCCCAACTGTCTGTCCCTTTGCACAGAACAGAGTAATCCAACTAGAAATCGCAGAAATATGCAGGAACTGGATAGGCAGTTTCTACTATTAGTAACTGTTTCTGAAATAATCAAAAATAATCTTCTTAGCACGGTGTTCTCATCCCTTGAGAACTAAGTCAATCAGATCTTTGTAGGGACAAGGAGGTGAACAGTAATAAATACAGTATCTACATGTGAAAAAAGTGTGTGAATGAGATAAGGCTGTTCCCCAGTTTTAGTAGAGAACTTGAGGGTGGGGTATTTGGAAAACAAATGTAAGAGCTGTATTGAAACAAAGAGGGAAGGCATGCCATGGTTTACTGCTTTGTGTGGATAATATAGATGCAGTGTTGAAGTAATGCTTTTGGACAGCTAAACCAGTATGTAAAAAATTGTGTATGGTGTGTCTAACAGTAATTTTATTTCCCAAAGCCTTCAGATTTTCCTTGAGGGGACAGCATATATCCAGCAGAAAAAATATATAAAATAATAATTATTAAAAAACAATGTAGATATATACTGTTATAATGATAGCGATTGACTTCAAAGGCAGGGATCCTAGTCAAGTAGGTTTTGACCCAAAGCTCTATGTGCCCTTAGTAAGGTTTATTCTCCAGAGTTGTATGTAAAGGCTAGAAAAGTACATATGTTTACACGAAAGACATGAATGTTGGCTGTTAAATAAGTGGCTGGATTATTGCCATCTTTGGGTAATCTTCTACAACGGCATATGTTGGCAAGAAAATATGTTTATGTAAATGACCAATTTGTAGACAAGGAATGCTGAGTGGGATTTGACTCGTCTGAGCATGCCTAACATTAGAAGACTGGAAGATTAGCCTTGTCAATTGTAATCACTCTCTCTTCCTCCAGCCCTTGCAGGGGAAGAATGATACCCCACGCACTTCACTCCTCAGTACCTGCTGCCATGTGATAATTACTTTGACTCAATCAAGCAAATTAAAATGTTATTTATAATTTGTCTGCAAAGAAACATTTGCTTGCGTTTCTTAATGGGAGGTCAAATTGTGCCATTTCTTATCCTAATAAACTAAAACTTTATCAGAAAATAACTAAAATTTACCTTGGTGTTTTTGCATTACTGTGGAAGTGTTGTTTAGAAGGTTTCATCCTGATGATTTCTATATGCACAGCTAACAGGCAAAAAAACAAAGTTCAAAGTTAATTTGTAGAGTGATTTTCCTCTTTAGCTTTCATCTTCACTTTAAAGTCTAAACATTCTGATTGCTTCCACGTCTGAGGCAGATCTCTGTGGGAGGAGATTTATTATAGTACGTCTAGCAGATAGGGTGGGGAATCTCTTTTCTGTCATAAGCACGTTATGTAAGAACAGGCATAAATTTAGTCTCCTTATTGCTGCGTAAGGGAAGGCCAGTTTTCTCATTCTCTCTCCACCAAGAATTAGTGTAAAAAGTTGCTTCATACTCCAGCATCCTTTTGTGATCTCTTTTTCATTGCTGACATAACTGACATACACTTTACACTTAAATGGTGCATTATCAGTGTTGTGCCGATCATTAACAGTCTTTGTCATTTCCCTTTCTTTTTGTGATGATAGGTGTTATAATTGTTGTTTTTATGGAGAAGTTTAACAGCTAAGAGAAGAGTCTTCTCTATTGTGGTTCACTAGCAGAGGGTTAGACCTAGAAAGTGAAAACACCAGCAGTAGAGTGGCTGGTCACTAGGGTGCAATTCTAAGCAGTGTACCGTGCTGTCTTATTGGGAGGAGAGTTAAGACAGGATTTAATGTGAGACAGACTGAGAGAGCTGGGTATGTTCAGCCTGGAGAAGAGAAGACTCTGGTAGACCTCGTTACAGCCTTTCAATACTTAAAGAGGTCTTATTAAAAGGATGGAGAAGGACTCTTTACTTGGGTAGATAATAATAGGACAAGGAGGAGTGGTCTTAAACTAAAAGAGGATAGATTTAGATTATACATTAGGAGGAAATTCTTCACTGGAAGTGTAGCAAAGCACTGGATCAGGTTGCCCAGAGAAGCTGTGGATGCCCCATCCCTGGAGGTGCTCAAGGCCAGGCTGGATGGGGCCTTGGCCAACCTGATCTGGTGGGTGGCATCTCTGCCAATGGCAGGGGGATTGGAGTTATGTGATCTTTAATGTCCTTTCCAACCCAATCCATTCTACGATTAGGAAATGAGACAATATTTATCGAGAGATGCATATAGCTGTTGTGTTTTCTTACCAGGGAAGTGTGAGCATAAATAGTCAGCCAGATTTCTAAGTATTCTTAGCCAGTCAGAGGGAATATGCAATCTGTGCATTCAGAGTTACATTTCTGTGAATACAATATCAATTTTTAGTTGCAGGACAGTTTTCTCTCTCATATTCTATCATCTTATTCGGGATATACATCAAGCATAGTCATCAGATATCTGTAATTCCTGTCGTGTTTTCTTTCTCTGAGTGTACACAGTAAGCGACTAGTTCACAGGTAGACTTCTTGGAAGTCATTTTGTTTCAGCGGTAGTAGGACTCACTTTTTACATAAGAAATCTGGTTATGCACCAGACATGTATTTATGCAGCGATTCCAGTGAAGGCCTGCTTGAGGAGATTTCTTCAAGTAAATGAAGAAATTTTCTCCTTCTTTCTCTTTTGTGTTTTGGGTATGGAACTTTTGTTTGTTTTTGTTTGTTTTTGTTTTTCTGTTCATGTATGTGTTAGGGGGTAGGTAAAGGGGTAGGGATAATGCAGTTGTGGATTTTGGACTATGAAAGTATGAAATTCCTTTATTGAAGACATGGCTCATGACATGGACTATTTTTCCTTTACTATCTCCAGATCTCCTTTTGTTTAAATCTTTGTTATCCTTGTCCTGAAGAATTTGCTTTACCTCATCCTACCTATAGAAATAAGTAAATTCGGTTCCGACTGATTTAAAACAGTTCTCTCTGAAAATAGCACTATTCCATCTTCTGCTTTGCTCTTCTGATGGCTGTAGCCTTAGTATCTCATACTCATTCATTATCTTGTCTGTTTTCAGTTTTAAGCCCACCTGCACAGTTTACATTAATTTTATTATCTAAATTATTTAGCACTTGAAATGTGAAACACATATCATGCCTTGGACTCACCCACTGTAACTTGTGTTTCTTTGTGATTTTGTATTTTCAGTTAGAACTGAGAAGGAAAAAACTCACTGATGTGAGCAGAAGTAGTAGTCCAACATCAAAGCAACAATGGTATCTAGAGCCGATGTCCTGTTTGTAGTCTAAGTACAAATCAAACCCAGGCTGATGAAAAAATTGAATATTCCCAAAGGATCTTTTTTGCGTTTTCAGTCATTGTGACAAAACCATCAGAAATAATAACAGTGAGTCAGAAACTGGTAATCTTTAATATTTTTCTTAGGAAATCGAGTTGTTTTCACCATTATATGGTATCTGATTTTGTATAAGCTATGCTACTTAAAGACGAACTATATTCTGTGTAATGACAGCTTAGCATAAATGCTTCCAATTTAGCCTGTTACTTTGACCCCATATTATTAGTGTCTGACATATTTATGTCTCATCATAATTTGGCCAAGATGACATTAAAGTATTAGCAAATTTCTTGAAGCTACATAATGTAACTTTCTGTAACAGATAAGCCTCTCAAGTCAGTACCATATTTTAAAAAAAAAAAAAAAAGCTGAAGGGTAAGATAAAAGTTGTCTACAGTGTTTTGGAATCCTGTAGATGAAAGTCCTAAAGACTTCATATAGTAAACATTTATTATTTTATTATTATAAAAACAAAAAGGCTGAAATTCTTCCCAATCCCCATATAGTATTTATCTTGTTGTCAAATAATGACATCCAACTAGTTCAGTCCTTGAAAAGCTTGAATGTGTGTGAAAAGTCAAGCAATTAAATAAAGTAGGTGATAAACCCTAAGAGGTTCCATAGTTTGAGGTCAAAACAGAGTTGCCTAAAATTGTCACTGTAGGTTTGTCCCAGGATAATAGCATCTCATGCCATTGGTCAAGGTCATCCAGTCTGTCCAGTTCCTGTTGTATGTTATATTCTCCTGGATAAGTTGTTTGACTGCTTGTAAGAATAAAGTTTTAACCCAGGATCTGTGAGGATGGGGAGGCACCAATACATTTATTCAAATACTTACCATATTGGCTTTACTAGATGCTCGATGTTGGAACTTACCTTTATCTGTTTGTGATAGTGTTTAACTTGCAGATGACATAAAGAGGTCTTTCAATATCAGTAACTCCTCTTTTATTATATATAACAAATATATGAGATATATATAATCATCCCTGTGTTTTTATTTCTCTGTAAATAAGAAATGCAGATCCTCCAACAGAAGGGTTTTTACAGCAGTGTTTTCCTGCCTGAGCAACTTATCTATTGTACAACTGTCTACTGAAAAAAGTTCAAAATTTCCAGAAATAATCATCACTGAAAGAGAAAGGAATGAAAAAAATTTGTAGTAACAGATAGTGGTGGAAAGAGTGTGCAAGTGAAGATGAAACCTTCTTTTGTGAAGATGACACCTTCTTGCAAAGGTGTTTTATTTTCCTCTAAGTGTTTGTTTCCTTTTCAAATCTGGCCTCTGTTTGAAAGTTTGTTCTACATAATTGATTTCGTGGTACATAAACCCTAGATGACATGTCTAACATATACTGCAGGCATCTGTTGTTCTCTGATACAACCTTCTGCCAGAACAAGCCTTTCAACTACCAGATGGCTATATGTGTTTTCAAGAGAGCTTCTTCATTTTGAACCTAGGCTCAGGTAATCTTAGTCCAACCAGTTTGGTTTGTGAATTCTGAACACAGTGTTGGAAAAATAAATGAGAGCAGTTCTACTTAGTTTAATAATATGTACTCATCAAAGTGTTCCTTTTTTTTTATGCATTAGCATTTAAAGGAAAGAGAATCACAGTAGTCCATTTCATGATGGTTTGGTTTCTTTTGTATAACATGATTTGGGGGAGGAATGTGGCAGTTCTTTGGGCATTTAACAAATGAATGTAGAATTTTCATATTGAAGCTGAAGAATTTCAAGTATGTATGACACGAAGTGAAATATTGAAGCTGAGGAATTTAAAGTATGTAAGGCACAAAGTGTTAATGCCTTAACAAGCAGAATAAATATGTCTTGTGTCTTTTAAGACACAGCCATGGTTTGATCGAGTTTTAAATTTAGTGAAATGCTTTAAAAAAAAAAAAGTGTGTGTATGTGAGAAAAGACCCATATATTAGGACTTGATTACTTTAAATAATAGGTTCCTTATCAGTTTTAAAAACTTTAAGTAGTCACAGTAGAGGTAGCACTGAGTCACCTTGTTTATTTTTTTGTATTGCTCATTTTAATTAACCGTATCAAGGAGAATATTTAAAAGTGACTAAATGACTTACAGTAACATGTGGCAGTGAAAATAGTGTGTTCAGATATTTTTTAAAGAAAACGATCTATGCTAACTGTAACCTGTGATGGTGAATTTTACAAACAGGGCAAAAAGTACTTCAATAAAATGAAGCGCTCTCATTTATCAGTGATTTGATTAAAACCTTCATTTTCAGTGCATAAGCATTGTTTTAAAACATTAGAAATAAAATGGCTTGATGAAGCCACAAGTAGCCTTGAACTTTTTGTCCTTTCCACAAGATTTGATGTAACACTCTGTGTCGTTTCTAAGCAAAAACAGAAGTAACAGGAATGTTTTAAACAGCCAGAGGATTTGGAGCATCCGTGAATAATTGAGAGAATGGAATTGACCTTGACTTGAAGGTTGGCTTGCTTATATGGTCTTAAGTTTAATAGAATATTACATTTTTCTTTACTTGCCTGTTACACGAGAGCCTGATTCCAAGCTGAATCTTCTCATATCCTCCACTGGGTTTTGAATAGGTTTCAGAATGCAAAAGCTGAATCACCCATGGTTATTATAAATGTTAATAAGTTAACGTTTGTGCAATGCATAGAAAATGTAAGGTAATCCCCTACCCAGTGAATATCTTGAATTTAGAAGCAGCTATAGTCCAGGTATGGATTGAGATAAAGGGTATGAAAGGCTGAAGCAAGGTACATGTCTTTGTTGTCTGCAGCTAGGCTAACCAGTAATGCTAGGATGTGGATTTTGTCTTACTAAGCTACACTAGACAAGCAGAAGATTTTATTTTTGTTTGCCCAAAGACCAGCAGTGTATGAATGGGATACTTTTAGATTTGCTCTTGTGAAAGACAGTTTATTGCAAAAGTTAAATAAGTACAGTTCCATTGTGTATGTGCTCCCAGTCATGATACGCCTTTTTGAATCCTCAAGGGGAGTCCTTCAGGAAGAAGCCAGAAAGAATATGAAGACAGGAGAGGGCTGGACTTTGAGACCATTCAAAGGAAACCTGCACTTTTTTATATGGCTATGTCATGTCTAGAATAGTGAAACCAATTAGCAGTACTCTAGGCTTGTAGAGCAGTCCCTATGGGCACGTTAAAAGAAAAAAGTGACACTCAGTAGTAAGTGGAAATTAATGTACCTTTAAAGATGTTTGGCTCCCTGATCTATTTCACCCTCCAATGTAGAGTTTAGCTTAAGAGCAATGTAGAGTTTAGCTGAGCCTGTAGCTTTAGGAAGATTCATTGTTTAAACAATATTTTAATATGCTTTTGCTTGGAAGCAGGTACTGGTAAACTCTGCACTAAGCCATGAAGTCTTTCCTTTTGTTGTAGTTTTTTTTAAACAGAAAATTGTTGCCAAAGGGATGTTACCTTGCTTTATTGCCTGACATTTCTTTGCCTCACTTTTTCAGTAAAGTGCAATTGAGATCAAGGAGGATAGTGAACTTTTGAGGTAAAAATCAGGGACAGCTGCAAGGTATGTTTTACAGCCAAAGAGGATCACTTATCATCTGTGTTACTAAGAGCCATGGGGTACCTTCTGTCTCCATACACATCTTTGTAGAAAAACTTGAAGATAACCAAAGATGCTGAGAAACATTGGTTTAATCCTGCCTCTTGCACCAGAAAGGAGTGAAAATTGAACAGAAAAGCTTAGAGAACACACTGAAGTGCTGTAATAAATAAACATATTTGGCAGTGGGTGAAGATAACTGGACACATCTCCCTCTGGAGATGTATAATGCAGTCCTCTGTGTGCAGCCAGAGGGGCCAGTTAAGAGTGATCTGAGTTGCTAGCAGCCCCCAGGAGATATTAACCATTGGATTTAATGCTTATGTAACACGTTTCCAGCGTTTAACTGGATTACTGGAGACTTGTAACTTAAGGCTTCTGGTGACTTAAAACAGAAAAATAGCTGAAACCCATTTAAAGCATAAAATGCCCACCAAAAAAAACACCTCAGTGTCCCCTGCCTAAATCTATTGCTCTCCAACAAGAGCATGATTAAAAAATAAATACAACCAGAGGGAAGAAACATCCTCCTCCTTACAGAAATACTGTAGGACAAAAGCACTCAAAAAAAAAAAAATAATTGACATGAGTACTCTCAAACTTTAACTTCACCAAATGTATCTTGTTGCATTCAGACTTGGCACCAAAATACCTGGCAAGACAAAAAATTGCAATCTTTCTTCTTTTTTACTTTAATTTTCAGCAAATTCTGTTACAGCTGGTAGGAATTTGATAGAATATGGAGGGAATAAATACTGAGGTAGTATATCAAGATTTGGCTTCTCTTAGTAAGGGGAAAAAAAGAGATATTCTGATGCTAATAGCTCAGCACACTACAAATATAGCAATGCGCAAGCCATGTGAGCAGTTATGAGCATGGTTGACCAAACAAATATAATTGTGCTCAGTCAACCTGATGTGATGGTGACACATGATGTGCTCCTTTCCAGCAAGACAGGATGTGCAGTTTCATCATGACATGTTGCATGGGCCAGTAGTCTATCTAGAAATGCTTTTGGTAGAAAAGATCAAATGAAGTTGATCTATTGTAAGTACTGAGGAAAATACATTGTAGCTGTGTTTCTTCTTGAGGTTTATACATCCATTTTTCTGGATGTCAAATGAAACGTTTCATTTTAAAAAATGAAACTATCTGGTGCATTGACATTTAATCTTAATCTGAGTTTCCTATCATATGTTTCAAATTTTTGTTTTTATTGTTGTGTTTTTTTCTCCCAAACATATATGCAACCAGAAGACTATATTTTGTTTTCAATAACACACTTATTTTTAGAACAAATAAATAATAAAGGTGTATAGAACGCAGGTTAGAGCTTTGTTCTCACTATGTTCATAGTGGTGATGAAAATTCAGTCGCTGTTCCTATAAAGATACAGTTACACATCTGCATCTACTTGTATGCATAATTATACAAGCAGCTTTTAAAAAAATTAGGTCATTTATAATTTTGCTTACTCTGCCCCTGACAAAATGGTCAGTCATCTTACTATTTCAAGAGCATGCTTGATTGTATGTCCGTTTGTATAATGTAGTTAGCTAGTTTATGATTACAGAAACACTTCAATTCTCAGCTGATTGGGAAAGCTGATTAATTGTGAACAGTGCAGGCAGACTTCAAAGCTTGTTTCAGAGCTCCTTAACTGTAGACAGTTGTTGTGCTTCCTTGGGACTCTTCCCAGGGAGGCTGCGCTTTGGAGTTGCAGGCACCTAAATCCTTCTGTGATGAACAAAAATGTTGGAAGCATGTCTATCCTATGGAGAATCCTTCTTTGGAGAATCATGATGCATTGGTGGTATTTACTGGTGGATCTAATACGGTGTTAGAGTTAATAAAGTGCTCAGTGGATTGCTGGTTTATTACAGGCCCTATTCATATTTCTCTTACATATTCCTTTTATGACTATCTGCTGAGATGGAATCTTATTTTTATTTTTCCAGTATTTTTTTTCCTTGCAACACTGATTAAAAATGAGAAATGGCAAGGGATTCTTCTTTCAGAATGTATCTGCACAATGTTTGGTAGTAATCATGTAATCTGTCTGATTACATAGGCTGATTACAAAAGCAGGTGTTCAAATTGATTACATAAAACAGCTTCCCTATTGCAAATAACTGTCATTAAGGGACGGATTGTGCTCTCATGCTAGCATAATTCCAAAGTCACTTCATTTAAAATTAATGGAAAGTCTCTGGATTTCAACCAAGATATTGTGTTTAGTGAACAATTCAGGTGGCAAACTGACAGCCATATGTATCTGGCCTATTACTGTATAAATCTGTTTCTCAGGTGTTCTCTTAAAGCCAGAGAGAATGCTTTGGGATGATTGTCTAGAGGTCATTATCTGAAATACAGATTAAAGAAAGGAGCTATGTAAAGTAGATTTTTTTTAAGCTTGTTTGAGTGGGAAGTTCAGGTCTGAGTGATATAAATCAAGTATATCATTTTGTTGGTGTCTTAAATGGCATTAAGAAATAGGCTCCAGGCAGAAAAATATAGTTTTCTTCAGGAGCATCATTTATTTGCCATGGCTACCTCTGCAATTCCTAATGTAGGTAATGCTCTTCCTTGACAGCTGTAGACCATTCTGCAGTTGAAATATGATTCCATTAATGTAGAGATGCATTGAGGTTACTTGGATACTAATGGTGTCCCAATATTTCCTGATAAGACCCAAACTATTGCTGCGTTCCCTCACAGGGGATTCGTTTGCTATGATATTAAGTATGGTGGTGTTAGCATAACTCTCACTAGTGCCTCCTGGTCTTTGGATCTTTCTGCTAATGAGATGGACTAAAATTTCACAAAACCAGCAAAACGCATTCACTAATTTAGGAAATAAGCTGGCATAATTTTGAATTTTACTCTACATGATAGTGTTTTTTTGTTTTGTTTTGTTTTTGTAAAAATGTAAAGGCAGCATAGTATTAAATAAATAATTAATAGAGATCTGTGGAAATTTTGGCAAGCCAGCACAATTATACAAGTGTAAAAGTGACATTAGAAATCAACAATATTATCACATGCAGTTTCAGCAGTGTTACACTCATAAAACAGTCTGTATTTGTGGCCCCTTCTAGCCTTAAAAGGTATGAATCTGTGAGATTTTTATAGTTATTGAAAATATTGAAATTGCTGTGTATTTTTATGGTAAACGAGTACTTCTAAACATTGCTTGGTGTCAATACACATAACTGAGTAAGTTGTATATATACGGGTTGCAATCCACCTTTTAGATCAGTACCTCCAACAAATGGAAGTGTCATAATAAATGTCTTTAAGCACTGTATGGTGCTCAATGTTAATAATAAGGCACAGCAAAAAATGGTTTCTTACTGGGCTTTATTGTCTTTGATGTATCACAGAAGGAGAGATAAAGGGCTTTCTTCACTTACTGAACTTTCTTAAGCATGCCCTGCATTTGAACAGGAACATTGCTTAATACCATCATATTACAATTCAAATTCATTGCAATGAAGCCAACATTGTCATGATTTGAGCACTTCTGAGTTGATTCTGTTGTTTAATCTGTAAATTCACAAGCTGCTGTACAAGCGATAGCTTATCAAACTTGATTAAGAGGTAGAAACTGAGTAGGCAGGATAGGAATCTCAAATGCTATACCTTTTGAACTCTCACTTTAAAACCCTGACGACAAATAGCTGATAGCAGTATGTTGCTATTGCAAAGGCTAGAAGAGGACTGGTAAAGGGCAGTGGTGCACATCTATGTCAGCTGTGTATCAGCAGTGATATCTGCCTCTCAATTACACTTATCTCTGAAGTTTTATGACATACCACTGTCATAAAACATACTAAAAAAAGAAAATCTAATGCATAGAGCACAGTAAAAAGTTGTCTGTCTTCTACTGATGCTGAACTGGAAAGTTACTGAAGGAGGATCTGTAAAAGAGTGATGCAATTCAGAAGGGAAAAACACTTTAATAAATCCTAACTCTTGACTCTAATGAATGTTGATTGACTGTGTAACTTTTAGGTAGGTTTGAGTTGGAATAAATGTCAAATATAATTCAGTTCACACAGCAGTGTGAAAAGAACTGTTACTTCCCTCAGAGAAAACCTGACAGCCCAACTTTCTTAAAGGGCTTTTCTGTCTTTCTCGTTCGTTATCTTTTTTTAATGAAGCCTTTCACAATTGACATTTCCCTAACAAAAGGTAACACAGGTCATTCTATTAAACAGAATATTCTTCCATCAGTGACATCGCAGCTATAATCTGATATCAGAAACTATTATTTCCTGTTCATCTAATGGAAATTCGAACTGTTACTTCTAAGAATAGCGTGGTTTTCTAGAGTGGTATCTCCATACCTCAGGTGACTGGTATTGATGGCATATGTTGAGAACTGGTAGCAGGTATTTATTTGCCATAAATATTAAAAACTAAAATGAACAACAAAAAAACCCACTCTATTTATATGTGAAACTAAGAAATGTGTGGTATTAAGTTCTTGAGTGAAACTGAAAATGCATTGCATTAATTCCCAGCTCTACGAGACTTCATATTTACAGAATCCTTTTGGGAGCGGATTTGGGGGATGGTGGGGGAGGAGAGAAAGGATCAAAATTGCTTACTGCTTATCATGAAGATCAGACTTTCAAGAGCTTATAGTACTGAGTTCTGACATAACTGGAAAATATCCTCATGGGGTTGCAATAACAGTTGCTGTATGCATATCGTTTTTGAAGACTAGGTCTTCATTTAGAAAAAAGAATCATTGAATCATTAAGGTTGGAAAAGACCTCCAAGATCATCTACTCCAACCATCCCCCCCCCCCCCCCCCCCCCCCAATATCACCCACTAAACCATGACCCTAAGCACTAAGTCCAACCTTTCCTTAAACACCCTCAGGGACAGTGACTTCACCGCCTCCCTGAGCAACCCTTTCCAATGCCTAACCACTCTTTCTGAGAAGTAATTTCTCCTGATATTTTTTTTTTTGGTTTGGTGGTTTTTGTTTTCCTTCCTTCCTTCCTTTTTTCCTGGAGAGTGATGATATTTTTCCCTTGTCCTTACTTTGTTCTGTTATTTACATTATAAATGAAGCTCAGGATATCTCTCTCCTTCTCTGTGCTCACAGTTCTGTTCTGCTGTGGTTGGTACAGAGTCAAATATGTATTCAGAAGTCCTTCATATCCATCTGTTATATTTTATTCTTTTGGGGCATGATCACACTGCTTTTCACTGTTGAAGATGACTGAGAGGAAGGCCAATACATATGCCAGGCAAGTTACGAGGAGCAGGAGTGTTTGATTTTCTCCTAACAGGGAAGGATAAATTGGGTTGAAAAAAAGGAAAAAATTCCCTTCAGTTGAAATCAGGATTGGTGCAGGAGCAGGGAGAGAAAGGCAAAGCAGGAGCAGAAAGCTGTGGGTGCTAGAGATTGCTTTTGACAAGTGATTCAGAAAGTAACTGTCATGTCAATAATTCAGCTAAGTCGAACCGAGCCACCTACAGTGCTGCTGCTTGTTGGAAGTTGAGATATGCGTTAATTCAGCATGTTTAGTGAAAATAAATAAATAACTGTGTCTGACTGGCAGGGAGCTGGGTTGAGCCACTAATGAAATAGAAAAAGGGTTGCCCCTGTAAAATGGAAAGAGTTCTGTAATTAAACAAAACAGGGAAATAAGAAGGAGGAAGAAGTACGCACGTAGTTGTTCTCAGGTAAGACTGCGATTCTGCTTGTATCTGTATTTGTTACTGGGGAAAAAAAAAAAAAGAAAAAAGGAAAATAAAGATCCTGTTTGAAAATCATTGTCCCGTTTCCTTGTGAAGAAATGAGTTTTGAGAGATTCTTGTGCTTAGAAAAGCAAGGATGATTCATCCATCCATCTATCCACTCCACATGGGGAGCCTGTCTTTGTTCAGTCCTTGGCAGGTTTAGAGTTTCACTTACCGACTTTTTGGGGCAAAAAGGAAGGGCAAAAAGGAGGGAGTGGATGTTTGTTAATGTTGATTTTTTGCTCTGTAGTGAATTACTTCTTACAGCTTTTGAATTGACGGGAGTTAGCTTTTGCATAGTGGAATTGTTTATGCATCTAGTAATAATTGTGAAGAAAAATCTTTTCTATTACTGGCAGGTTTTTTTTTATTATTATTACTATTTTATATTTGTCTTGAGATGATAAAGAAAATCATTTTGGTAGTCCAGTATGAAGATAAATTTTGATTTTCCAATCATTCTGTAAGTACAGTTGTTTATGACTTGGGAGAAGCTGGCTATGTGGAGTGGATAATTATGATATCCCTAGTGATTACTTGGAAGGCAGCAGGAGTGGTAAGGTTTTCTGGGATTTTTGTCCAGATGAATTGTACAAAAACCACTCAGGGATATAATATTTCTCAAACGACAAAATACTGTTCTTTGAAGGTTCTCAGAATTACTCTAGTAAATGTATTTTCTATGTAGGTAAAAGCTAAATAACTTACATCTTAGAATGATTTGCAGCGCTGTATTTCTCTGCCATATTTTGCTGCCATGGTATATATTCCCCCCTGAGTAAGAACACATTAATACTGCTTTGAAGTAAGAATCATATTTGATTTTCCCTCATTTTAGCCATTTATCTTTTTATAAGATGACCATTTCAAGGTGGGAAGGCTGTGGTACACACTTAATGCTTTCCAATTGCTCAATTCAGAATTGAGTTTCAGTCCAGACCTCAGGAAAAGTGCACTGGCTCTTAGAACAGCCCACTGTGGTTGCCTCCCAGGTGCTTCGTGAGAGAAGTATCCCAGATTCAGGCACATGTGACCATTTGCTTCAACAGGACCTGCTCTGGCTTAACCTCTCTGTTCAGGCTACTTCACAATCTCAGAAGCTGTTAATTAGCCTTGTTGGCTAATTATTTAGTGGGCAGATTAGTCTGAGGATATTGTGATTTTAATGCATGATTCAGTACTATACAGTAGATTTGTTTCATTTTGCCTCTAGCACATGCAAGAAGCCCACTCTGCTCTGTGAAATTTAGCAATGGGATCCACTGAGATTCCAGAGATCCATCAAGCCAATGTCACTTGACTGAACTGTGGGAAAAGTAGATGTCTATTTTGAAGGAATCCATAGAGCACAATGATGATACATCAGGATGAAAATCAGGGATTGAGGTAGACAAAGTAAATATTCTGATAATTCAGCAGAGTGTACAAAATCACGTATTTGTTTATTTGTTATTGAAATCTGTAGATATTGAAGTTCTGTGTTACTGTATTACTCACTAGCCTAATGGATAAAGCTTGTGTCTGCAGGATACAAAACTTTCTTGGGATTTGGTCTGAAGGAAGGTTTAAGAATTGTCCACAAACTCTGTGCCTTCTACAAGGGGCACTCTTGATCTTGTATTCTTCAGAGTGCAGAAATATGTATATTGATGAGTGGGTCATCTTTTAGTGAAACTTCTGATAGAGGCTGTGCACAAGTGCCTTGTTGAAAAGTATTTTTAAGGTTTTCTTTGTGATCAGGATGTATTGATCCATTTATTCAAATTAGCTGTTTCAGAACTTAGCATCCAGAAACACTGCTAACTCACAGTGCTAATGAAATGATGTTTTTTCTTCTGAGGCAAAGTATTATTTATACTTACCTGTATGGAGCATGATTTGACATGAAATGACTTATGATTCCTTTTTACTGAGTAATTTAAGTACAGTCCATTCAGAATTCATAACATAAATGTGATTCTGCTTTTTCCTCAGATCTAAAAACAGACAGCTAGCTAACTTCAGATGAGAAATGGGAAAAAACAATGAACTACTAGTACAAGTGTTAACGTTACATTGAATTCACCACCTCTTAATAATATGAAAGCCACAGAAATGAAGCTAAGGATAATCTTGCAAATACTGGTGTTCTTTAGAGGATAATATAGCTCTACAGCCTGAACTCTTACACCTCTGAAAAGTAAGACACTTATCACAAATTGTTTTACTTTAGCAGCTGGCCATGGAACATGATTGCACAGCCTCCTATTATGGAAGAAAGGCTTACCTATTTCAGTAAAACATATCATAAGTTAAAATGAAGAAAAACTATATAGAACCCTACCTCCGGTATCTTAACTCTGTTTTTTTGAAAGGTCACAATAGATCTTGACTTCATAGATCTAGCCACAATTTTTACATTGGTAGATGTGACTGAAGTAGATTTTATGTCAAGGAATTTTATTATGCAGAATAGAGATTCATATCTGTTTGAGTTTCAGCAAATTTATGCTTGGCTATGTCATTTCTAGAGGGAACTATGAGGTTGGATGAGTGGAGGTGACACTTGGAAAAACTGCTCTTGAGACTTCATAATGACATTACAGAAGATGTTTTTTTTCTTCATCGTAGTGTTGGTTTTCTTGTTCAGTGGCTACTTTTTTGACCTACATTATGCACATTACAATGATAATTTTACATTAAATGGTTAAAATGCCAGCATGAAAAACAAAATAAATTATCAGGGGGAAACCTGTGTGCTTTTATGGAGAAGTGTAAGCCAGGGTATTCTGAAGTACTTGGAACAGAGGACAGTTTAAGTCATATTTCAATGCCATCATCTTTGTCCTACAGAGCACATAGGTATTATCTCCATTAAGTTGATGTGCATCCAAAAGCACAGAGAGGTAAAGTAAACACTTAGTTTTATAGTCTTATAGTAAGTTGCTGAGAAAATCTCAAATACAGCATGGGATCCTGACTCCCGAATGCCTGTTTTGACTGCCTGCACAACACAGTCACGTCCTTGTTGGGATCCAAGAGTCATCTTCTGGTCAATCATATGACTATCCTCCATATTGATGATTTAAACAATATACCAGTCTGTGACTGGGGCAGGCATTTTGCCGTTCCTTTTCCAGAGGGTAACCTTCAGCAAAGATGTTATACACAACCAATCTCAAAATACAGCACAGTTGGCATAGCTTTAGTATCTTGTGTTGAGGGCGAAGGCTTTATAAGCATGTAATTTTATTACAAACCTCCTGCTGGAAGAAAAAAAAAAAAAAAAAAAAGGCTGTGTGCTTTTTGCAGCCATGATCTACATTTGTGTAGTGCAGTGTGCTTTGGGAAACAGTTACTGTACCTTGTCAGCTTGCGTTATGTT
The DNA here is from genome assembly GCF_040182565.1 of Anser cygnoides. Lineage (NCBI taxonomy): Eukaryota > Metazoa > Chordata > Aves > Anseriformes > Anatidae > Anser > Anser cygnoides. The sequence goes on along the minus strand of NC_089876.1, from coordinate 11,746,639 downwards.
ACAGTATTCACAGAAAATTGTTTTGCTACCACCACTCTGGTGCAAAAAAAAAAAAAATACTCTCCAATGAATTAAACCCATTGAAAGCATTTATCTTCCTTACGTTTAACAAAGTGGGTATGGATTAATAAAGGTCACAGCTGATTATTTTGCCTAAAAATACAGTAGCTGGATTTGGAGAATAGATACAAACATTACAGTGCATTCCCCAGTTCTCAAGGCAAGCATAGACAAAATACTGACAAAACCAAGCCATTCTTCATTATATGATAATTTAGAGTATTGCATGATCACCCATTGCTATTGTGCTACATAATGGAAACTACAGAACACCAAATGCTTTCCTGTGGGGCTCAGATCTGATAGAGATACAGGTCAGCATATAAATCACGGTAACTGCAGCTTTTGATGAAGACACTTATATGAGCGTTTCTTGTTTAAATTGCCTATAACCTGCACTGCTCGTTCTCCTTTCCCTTCAGTGATAGGTGGTCAACTTGTAGTTTCATTTAGAAAAGAATAATGGGGAGAAATCAAAAGATGGACCTGGGGGTTGAAGGAACAAAAGACTTAAATTCCAGTCCTGAGCATGGAAAATTTTGGATACTAACGATAATACAAACTTGAAATGCATATTGTAATGTGATCTGTATCCCATGAACGTTTCCAATGCCTTGCAGACATGTAAAAACAGAAATGATCTATGTTTCTTAGGTTATTATATGGACATATTGGTAGGCTGCAAAATTTAGCTGATTGTTTTCTGTCTTTCTGAGAAATATCTCAACATAAGGCATATATTTCCCCCCCCCCCCCCCCCAGTGAGATTAAGGAGTTATATTACTGTAGAATTAGTTCTAGCTGGCAACCAGATCTGCACTATATTGAGCTATGTGGCCTCAGTTCACTGAAAAGTGAATAGGTATAGATACCATACTCCATAAGAAAATTTGTGGCCTAAATGTAAGTTCACAAAGTACTCTCCTCCAAACAGAGACAAACTATAAAAATATTCGTTAAGTGTAAATATGAATGTGGATAAGAAAAAAAGTCAGCAATTATTTTGTTTTAGAAAAATCTTAGCATAGTATTACAGGTGCTGTTACTGGTTGGATTTTTGTAAATCACCTGTGCCCAGTTCAGCAGAGGAACCTGAGCCCTTGATATCATGGAGAGAGTGTGCGATGACAACCAGATGAGTGGGACTTACTTAAGTCTCGACAGATTGAGTCTGTTGGTTTTGGGAGTTTGCAGGGATTTGCCATTCCACAGAACTGATATGCCCCATGCAAAAAAAAAAAAAAAAAAAAAAAAGTCAACTTCTTGTTTCATCCTGTTTAAACTAGCTGTTGGCAATCTGACATTTCTTAGTCAGAGCTTGTATTCCAGGTGATGAACAGTTCAGCTTCTCACTGGCTTGCAGCGATTACAATCAGTTAGCATGGTGCCATGACAGGTTGTTCAGGCATGAACCTGCGTTGTTCTGTTTTACTCTTCCTTGCTGGCTGCAGCAATTTTAACAGACTGAATTACATCAACCCTTTCATTAATACCCACTGCTCCCTACAAAACTTGTCCGTGATTGTTTACAAACTCACATTCATAGCTCCAGGATACTGAAAACTTCCCAGTGATAAACCTTGAAAAAGATGCTCAGAATATGAAGCCTAGCAGACTCAGGCTGCTCTGTAGGCATAGATTAAACATCTCTGAAATTTGTGGAAAGCATGAAAGGTGATGATGCAGTTGGGAATTTCTGGTGCTTAACATTTTGCAAATCACACCTCTAGTATATGAGCAGTAGTAGTACAATGAATGAAATTAATGGAGTTGCTGTCTGATTACGGTGGTGGAAATGAGAGCAGTGTGTAGCTCATTTGAATTAATTTGCCATAAATATTTGATGTCTCCCTAAAAATCACTAAGTTCTCGTCTAGGGGTTAAAAACAGAAAAAAGAATTGAGTTCTAAAATTGCTCAGCAGCTCTCAGCACTTGGTGTGACCAGTCTGGTTTTTGCAGCTGTATTTATTTACTTTTATCATGGTTGCACCTACAAGCAAAGGTGTGATTGAGCTTGGCACTGTCCAGATGTGAAAGAGAGAGACAGTCTTGCCCTGGGCAACTTGTAATCAAGCTGACTGAGGAGCATAGATGTGCTGAAGCTTTTTGAAAACTTAGCTAGGACTATAGGCATGCTGACCGTGTTTTAGATGGTGGAATCCTATTGCTGCTTTGTTTATGAATTTTAACTTGTGCTATTTCTGCATCCCCAAACACCACCTTGATTTATGTAGCTGCAACTGACAGAAATGTTAGTTATTACTTTCAGAAACATTTTGATTTAGGATCCTTTGGTTCTGTATAAACATGCAATATTGTTTAGTAATCAAAAGAAATTATTTCACAGACCAGAAAGGTCTGTATGGAGGCAATTTGGGAAGACTAGCCATCCACCTGGGCAATCTTTCTTCTTGAACGAGACTGAGACTTCTTTTTTCTCTTGGGATTGAGCTTTTTTGGTCAATGTAGCATCTTTGATGTCTTTTATGTCTCATAGGCCCTTTTGTTTTCAGTAACAGTAAATGAGTTATAGCCTATTCCTCTACTTTTTTCTTGCCTGCTTATTAATTCTCTCAAAGAAATGCCTAGGAGCAAGCTGATGAAGTGAGGTAGATTTGAACAGGAGACACTGTCAAAGAAGAGAGTAAATAACCTTTTTTTTTCTTTTTCTTTTTTTTTTTTCCCGCCTGTCACTGAACTGTTTAACTTGCAATAAATTATCAAGAACTGTTAGTAAATTAGTATGCCACCTGGGACAGGCTGTTGATTATTGTGTGATTTTTTTTTTTTTTGGTTTACTTCTCTGGAATGGGCTGCAGTCTCAGATGAGTGCTTCTTTCAGGAAACTCGCATGTATAAATGACAAAAGGCCATTTTTCCTGGATATAGATTATACTAAGAGTTTTTAATTAACTTTTAATTATGTGAAAGAAGCTCTTCATAACTTCTAATGCTTCTTGTTTTATGGCTCATCCTTGGCATCATCATCAACTCACACCGCCCAGCCTCTACCCAGTAAGATGCGTTATATTACAGAGTGATGGTGCTTACAACTTTTTAGGAACATTACTTCAAATGCAATTGATATAAAAGACCATAAATCTTCTGGTGCTTTTAATCAGTGGCTAACTGTGGTCCAGGGCAGCAATGGACGAAAACATAGGAGATGGACAAGGTGTCCCAAAAAGATATATTGGAAAGATTTATGAGCTTAAGAAAACACAAGAACAAAAAGCAAATTTTGAAACAAATGTAAAGACCAGAAAATATTATTTGAATGCATTCTAGAATATAGTTGAGCAAATAAACATTCTGTGGTGGTTTTACCCTGCTGGGCAGCTAAACCACCACAACTGCCCTCTCACTCCCCCTCCTCAAAAGAACAGGGCAGGGAGAAGAAAGTATGCTGGAAAGAAAAAGAAGGCTCACAGGTTATATTATATTATTATATTGTATTATTATGTTATATATAATATAATATATATATATCTATAATATTATATAATATTATATATATTATCATAGGGATAATTTAGTTAAAGGAAAAAGGAAGAGAGGAGGAAAAAAATAAAAATTAAAGGCCATGCAAAAGCACAGAGAGAAGGAAAAAAAATAATCTCTAATTCCCATCAATGAATGATGTTTGGCAACGTCCTGGGAAGCAGGGCCTCAATACCCGTATCAGTTGCCTGGGAGGACAGATGTCTTCATAAGGAGAGCCCCCCCCTCCTTCCCCTTTCCCACCTCTTATTGGTGAGTGTGATACCATACGGTATGGAATATCCCTTTGGTTGGTTTAGGTCAGCTGCCCTGGTGATGTCCCCCGTCCACTTCTGGCTTTGGGGGCTTGGAGGGAGTCTTGGTGCTGTGCCAGCACTGCTCAGCAGTAGACAAAACATTGGTGTGATACCAAAGCTGTTCTAGCCACAACTGCAGAGCACAGCACTGTATGGGCTGCTGCAGGGAAAGTTAACTCCAACCCAGCCAGACCCAGTACACATTCCTAATTATTATAACTGACGCTAGAAGATCAAGGGTGGAAAGTCATCCTTCTAATTTAGGAATTTTGACAGAGATCCTACCTCATCATATGTTGACGCTTGGCCTAAGGGGCAATTGACTTCACTTTACCTGGGAATCTAGCTTTCACCAACAAGATGAATAGCAATTGTTAGGTGGCTCCAACTACTCACGTTTTTTCAGGATGGCACTTTCAGAGTCATCTGCTGCGGAAAAGACAAACAAACAAACAAAAACCCTGGGGGAAAAAAAAATCCTGTATATGGGATGTAAGAAGTCCAGCAGTTGTACAAACAGGGGACTGGCTAGAAAACAGCTTTGCTGAAAAGATCTGGTGGGTCCTCGTCGAACTGCCAAGGGCAGAGCAATGTGCCTTTTCAGCAGGGAAAGCCAACTACGTATTTTGGAAAGAATGTAGCGAGCAGGTCCAGGGAAGTAATCCTTCCCCTCTGCTTGGCGGTTTTTGAGCCTGCATCTGGAACAGCTCATCCAGTTTTAGGCTCCCCAGGACAAGAGAGGCATTGACATAGCAGGAGCTCAGCGGAGGACATGCTGGGCTTGCTCAGCCTGAAGAAGACTCAGGGGAGATCTTATTGATGTCTAAAACCAGGTGTATCCGAAGCTGAAGAGTTTTCTTAGAGACATGGACTGGAAGAAGAGGCAGCAACACAAACTGGAACATGGGAAACTCTAACGGCTTACAGGGAAAAACATTTTTATGTTGAGGACAAGCACTGAAACAGGCTGTCCAGACTGTGGGATCTCCATCCTTAGAGATACTCAGGACTCAAGGGAATATAGTCTTGAAATGTCTACTCTACCTGGCCTTTCCTGGAGAAGGAGGTTGAGCTAGATGACTCCTGGAAGTCCCTTCCTACCTACATGTTTCAGTTATTCGCTATTCTTTGAACATTCTAGGATTTATCCACACAGCCTGTCCATTAGCACAACAGGGGATCCAAGGAGCACAGGCAAAGGAGAGGGGGGGGGGGGGGGCGGAAAAGAGAGCTGAACTTCTAACCCAGAAGTAAGAGCATGTTCATTTGAAAGGAAAGAAAGAAAAAGATTTTAAAAACAAGCAACTTCCAAGTCAAAGAACTATATTCTTATGCAACACCTGGGCAGTATCCATCAGTGTTTATCAAATATTGGAACTGCATCTGCCAGAACAAGAGCTAATTACCAACTGAGATTAATTGTTTTCATCTTTTCTGTTTAACCCAGGTTATTTAAGACTGCCTGTTCAGATCCAAAGGCACCCAGGTCTGTGTTTTGTTTGCTGTGTTTGTACATGCCAGCTGACCTGCAGATTTAATCAAAAGCATGCACATCTGCACAGCTGAGATTAGAAATCAGTTCTGGAGCAGTGAGGTGTTCTTCCCTCATGAAAGTTAACTCTAAGATACCAAGACCACTGAAAACATCAGTATGGTGTGGTATTAATGTACAGTAAATGGGTGAAATTTATTATTCAGTCATTGAAAATGGTTCTTTAAAATTTTGAAGTTACATTAAAATAGCTAACATTTTCACAAGTCAGAATAGCTCCTAGTACTAATATGAACTTTTTGTGACTAATGTTTGTTTCATTAAAAACATGGGGGTGGGGGGTTGCTTTTTTATTTACTCTTATAATTCTTTTTGTTTTTGGATGGCTGCTTCCAGTAGCCCCATATATACTTCCAATATGCCCAAAACAGTAAAATGACTCGTGGTATCGGGTACTTGCTGCTAATGAAATCAAAATATGAACAATATGGAGATTTTGAGGAGAATGGCAGAGATTTTTTTATCCTTTCTTTGTTGAATTGTCAATGCATCCTCTTCAGTGTTTTGTTCTCCCATTCTTGAATTTCACTCTTTCTGGGATTCTTCCATTTCCATTTTAATGCCAACTGTATGCACATACATAATTTTATTCCCATCCTGTTGGTATTGATGTAAAAGTTAGAGAAACTGTGATGTATGTAATGCTTCGTATGAAATTCACATTATAGCCTCAAATACTAAAACAAAATTTTCCTAAGTGCCAGGTTGGTGGTAAGACCAAAGACTTTTGGATTCTGCTTTAGATGGTGTCAATGCCGGGGTCTGCATTACAGACAGTTTGTGAAGTTCCCGCTGACTCTGAGAACAGAATTGGTACCCCAATATTAACCTCAGCCTGAGATTTTTAGAGCTCTGTGTAGCTTTTATTTAGACAAAAAAAAAAATAAATTTGTAGCACTTCAATTTGCTTTTTCAGTAGCAGCTATAATTTATATCTGAATCTCTTTAGCAATATTCTTGCCAGGACAGGAAGCTCCTGAAATCTTCCTACCTGCCTTCTGTGTCTGTAAACTCACTGCCAGGGTCCAAGCTCTCCGATTTCGAAATTGCAGTAAAATAAGATTATGCTCCCCCCCACCCCCGTAAATAAATAAATAAAAATGAAGCAGCCCAGTATAAATTACAAACTTTTCATGAGGATTAAATGTTAGTAAAAGTGAGAGAAAGAGGATTAGTAGAAATGCTTTATACTTGTGCATTCATCTTATATACTTTCCTACTTCTGAACTTCTCATTAAAATGTTCTAATAAGAGTCAAAATAATGTGTTTGGGAACAAACACAGAAACTATATACCTTGGCACCAAAGTTTACAAATCTAGCACATGAGCAAAAGAACATTTCTTGTATTTCTGTCTTGGTTCTGCTGATGTGTGACCCCTTCTCTCTAAAACGTATGAGAATAGGTGGAGAATTGCCTACGCTTTATGAATCGCAACATTTGACTGGGAAGATACCAAGAGTCATGTTTCTGCAATGACAGATGAGTGCTCTAACAACTGGTGCACAAAGTCAGTGTCTCTGTCCCAGCAAATACTTTCTATTTATGTGCGTAAGGTGGAACAGACCCAGAAAAAATATCCCCTGCCCCTATTGCCCCCACTGGCCTTCTGAATCATGCTGGTAAATTTGTTGTTGTAAGATTTCAGCAAAACACGTCAGTTATGACAAAATGATGCTTTTCAATAAATAAATAAATAAAATCATATTTTAAAAGCTCCAATCAACACCTACCCTAAGTACACCTGGAGAAAACTAGCACTGTGAGTGCCAGATATGTGCTTTTTCTAAAACCCTACCTCAATATAAAATGGGTATTTTACAAAAATCTAAACCCTGATGGAGAGAGGTTTATTATCTACAGTGCTGCTAGAATCAGGCACAGCAGTACTGTATGCTTCTGAATATAAAAGCTCCATTCTTCAGTGAAGTCCTTTTTCTGTTAATGAGATTCACCCTAATGGGACCAAAAATTACTCTAAAAGACATTTCCTTTCTGCTTTTCAAGGGCTTTTTTCCAGTCCATTTGGACTGGATATCAAAGATAAGGGGAAATATTTCAATAGCAAGAGATTTTATAATTAAGCTTTGTAGTCCACATAATGGAGATATAGCCAAATTCAAGTGAAAAATAATTACTGTTTTTGCAGCGCTTGCTTCTGCTGCTCTGCCTCCCTTTCTTCTCCCCCTTCCGTTTTCCTCTTCAAAACCACATTATCGGCTGTGGCTTATGTACAAAAGACTTGCTCGATGCAGCTCTTTCCCCAAGGTTTCCTATTTTCCCCGTAGTTTAGAAGAGAAGAGCTGCTCAATTTTTAACTACGCCCAGACCTCCATTAAGGAGAGCACCTTCAGTTCTTTAAAGGAAGCAGGTGCTTCTTTAAGGGTAAGGACTTTAATAACTCACTTTGTAGTGCCAGCTGTCTCTTTAGATATGGGAACAGACAAGTTCAAAATACGGTGTGAGACTTTGCAGATGATGCTAGGATGGGCACAGTGTTTCCCTTTTTCCAGTCTTCAGGAACCTTTCCCAACCACTAGAACCTTTCAGAACTCTCAGTGAATTCAGCCAGCTGCTTCAACAAGTTTGGGTGAATCCCATCTGGTTGCATGAACCTTCGCATGGGTAGAAATTGTATATACAGATATACTTATATCCAGTTTTGGAATATGCTGCATATTCTTTATGAATTCCAGTACAGTCAGTGAATACGTTGATCTCCATGAGACCTGCTTTATAGCATCAGCAGAGAAAGGAATGGAGGTGCTGGAAGTTGATGCTTGAATTGTAGTTAGGAATATCGTGGGAACATTATTACATGGCCATTGCAAGAACTCCAGGAATCCGTTGAGACTTTAGGACTGGAGGGGACAATTTGGGCACACCTGATTTTTAGTGTGAAGAAATAGTTTTACCTTTAGACAATACGGTGGGTCTTGATCAATGCCATAAAACTGATATTTTTAACCACCATAACTGCTTTCCTTCATGTTTTTTCTCTATCTGCTAATTACTATCCATGTAATTTCTCTTCAAAGTTAGTGCAGTTTTTCATCCGAACAAATTAACGGTTGGAGGCTGGGAACTATTTGACCTGTCTCTTCATTAAATTAGATCAACACATATATGCAGTCATTTTTTGTGCATCCAATATACTGTTTGGGAAACATTGTTCTACATTTATGCTCTATGATGTCTTCAGGCAGAATATATTTACAGGTTTATTGGAGGTCTGCAAAATATTTCTTGAATTAGATTAGTTAGCGAATGCCCAAACTAAAAAAGATCAGTGTGTCTGTTCTGTCTGGAAATAATAACGTTTGTGGAGATGGTGAGAAACAACAAAACTTGCCCATTTCTGCTGTGCTATCCAACTCCCTTTTTTTTTTCTCCAAGTCATACAAAATGCCCTTATTTTATCAGCACTATAAAACCTGGTTAGAGAACATTCTCCTGCTGTGACAAGAACTGGCTGTATGCCTCCCCCAGTGCTATTTCCCACTCAAACTGCTGATTTAGAGCATACTGAAAGACTGATTTTGTTCCTGGTGTACTAGAGTACATTATTTTAAATGAAACCATATGAATATGTGAAGATATCAATATGATAATCATCTCTCAAAACATCTTAAGACAAGATTGTGTTATTTTAAGGTATAGAAAGTTGTAAGTGGTACATTAAATGATCTCTTTTGCTTGAGAATTAGCAATAGCCAGGCTAACATTGGACCTTCCAGGAAGACTAAAAGACTCTTCAGTTTTCAGTTTAATCCAAACAGTAGCATAAAGAAATGCAAAGTGAAATATGCAGAGACAAAACAAAACAAAACAAAAAGGTACAAGTAACAATATCAAAACAATATCAAGATTTGCTATTAAAAAAAGAACTATCTATAAAGACATTGAGTACTCTTTCTCCCTGTGCTGTAGCCTTTGACATATTCACCTCCCTGTCTCAGTATACTGCAGGAATGCCAACTTTGCGTAATCCAACTTTGCTTAATATGTGTTGATTACTGTAGAATCTTTGGTCCGGTGGCATCAGTTACTGCTCTGAAATGTTTTTGAACAAAGCATTCCTCATGAAAATTTGGTTTGCCACTCTAGTTGAGTTGCAATGTGTTACAGGTGGGTGAAATTTGCTCCCACAGAGGGAGAGGTAATGTCTCAACTTGCTTATCCTACCCAACACTTCTCTAAATAGGAAAACTAAAGAATGGAGCTGCAGTTAGCATTCCCCAGAGATTGACTCAGCGTAGTCAGCATCTTTGAGGTGTTCAGTTATAGAGATCAGGAGGATTTAAATATATACAAATTGCCAACAAGTGCAACAGGGGAAGATTTTCAGGCTGGTCATCAACATCAATCAGAACTTTTGTAGCTGTTTATCTGTGGGCATTCATTAGAATTATATGTAGCCAGCCTTCAACTTGCTGCCCATATAGCGAAAGCCCTAGAGAAAAGGTAACTCTTTCAAAACTGTTTCCTCTTACTAGCAGATTATGTAATTTCAGTCTTGCCTAGTTGCAGTTTAAGCTATTTGTTTTCCATCACATTGCTATGATAACATTTTTCTGTTTAGATACCGATTCTGATGTTCATTCCCTCCTCCATGTTTCACGTGTAACCAGCTACTCCAGTTTGTAACCAGCTTGTCTGAAGATCCCAAATTCTTTATATTTGCTCTACATCCTAACGTGCCTAACATATTGTTGGTACTAGATTAATAATATTACAGCTTCAGTTGTGATTCTCCAAATGATTAATGAGCTGACTACAACACAAGGGAGATGAAACTGTACTACACGCTTTCCATTAGCCCCAGCAGGATTGTTTTGTATAACCTTTGATTGTGTCCTGAGATTATATGATCAGTGGAGCAGATATTTCTCGGGAGTCCTCCCTAACATTCCCACTTTCCATTCCCTAATGGCAGTTTTCATAGAAACTAGTTGCTGTTTTGAAATGCATATCTGTGAGAGTTGGAGAAGACTCTTCAAAAGAAAGAAAATATGAATTCTCAAAGTTGTTAATGTTTACTATGTAAAGTAATATTTTGGGATGTATGTATATTCATGTTACGTACCTATGAATGTGCATTTATGCAATTTAGTTGCACAAAAGCTGGATTTCTAGCTCTTCTCAATTTTCAATGATTCATTTGTGATTATATTCACTAATAATTATAAAATTTGTGAGGAGTGATTTTGGTTGCAACTTCAAGGAAATATCTACAAGATTAAACTGCTAGCTGGAAGGCATTTTATTTTACTCTCTGCTTGGAATTACCCTGGTTCGATTCTTTAGATATTGTTTTTACCACTGTGAGAGTAACGGAACTATATTTCACTCTGCAGCTTTGCCACTCTTGAGTTATCAGGTCTTTCATACCATCCAAGATAAAAATCATAACCCTTGGCAGTCTGCATTCTGTTTTATGAATGCTGTCTGAGAAGCAACATCTCATTTACAATTGTGACCAGGAGCTAGAGTAATTTCTGTATCAGCCAGGCACATCTAATAACACATAAATAATGTAAACTGTAAGTGCAAGAAAAATAGATGACTTAGTTACTTAATCTCAAAAAATGTTGAGGGTGTGATTGCAGTGCTGCGAAGCTATATGAATATTGCCCTGAGACAGCTTCAACATTCATGCAGACGTGCAGTTTTATGTGGTGGTATTGGTAGGATTTCAGGGTTGTCTTGTGCCCAGCAGCCTTGAGTCCCGTTCACTTAACAGCCTTCATCTGGGCATTCTTACACATTACACATTCTTAATGGAAGTTAATTGACCTTAGTGGGGATGGCTCATAAGTTTAAAATTAGTTCTGCCATTAAGGTTTTTGCTGGAGTGAGTCCAGCACTCCTTAGGATTGAATGCCCATAGCCAAGTCCTCTATGCCTACTGGAGGGCCTGGAGAGGTATAGGTGCTTCCTGGGCATGCTTGACTACTCTTGTATGGCTACTGTGTACTCTTAAATGAAGAGTTCATGCATTTCAATACCTTACTCAGCCCAAAGTAGATTTCTTTTTTCCAAGTACTACTTAGAGTGCTCAGGACTATGGGGTGTCCTGATTTCTGACCATATACAGGCTTATATAGTTTAAAAAAAAAGTGTGTATTATCTTGCTCACCACTTACTGCAGAACTCTACTGGAGCAAGTCAGATGCTGCAAGTCTAGAAATTTCTTCATGATGGACATTTTGACTTTTTTTCCCCATTTTTTTTTAAATACTAGAGAAAAGGAACGGAAATAAAAGCTAGAATTATAATTAAGATCAGTTGCTGAAGCTGAAAGAGACAGCACAATTGTAATTTGTTAGAAGATTGCCTTGTTTTAGAGAAAGTGCTGATTAAGATCAAATTTATCTTGAGTTTACATTTTGATTGGACCTAGGCTGAGGGGAGGTGGTTATATTTCAGACACAGTGCAAATGATGCATGTTAATATCCTGTGTTTATTGCCACTTGAAATTACAGCATAGCTTTGAATTGCTGCCAAATCTACAGTTGAGACTCCCTGGTAATCACTATGATTATTTCAAGTCTTCATGGTAATAGTGGGAAGAAGAAGTATGATACCCAAGCTACAGTAGCCTTTTCTGTCAGTGTCTTTTTATCCTTGAGTGCTCAGATTGTGATTCCACCCAGTAGAGGGAGCAGACAGACATATATGTTGACCAATCAATCCTGAAAGAGAGATTAAATAAAAATGGCTTTAATCACATTATTTTCAGATTTATTTGGCTTTTATATTTCTTCCTGCTTCACTATGTTTTTCCTGAAACAAGAAAAAGCATGGCTTTCCTTAATTTTTGGGATGTTTTAATTCATATATTGACTTGGTTAACTATTTTTCTTTTTTTATAAGAAATATTTTTTGCACTCCTCCCTGTTGATCTATAGCATCCTCTTTTATTCACTTGCTTGATAATCCATGGGTTATGTTCTCACCTTGAAATATTGTACTTACACTCAACTATTGGAAGTTGTAGATTTATATCTGATCTAAATATATACACGTTTATTATTGTGGTCTGTTTAACTGATGGGAAATTAAGAAGTGAGATTAGGGATAAATGGCATAATATTAAGCTCAATTTCATTAAAAAAAAGAAACACAAGAGTTTGACAGGAAAGAGAAATGCCATGTTAAAAAAAAAAAAGTTGTTTAAAAGAAGCTTAAGTGAGGTTTAGATGTGATTAAAATCTGTTCTGGTTTTTGGATACTAAATTATTCAAGCAAATAGCTGTTTATTCTGAGTTAAAACCCTCAGCACTTCTAGTCAGCTCTCTCCAGATAGTATGTCCCAGTTGCATCCCTTCATCAGTTGCTAGCAGGAAGGTTTGGGTATTTCTTGCACTTACAAAGTAAATAAAACGTTATGGAAAGCATTTAATGTGGGTACAATATTTGCTCTGGAATATTTTCCTCAATAAGTAGTGCTAGCCAGCAGGCAAGTCTGAGCACCCAGTGCGTTAGCTGTGGGGAGTAAATCTGTATGCTTGGCACAAAATCATCAGTTTAAACTATGGAAATGTAAATCAGAACACTGAGTGAAATTCAAAAATATTTCATTAAATGAACTGTGATACATGTGTAGGTAAGGGTATAATAAGGGACTCTGCCATGTACGCTTAAATGTCTACAATCTTTAGGCTATATTTTTTCTCACAGATTTAACTCTGAAAGATGCATAATATTTTTTTAAGGACACCATTAGCTATTCTCACAGTGTGCTTGCATTTCATTATATCTGACATTTTTCCTCAGACTTCAATTTCTGGAATGATGTTCTTTGAAAGTTGCTTTCTTGGTCCTCGTTATGGATGAGAAACAGACATATCTATACTCAATGTTCATCAACTGTGACAGCCACTCCCAGATTTATAAAATTATTTCCTTTATTATTTTCAAACCAATCTTTGGGTATGTTTTTGATCATAAGATTTACTGGGCCAAAAAAGGAAAGCAGGTCAGTAACACTGTAGTCTCTGGACTGTAGTCACTCTACACTGTAGTCTCTGGTTATTATTCTCTTTAGGTGCAATTTATACCTTTTCTGGGGTGTATGCTATAGGGATTTGTCTTAGTTGTATATGTTGTTAAAGACATAAACAGGAGAAAATGAAGATAATGACATTTATGGAAATTATTTGGACTAGCAGACATTATACAAAGGAATTAAACTTTCTATATCGAATTAGTCCCATACTGCATCTAGTGATGCAGCATGGAAGAAATTGTACTCGCTGCAAGCTATGCATGAGTCTCAGGACCAGTCTTGTCCACCATCCAGACGTTAACAAGCTTCAGCAGGATTTGTGTTATTGCAGCCTTCCCTGGGGAGTTTGCTTGACCCTTTTACACAGAACTGTGTGGTGTTTTTTTTTTTTTTTTTGCCATCTGGTAAGAAACCAGTGGGATTGAGCATTAGGTAGCTCAGGCAGCATGCTGACAGTTTGAATTCTTTTATTTCCAAGAAAAATTAGATGTTTTGAGCCTGAGTTGCAGTTGGCAGTATAGCAAGGAAAGTACAAGTCTCCACACTGGGCATAAATTGTTCTCTGCACTTTGTGATGCATGCAAAGGTGCAGGGAAGCACATTATAGACACATTCAACTTTAGTCTGATGTCATGCCCTCTGCAGAAAACTGCTGAATGAACATGTTACAAGAATCTTTAAATGCAGTATATACTAATAAATTAAACAGATACTGTTTGAAGAGTTTACCAAGGATAAAGGAAGCCATTACATGCAGTAGGAATAAGAGATGGCTCTTGTGAAAATATCATTTATAAAGGCCTTACAATAAAAATGACATATTTTCATATTCTTGGGTAAAATTATAATTCAAAATATGGAAAATCATGGGAAGGTTACGGGCTATTATCGTGCTCCTCTGACTGACCTAGTCACACAGCTAATCACTGTAGTTTTGGCTTTAGCATTGGCGTTAGCATGGGGTTTCAGAGATGTACCATGGATCCTGAAGTATGTGTAAGTTTCTAGTTCAGCAATTTATTTCAATACGTGATATATGAAAGCTATGCAGAAATTTGTGAAACTGTGTATGTGTTTCAAGTACAAGCGCACACATCCTTCAGTATTCAGTTTTACCCCCAAGTAGTGGTATAGCAGTAAAAGCCCCAACCATTTGCCGTATCTGTGCAATTCATTAGAGATTTCAATTTTTTGAACTTCAGCTTCACCCTAAAAAGATGACTACATAAGACTTGTGCTGTTTTTTTCTAGTGTATTTACTTCTCTATATTCATATTATTGTAATCCTGTTTGCATAACTGGTTGCCATTTAGCTCTGTTAGCAAGTTGCAGTCACTATATAGCAACGATCAGGATTCTGTGACAATTGCTGAATATTTTAAATATATTTTGATTCTAGGATTATTACTTTTTTATTTTTTTCAAAGGGTGAGCTAAATAGAGCCCAGCTGGCCTTTTGAAAATCCATGTTTTGTTTGTTGGCTGTCAGTTAGTAAGGGCACCTTTTCATTTGCAAATGGGGTCCATTTGGTCTGGAGAGACAGTAAAAATGGATCTTCGCATTGGCATTTTTTAGAACCATGCTGTAACACGCTGAGCAACTACAAAAGGTGAAGAAGTTAAAAAGAATGCAATTTTGATTAAATTATATGAGGAGAATTTCCTGGTTTCTCAAAGCCTGACACAAATTTCATGCAAGAAAACAGCTCAAATTATTACTATGTTTGAAGTAAGGTATTATCTGAACATGCGAAGGAAATGCAAATAATTGATTGGCTTATATTTCTGCACCGAAGCGAATTTCCCTTTTATCCAAAACGTGGAGGAGAAAGCAGGAGGAGAATGGTGAAGCAATGGAAATATGTTATAAAGTAGTTCTTTCTTGTGGTGATTCTTATATAACTATAGTGGAGATTATTTTTATGTTTAGTATTTATAAAGGTAGCCTCACTAGATAAAGTGATGTATTTATATGGGCATATTAAGATAAGTCCTTACGAGTATTAAGTCCTTATGATTATTAGATCTTTTTTGGTTAGTCTCGAGTTTTTCTCTTGTAGCTTCATGAACCTTGCATGAGAACCAAAATCTAAGGCAGTCATTTTGAGCAGAGATGAGAATTGTGATCAGTTTGGTGTGATTTGCAAGAGAAACTATAGAGTTTAAGATTCACAGATTAGGTCAGCAAAGATTAATAGCATCTTGCTGTCCCTACATCTTAAGATGCCTTTGAGTTTCTTTTCCGTAGGATTTTGATAGATAAGGTGTGTACAAATTCTGACATTTATGGAACAAAAATAAGGCTTTGTTTTCTGTTTTAGAGAAAACAATCTTCTGAGTGAATGCTTGTTGTCATTTTTGTCTTTTAGATCATTCTTGTAAGCTCTTCGCATAATGACCGTGACCAAAGCCTTTTCATAAGCACGGATGAAGGAGCTACCTTCCAGAAACAACCTATTACTTTTTTTGTGGAAACTCTCCTTTTTCACCCAAAAGAAGAAGACAAAGTGCTTGCTTACACAAAGGAAGGCAAGGTAAAGTATGAAGATATCGCATTTGTTTGAAATTTAGGAACTAAATTTCAAGGAATTCACTAAGTATTTAAGGAGATATAAAACTGTTGTCATATGTCATCGAGCACTGGGTTTTATGAAATACCAGGTGTTCAAGAGGAAACCATATTCAGTTTTCGAGAAGCCTATTTGAATATTTATTTCATTGATGTCCAAATCTTTGCTTTACGGTAACTTCAATCCTTTTTGGTTGATATGGATATTGGTAGTATTTATCCTCCTGAAGTGGAGTTGAGTACTACCTCTGAAATGTGCTCCTCCCTAGAAACCAAACGTAAGCAATTGCTCTTTAATTCATAATGTAGTAGAAAGTTTATTAACTTTCTGAAAGCTGAAATACTGCCTTCAAAGGCCTTTCATGGGACGTAAAGTAAAATAAAATAAACTGTTCAGTCATACAGCAGAAGAGGATTTTGGTAATCACTGAATCTGTAGAAACAGATTTCTGTCAGCAGTATATTAATTCTCTCACTCATGATATAATACATTGAGATTCAATCATTGTATTATATAAATTTTGACCATCTTTAAGATTTTTTTCTGATTAAATTATAAAGTCATCTCTCTGGATGGGTTAGGCTAAACACGAACAAGTGAGCAGACAATCTGTAAGTGTGTCATTCATCTCTTTTTCATAGTGCCCAAATTGCAACTTTAATCACTGTGATTCTGGTCCTGATAGTGGTCTTGCCTGTCTTCCATTGTTACTCCTGTTTTAAAATGGAATTAGACAAACACTAGTCCAAAAATGGACCCTTGTAAGAGATCACAGGAGGTGAGAGTAGTCAGACTAAGTTGCTAATGCTGCAGCCAAATACTACGTTGATTTCAGTTATGTTACATCAACTCATCCTTTGGGATATTTTCCATAATATATAACTTAATAGCCGATCCCAAAACAATTTGTGTTTACAGGCATTTTCAAATAAGGATGGAAGCATAATAAAAAAAACATAGCAAGCCAAACTCAGTCTCAAATTACACAGAGTATTTTACTTACTAGTTTCAATTTCAACTCCTAACACAATTAACTGTTACAAATGTGGTGAATACATGTTATGTGAACAAATGCTTCAGGGAAGCCTTAAGTTATGAAAAGCCTATGTTATGAAAAGTGCTGTTCTCAGTTTGACTTTTGTTTCTGATGATAGATATAATCCCCAATTTTATTATAGTTAGGAGATCAAATGGCTCAAAAAACTAAATAGCAGAATCTTTAAGAGTCATAGCGTACTGAAGAAGTTAACCATCCACACACAAGTGTTTTAAAGTGATTAAAAATACTTGTCAGGAAAGAGAGGGGGATAGGAGCTCAAAGTGAGGCATTTCCTTTGTGTTTTGATGAATTATGCAATAGGGAGGTTTTCAGGCATTTTATACTTGGATAATTATCCAAAACAAGTGATACTATTACTACCCACACTTAAAGTGCAACTTGGCAAAAAACTACAAAATACTCACTAAATAATAACTCTTTAGTAGTAGCAGGGAAGGTTAGGTAGAGTCAACCATAACTTACTGGACAAGCCCTGCATCTTTACCGAAGATGTTAAGGAAGGAAGGGTGCCTTTGACTATAACTGGGCAAGTAATCTGCTTCAATTTTGTTTAAGATCTGTCAAAGTTGGCTTATCAGGAAGAAGTGATATTGGCAAAGGAGGAGTTGAAAATCAGACTTGCGGCTTGACATGAAAAGAAGTCACTGTACTAAACTCAAAGGTTTCCAGAGAGTCTGAATCTGAAGCCAAAATCTGAATTTGGCCTAGAGAGATTGCATACTCCAGATTTTTGAGTTACTTAATTTTACTTTCACTGAAATAACATAGTATCAAGAAGTTATATGAGCTAAAGCTCAGGAGAAGCCATTACCTCCTGTTACTCAAATGATTTCTTACAAAGGCACTTTTGAGAATACAAGGAATGCAGGATCAAGTCCTTCATAAATAGCAATCAGCAAGCTTCTCTGTCTACTGCAGCATCACGGCCTTTCTCACAACTTCTGATTTGATTTAGTCCTTATTTTATATTGCTAAATCTGCATGGTTCTTTCATTCAGAAGCCTAGATTTTATTTAAATACAGCTCTAGCCTCTGGCTGACACCATAAATGAATGCAAATCTAGTCAATGTATTTGGACTAATCCATTTACTGTCTCAAATCTATACTCCCTTTTTCTGGCTACCTCAGCAATAATGAATAACAATCAGCTATTCACTGAGTCTCTATAAATGCTTTTTGATTTTTAAAACTTGACAGAGATACAGTAGATTTTAATTGTTCATTGGGAAGCTGTAAGGATGGAAAAATGGTAAAAATAAGACATGCATTTTTAATTTCTTTTCAAAGTGATTCCCTACAGTTATTATATGAGTGATAATAAACATCTATTAGATGTGTTCACTAAAGCCAGAAATTTTAGCTGTCCACTAATATAACTGTTTTCACCTCATATCTAAGCTCATTTGGTAGTTTTATTGTATGCAGCTATTAAAAACCAAAAGCCATATGGGTATTTTTTTTTCGTTTTAAGGAATTCAAATGTGTGCATAAGTTTGGTACAGGTTATTTTTTTTTATTTCTTTCAAATAGCGCATCAGTTAAAAATCCCTCTCAGTTTGAATGTTTCATTATTCCTACTTTGTTCTCCCTTGCAGTAAGATTGCAAGGGCTTCTCACTACACAAAACCAAACTGTTTGTTCATAAGCCCATACACTTAAAATTTAAATGTGTGTGGAACGTTTATTTGGATCAGTAGAAAGGGCCAGGGTGTGGTTGGGTTTTGATTTGTTTGTTGGGTGGTTTTTGTTTTTTTTGTCCTCCACTGCAGTCATCACTGTTCTAATGGTGAGATTCTTCTCGAATTTTCTTCTGAAATTCATCCATGACAAAAAAATACATCTTTTTGTTATGTGCCACTGTTGTCTGTTATCACAAATCGCTCTTTTCCCTCTTCCAGGAACCTCTGAATTCTTGTTTTCTTTGCAGGTTGGACACCAGAGTTAGGGCAAAGCTTTAAATGATTCTCTCTTCCAGGTTTATAGTGGTTTGCTGTGGCAGGTACCTAGCTGAGCAGGGCCCACCCTTTGATGACCACAGTCAAAATGGTGGTCATCTTTTCTGCCTGGTGACAAATGTTTGAAAAAACAGCTCAGGTTCTCTGCTCTGAATGGTTTGGCCGGTGCAAAGCCATACTTCTCCCTCTCAGGAGGATGCTCTTCACTCTGACTTTTTGATTCCTGGATTATTTCTGTCTGTATACTGACTGGGTCAACACTGAAGTAAACTATCTGAGTCCTGATCATCGTTTCTTACCACAGCTGTGCTCTACCTGCTTTAGCTGATTGTGCAGTGGAACGAAGCCCAGTAATTTTGAAGTACATAGTAACTGTAGGAAATGCTGTTTTATTTCTGTTTCAAATGTAATGAATACCTGCAGAGTTTATGTCGAGGGAAATTACCTCAGCCTTTATCTTTACATAGTAATATTGCTGTTTTTCACTAGTAAAACATAATTCATAGTTTTATTCGTTTGCCACTGAACCTGCAATTTTAAAAGAAAAACATTTCTTACTAGTCCTCATAAGATTCTCTCCTCTATAATGGCTGGTGACTGAACAGGTGAATTATTCCCACGTCAGAGTAGGACAATTTTATTTGCATTTTTTCCCCTATTCAAGACATTAAGAGAAATCCCATCATATGTAAATTGGATCAAACAAGAAATGCATGTAGACAGCAGGGGGTTTTAAATCTGCCTCATAGGTATTTGCTATTTTAACTAGAGGAAACAGATTATGAAGGCAAATGCTAAAGAAGGGAGATTTTTGAAGAGCTATTTTATTCCCCATTTTATATTGGTTAAAACAGCTTTGGTCTGCTCTACTGATATCCATCCGTATCATTAGCATTTGATTTTTGGCAGGAATGAGCTGTTCTGAGGGAAGGTGGAACTGGAATCATCCTCTTCCTTCAGGGCATCATCTGCCACACTGTTGAGTGACCATTTCTCACAGGTCTCGGATTGCTATCCATGACGCATGCACCTAAATACATCTTTCCTCATCAAATCTCTAAAAAGTATTTCTATAATATCTTTTGGTCCTGTTTTAGCAGAGTTTTAAATCCATTGACTTTCTATTAAGTATGTCTGATGGAATTAAGGCCTGAAGCATAAAGGGAGCATTTGTGCTTGTTTTGTCAATGAAGGGAAAGAAGGAGAAGAAAAGTATCCTTGTACCCTCCCTTTTTTGTAACTTTGTTGGGGTCAAAAAGAATCTGACCCAAAATGAATTGTGAATTGTTTTCATGGTGGACAAGAAGACATTGTCACTGAGTTTTGTTCTTTATAGAAAGTTATTGTGGAGAGTTCCTGGAATTTTTTTTTCTTTGGTGTGCAATCTGTCATTTTAATAGTGACATGGGACCTCTCTTTTAAGATGTATATCGTTAAATGTATATCATTAAGTTTCCTATTACCTATTCTCTTTTTTTTTTTTTGTAGGTTTACGCATCTATTGACTTGGGGAAAAAATGGACTCTTCTGCAGGAGCGAGTTTCAAAAGATCATATTTTTTGGTAAGATGCCCATTATCTTCCAAATAATAATAATAATTAAAAAAAAAAAAAAAAAGAGGAGCAAAAATATTTTGTTCTAATCAAGAAAGATATTTTCAGATGTACTAAGGACAGTAGGAGCTTTGGTGTCTTTTGCAGATTGAGTATGTCAGCATTGCTGCATCCACTACTGCAAATTCGTGCTCATGCCAGTGATTATGCTAAGTATCAGTGTATATGGGGGTTAATAGGTCTAGTTCTATGGAGCTGAAGATTAAAGAGAACTGTAATGTCCAATGAAATTGCTTTTTGTTTTACTGGTAAAATTGATCTTTAGAAGGGAGAACGGTATTTTCACAGAGAAAAATCTGTAACTTTTTTAAGAAATGTTGAATCAGACCTATTAACTGGAGTCATATGTAAACTTACACTATTAGGGAAACTGGTGAAAAATATGACTTTACTGAGTACACATATATCAAACGATTTTATTTTAGCTTGTCTCTTAAAACATTGAGAAAGTGATTTAAGCAGATTGCCAACATTTTTGAAGGATAAGTCTTGTTTTTTTTTTCTGCCAATTAAGTAATTTTGCAAAATACATAACTTCATTTGCATCAAAATTAGACTTTTGTGGTGTTTTTAATTGATTTTATATTTAAAAGTCTTCAATATGCACACTTAATATTTATCTGATTTCTATTGGAAAAGTCCAGATAATTCCACCTTTGACGTTTTACTTCAATGTATTAATATAGAATGTATATAACCATATTATTACAAGTAATTAGTATTTTTTATTACAGGATTAGTCATAACATGCCAGTCACTTTAGTTTTCTAAATGACTTTTGATTTGTTTTAGTTCTAGAACTGTCTCTGCAAAAATTAAGGGAGTTTTTATAGTTCCAAATGTATTTTTTTTTTTTGTCTGCAACCTACTTACTGCCCATACTAGTCTATGTTTTTCCATAGGAAAACAGCCTGTGGTTTGTTTGTAGTAACACCTATCTGATTTACTCCTGTCTGTCTCAGCCTTCTCTGCTGAAATATTTGAGTCAGCCAGATACTTTCTGCCTCCTTGCTCCTGCAAAATGTAGCCTTTCTGCAGAACTTACTGCCACTCAGCAGCTGGAGTTTTACAGGCAACATGCTTTACGTGTATCTCAACTATCATGCAAGCGGTATAATCACTTAGTAGTTACACAGTGGTTAGGAAGTGTCATCATGAAGATTACATAGGGTGTAAATCAGGAGGGTATTTAGCTCGGTCTCTAATTAAATAAACTTTTGAAATAAATTCAGTCTGAAAACTGTTGAAGTTGCTAACAGTTAAGGAAGAACAGCAGAATCCACTCCCTTGAAAAGTTGTTTAATGTTTTTCTTGTCTAATCCTGGGTGTACTTAGGACACAGAAATTATGAAAATTTAGCACTGAAATACATGTCGGTTTTGCTCTGACTCAAACTGTCAATGCTTTTTGAAGAAAAGCAAGCAAGTATATGCTTAACATTATTAAGTCTGTATTTTGCTGTATTTCAGAATCTTTATGCTTCTTTATATCACTCAGACACAATCAGGGAAAATGTCCCAGAACTTTGGCAGAAATAACTGCCATATATTACTTCAAACAAAGTTTGTTCATAAATGTCACATTCCTCTCAGAGAAGAGTAATAAATTCTAAGAATGTGTATGTTTATAAGCATTAGAAATAATTTCTGGGCTTTGTTTTCCCCTTTTCAGTGGAGAGACCTCTCTGATCTCTCTCAAGAACTGTATCAGCCATCAACAGCAAAAATCCAGGGGCAGATATTTAGCACTGCATCATGACCGTATGATCCTTCTCTAAAACTTATTAAGAGTCATAGAAATAAAGATCTACATTATACTTCTAAAAATAACGTGTGATGTTGCAATATATAAAGAAACTGCTGTGAATGGAGGGTTGGACGTGATAGTCTTCCTGTGGAAGTTACTGTAGCATTATATGAAATTTTCTACCCTTCATCATGGCCTTCATCACCTGAGTTATCTGAGTGCTGAATAGAAGCAAGTATTTGTGTAGTTTTCCATGAACGTACGATTTGTTGTCAGACCTTGGCCACTGGAACACTCTACTAAGTCCAGTATTGTTTTCTTGGCAATATGTAACATCCGATATGTTAAAGATAGGTGAAATTAATTCAAATTAATTGTGTATCTCTATAAATTAGGGCATGTGTCTTGCTGATACTGGCTGGTTGTGCTGAGAACATTTCACTGGGCAGGTCTTTAGCAAATGTTACTTCTTTGGTATCAATGGAGCTGTGGCACTGTATAGAAGTTTATAACATAGCCTAAGATTTTTATTTCAGCCTGGTAAATGCAGATATCCATCATAATATTTTCCTGTGCTTTTTAAAAACAATTTCCTCCTGTGCCTCCAGCAGAAGCCAGATATTCGCGCAATTCCTGAAGAAGCTCTTTTTTTTTCTTTTTTTTTGAAAATCTGAATGCAATGAATTTAATGCGATGTCTTGTATATTTATTCCATGTGAAGGTCAGTAGGGACTGGGTAGTTTATTTATGTGCAGATCTTATACTACAGATTTCTAAGCAATATATTTAAATAATCTTCGAGGCTTTATGTGCTTTTTCAAGTGTTTTGGAATGTCCCTTAAGTGTTTTTGCAGTTCTAACGTATGGAATTTGGTCTTTCATGATAGTGGAACTAATGGAAAGATTATTGATATCACTGGAAAGTGTATACTATCATCTCTATTTTAGCAGCACAGAATATTTTCATCCCGTCTGTGGTTTAGTGTGGCATTTTCTCCCCCTCCTCCCTCTCCCCCCAGCTGTTTTCCCAATTTTTTTCATTTATACTTTTGGAAAGGAAAGTTGACTAATCCTTCATAGCAGTTTTTCTTCCCAGAGCAGCTTAGGAGGGCTTGGGAGGCTGCAGATGTAAAGATGGTTACAAAACTTATGTATTCTAGAAACTTCTTTGTTTTTCTATATTTGTTTTCTCATTGAAGTTGAAATGAAGAATCAAAATATAAGGGAAAATAAAACAAAAACTTGTTCAGTAAACTTCCATATCAAAATCCTGAAAATAAATTATTTTAATTAATTTCAAAGCAAAATCATGAAATGTAGATTTGAAATTAACTTCAGAAAATCAGTTAAGTTTCAATATAATTCAAAATAAAATTTCATTTTGTACCTGCACTTAAAAATAACTGTTTAATTTTTTTGTAAATACTAGTTGAGAGGTTTCAGTATTTTTTTTTGTGAAAAGTTTGAATTTTGAGCAAATTCTTGTGCATTAAAATTAAGAAATTTTGGTTACCATGACCAGTTTTACTTCTGGCTATAAACTACAACCACCCGTGCATTATTGTCCTGATGTGAATATTTCTATTGAAGCGGTGTTGTAGTGCCTAATCCTTGTAGTTTTTTCTAGTTCTTGGCATATTTGTTGGAGCATATGCAAAGAGTTTGCTTTAGAAAAAGAATAACCTGTCCCAGCAAAACACTAAGCACCCACACATCACGGGGTATATAATCGGTTTTATATATCAAGCCCATAAAAAAAAAGTAAATAAAAAAATAAAAAATATATATTATGTGGTAATAGTCTAGAAGAAAGAATTCTGCAGTTTGGGATTCCTCTGCCTCTGCTGCTATTCTTTTCAGTCCCTAAGGCTTATGCACCAGTTAAGTTCCTTTTGATTTCTCAAAATAGAGCTTAGTAATATATAAGAGAAGAACAGATTGTGAATCAGCTGTCTACACCAGCACAAATATACCCCAGGACAGTAGGTCTTGAAGCAGTAATTACCAGAGAATTAGGCCCAGCATACTTTCATTATGATTTTGTCTGGAGCCTTAGAAATGTTTTATCCTCAGCTCACTAGAATATGTGGATCCGATGTGAAAGGTATCTATTACTCTTATTTTTAGATATCGGTTCTCTGTTTTCATGAGAGGTGAAAACATAAAAATAAAAAATGATGAGTGTATTTGGGTAGAGCAGTTGTTCTCCAGGGACCAAAGTTCTGTTCTTATCATGAAATCCCACATGAGCAATCAATCATAGCTGCAGCCATTAATGTCAAGTGTAGCGAGTTCCTGCCTATTTGAGTGTCAGGTGAAAGAGTGGAGTTTAGAGGTGTTATGCCCTGAAGGAGAGAGAAATGGAAAGAAGATTTCATTGAGCTTTTAACATTGAATTTTGTGTGAAAGGCTCTTGTGTGGGAAGCCAGGGATCTGCGTGGGCAGTCATTCTTACATTTGACTTAAGCATTCAGGATGATATTTGTTTCTATTCCTATCTGTGTGGTGATGGGGATGACAAACCACTTTGGCCCTGCTGTTCAGATAAGTGTGGCAGGAAAAATGTTTTTATTAAAAAGTGTTGAGGAATAGGGAGGAAATGAGGAGCAACACACACTGGCCGTGCAAGGCATTGACTGAGTCATTGAAGGTGCATCTTTCAAAGAGATGTGAAGAAGGCAAGGCCTGAAACATAAATCAGTTGTAATCTACTGACTTTAGCTTATATAAATCAAATTGCGGTTTTGTCTCCCTGAGTAATCAGGTTGCCAAGAGTCAATTGCATTTTAAGCTACTCAGAGAAAGCATCTACATGCTTTTGACTTGCTTTCTAAGCAAGACAGTACCCTTAAACCAATGATGTGAATCACTAGAAATCAGTCAGTGTAAAGTGGGAACTTGTTACCTTTTGGGTAAAGTTCATTTTAAGGGATGATAAGAGGGCAGATAGAGGAGATGTGCAAGTTTTCAGATGGCATTTCATTGGAGACTAAGGCACATTAGCAAGCGAGTTTGTTTTGATTTGGTTTTGGATTTGGATGGTATATTTGAAGATATCTCTTCATCAATATGCATCCAAGTGAACTGGATCGAGTATTTAACAATGAAGGGACCTATTGGAAGGAGAGGAGACGCATGTCCACAGCAGACTCTACTTGATTAGTGCTCACAGGCAACTGCTCCTCTACAAAATGAGTCCATGCTGCAGAAGTAAAATATGAAATAATTACCACGTAAAGGATTGATGCTTACAATTCACATTTTGCAATATGTATTATTACATAGCAGTGGTAATTTTTGTTCATGTATATTACATAAATATAAAATTCTAGGTAAGCATCGATATTTTTCTAGTATTGCATACAACTGGAATAAGAAATTACTGGGGCAGTTTGTGAGGAAGAGAGTTAGCTGAATAAAAGCAAAGTTGTTATTAAAGTAATGCCAAATGTCTGCTAACTTGCATTCTTAACAGAGAACTCTAAATTTTAAATTCTTAGAATTTTAGCATTGTCATTTAAAAATATAAAATTTTAAATGGCTGTATCATGGGGTATATATTTATACACAGACCAAGATGGATGCAGAGGTCTTATTAGTCCACTCCATTGCACCATTTTTATGCTGATGCAATGCTGATCAAGTTGGTGTAATGTCTTGGTGGAGCACTAATACAGAAAAGTGAAGGTCATGAAAAATCTAATCTTTTGGAACTTCTCTACAGTCTCAAGCAACATATACATTAAAAAAAAAAAAAAAAAAGCTGTAGTGTCACTCAAGAGACCAAATTCAGCCCTGCCTTGTGTATGGAAACAAAAGTGCCCTGATTTTTCTCTCCTTTGCGCTTTAATTGATTAGGTGCATCTTTATGAGCTTTATGACATAAATAAATTTAGACATGCACAACGGCTGCACCACGGCAACCCTGCATCACGGCACCACCCAAAGGTGCTGCTTTTCTTCTGCAGGATTGGTGCTCAACTGCCTTCATGGTGAGATGTTTTAAGAAACAGAAAATCAATCCCTCTAAAAATTCCCCAAATTACATTGTGCTGAATTAATTTTCCCAAGAGGCTCAACATGGTGTCAGACAAGTACCAGTGCTAGCACAAGGGAGGTGATGGGAACTTGTGTTCACAGGAAAGGGAAAAAGCATATTGAGGCTGCCTATATTCACAACACCCTACAATCAAGTCAGTCTATTTTCATTTTGAAGTGTTGTAACCACACTGTAATGCGATCTGAAATGCTGGCATGTTGCACTTGCTTTAACCAGAACAGTAAAATTTGTCTGATCTAAAATTAAAGTTTTTGTTTTTGTTTTTTCTCCAGTGGAAATTTTAAGTGCATGTTGTAAAAACTGAAATTGAGAAAAAATAGTTTCCAAGAAAGTGCTTGTTGTACTGAAAGTGCTCTTGGTACTGAAAGTGCTGTACTGAAAGCTTAAGTTTCTATTTGAAAATAGAATTTAATGTTGAAATTACAACAAAAAAGGAAGAAGCTGCTGAATTACAAGGTTCCATTGTGTCTGTAAGATGAAAGAGATCCTGTCCTAGAGGTGGCTCAGGAGCAGTGAGCAGTGCTTGTGAATAGATGTGTGGACATAATCCTCACACTGGTATGATGTATCTATGTTGTGGTAGCAATAAGTTTATATATGAAAATATATTTAAAAAAAAAAAAGCTTAGATTTCTCCTTCAATATGAAAAAACATAACCGAGCCTTCCTTTTAAGTGGATCATTTACTGTATGTATGGTTTTTGCCCATCATTTTAGGAAAGCTATATTGCATGAGCAGATGGACTGAGACTGTTTAGCCTTGATAGTATGATACACCTTTTCCTTTGGTTCATCCTTTAAACACAGTTGAAATAACAATATTGCTGTTTAAAGTACTGTTGGCAGAGGACTTCACTGAATTGAATGGATTAGTTTATTCTTCAGGGATATTGCTTCAAGTTCTCTGCATTAGCTATACTCCATTCTGAAGATTTTCTTAGTAGCCGTAATAGATGTTTGTTTTTTTCAAGGAAAGAAAAAAGGACTGTTCCTAAGTGTTTGCAAAAATAGGCAAAAAGACTTCAGAGTTGGGAAACTTGCTCTATAGTTGATGTTCAAAAGTAGACTTTGAGGGTTTAATGTCTTCAGTGAGTAAATAGAGAGCCATCTGTACAATTGGAGTAATATAAAACACAAAACCTGTCTTTGAAAAAATGAATTTTTTTCCTTATTTTATTTACCTAATTTTTGCCTCTCAGAATGGATAAACTCTGCACTTAAAGAGTACATCTTACATGTTAGATGTATCGAAAGTGAGGTATCTATGGGTAATGATAATTTCTTTTGGCAGCTCTGTGGCTTCTATCTTTGTGGGGTTACCTTTAAATTAGACAGTTCCAAGCACTGGGACCTGGCTGGTTCTGTGGAACAACTGAGGTGGTGACGGAGAGGCAAGACTGGGAACACAGGAGAGAGGTGGCTTAATCTGGTAGAACAATGAGTAGAAATGGTTGTCAAACTGCAGCATGGAGTTGTCACCCTAAATCTTCCGTGTGGTCAGTGGAGGTGATCCAGCTGGTTTAAGAAGAGAGGACTTACCCTCTGGAAGTAACTGTTCTCCTGTTTAATGAAGCATAGTTTCAAAAGGGGGAATAGGGGAAATGTCTGAACTTCAGGGCGAAAGAGGTATTACTTTTTCCTGACAGGGTTTGAAAGAACTTTCCTTGTGATTTTTTTCACACCTACTGAAATACAAATCTAAAGGAGAGATGTAGTGCAGGTTGGAAGCTTTCATGTTGTGTGTACATGTGGTGTTCATTAACACCCATCAGTTGCAACCTCTTGCACTAAATGATTACACTGGAAATGAGATTAGACTCTACTTGTGCCAGCTGCCACTGTTAGGAGGTACATGATGGACAGATCATTTTCACTTCTGAGCTATTGAAAGAAGTGTGTAAAGGTATTGACGTATATCTCAAACTGTGCTTATGAAATCATGTGTAATGAGTTATAGACAGAAGAGTTTTTTTCACAAGTACCCCAAAGCTGTATTATTGGTACCAACCAGCAAGTCAGGCTGAGCTGCAAAAAACTTCAAGCCTAAAGTTTCTGTTAGTTTGTAGTTCAGCTGCATGAGGTCTAGAACAAAAGATAAAGTATTCAACAAACATAATTTTCTTCCTTCGAAGAGCTGACTGCAAAGTAAATAGAAGGTTTGATTTGGTATGTCGTGAATATCTAGAAGAAGTAGATAGTGTAATAGATAATGTACACTGCAAAAAGTAGTCCACAGATCTCCCCCCACCCCCGCCCTGTTCAGATACACTTTTATCAGACCTCAGTGAGTATAATAGCTTTTCTGACTTAATGTATTGTCTCCAAAATACTCTAATAGTTTGTGTTTCAGAGACACAATTTCTTAGAAAATGCAGGACTTTTCCATGCATTTACTAAAAAATTCCTAGTAGAAGTTTCCTTCACATCTCAAGGCTTGGCAGAGCTCATCACTCCCCCTCCCCTTCCTTATTCAGACTGATCATTTATCTTATTAGGAAAAAACAGCAATGTGATTATTTCTGGTTGTTATGCAGCAGTGGAAATCATCCAGTCTCTTCCCCCTGGCCTGCATTCCCAAGGAGCCACCAATTACTGAGTCTGAGTTTTCACCGCTCCTCATAAATCAATGTTATTAAAATCATTAAACAATGATGTAATTTCAATCCAAAGTATTAGCTTTATTGCATTTGATTATTAATAATTGTATCAAAATGATCATTTTCTCTAAGTATTGTAATGAGGTTTTTTAGTATATGAGTCCAGATGTACTTTGTCACTCAGCGCACCTCCTTTGCATGTCTTCAGCTCACATCTACTGACTCGATGGACACACATTGCCAGTGAAGAGCCTTGTGAAAAGCAATGTAGCTATATGGGAGTGAGGACGGATTCTGCTTTTCTTTGTGACAGCATGAGTGTCATCTCCAAGCTATCTCTGCAGAATCTTCCTGACTAATGGCAATGTAAGAGCCAGGAAAAAGCACAGCTGTGGCTGCTGTCCCTAGGTTGGGATGGAAGCCCTGAGGGTAGAAAGCTCATCTTTTGGCTAACCATATTTAACATGGGAGATATTAGGAGAAAATCAGCCTGTATTCCCCATGCACTTTTTCAAAGTTAAGCTGTGCTTTGATCAATTCTGACTGAATTTCCTTCTCAGGATATCCTTCTCAAAATTATTTTTCACTTTCTTCCTTTGTCAAAGTAGAATCTACTCTTCTTTTGAATATACTTACCAGTGACGTATCAATTAGTTATGGAAGGGATGTGTCAAGTTTAAGGTATTTCTAATAAGAATGGAATCCAAGTTTTCTCTAGCCCAAAATCTGCCTTGTAGTCTCAAATGTCAGAGGTAATTGTAAAAAGATACTCAAAAGCTTGCCAGTAAATATGAGTGCACATGTAGCTGTATATATTTATGTATAAACTTGGGATTATAAAGTTTTGTTTCCAATTTCATAACTATTTTGGTTCTTTTCTCCAGTTGATATTAGGATCCTATTTGTATGCGTATTTTAGTAAGAGGTATTTTAAATAAATTTAAGGAGAAAAATATAATACCAAGTACAGAAAAAAATGGTTTCCATCTAATGTTAGTAATATGACATTATAAATGGGGTTTATTTTAATTTCCCAGCTAGAAGAATGTTAAAGCTGGTTAGCATGAAATCCTCTCTTGTCTTCCATCCACATAATTACAATTCTGTAGCTGGCTCTGCATAACTTGATTATATTATGTTCTCAGGGCTGTTGCTGGAGTTGACGGAGACCCTGATTTAGTTCATATGGAAATCCAGGACCCCAGTGGAGGTATGCAAATGAAAATGTTATCATTTGATTCCCTAGGGTATAGTATTTCTCTTTGTTTTAGAGAGTACTTTTTGGATTGATTTTTAGTCAGAAGTACAAGTCAGATTCTTGCTCTGTTTATCTGTAGTCAGTAAAGCTGTCCTTTTATATAAAACTATAGTATAATTTAAAATTTACTTGTTTTCCACTCTAAGATGAATTGACATCAAGATGCTATGCTCTGTTGAAAACTTCCATTAATAGTGCAATTTGTTCTGGCAGTTAAACATTGAACATTTTTTCCTGATTTGCGAATAAAACTGGCAATGCAGTGGTAGTGCTGGGTAAGTGTCTGTTAAAGTGAATCGTTGCGTATGTCAGTCCTACTGAACTAACCACTGTCTCCCAGAATTTCCTCATGTTACAGCATCTAGACCCTGAGACTTCAAATGCAAAATAAATGAAAAAGCAGATCAGCAGTCAGGATGTGATGCAGTAGAGTCACCGTGATTCAAAAACTTTGTATGGTTTCTTGTTGCCAATTGTACTGTTGAAAGATGATCTAACTCCTTGAATCAGGTCATCTAAGCTCCTTTGCAGTCTTATAAATTAATTGTAAAGGATGCACAGTTTGACTTTCCTTGATCCCTGAAGGTTTTCTTTTTTTTTTTTTTCAGCCCTATAAAAAAAAAAAAGTCAAGAAACCTGGATGACAAATTACCTAAATCTTTTATCATTGATATGAGCCCTTCACAGCCCCATCAGCTGCTTTGTGTAGAGACATTGTAAGAAGTTTGTTTAGGAGCTGGATGGATTTTCTATTATTTTTTATATATATATATATATATATATATAAAATTTAAGAGAAACAGCAGAAAATGAGAAAAAAAATGAAATGTTTACTGCCTGGCTGGGTTCTCAATTAACCACACTTAAGGTCAATACAAGTATTGCCATTTATTTTAGTGGAAACAGTATCTTTGTACTACCTGTCTGATAAAGCACTAAAATATATGTCCTGTGAACTATAAATAGGTGAAAGACTTTATGAGGGCCTTTTGCTGTGCTTGCTCAAATATCCTTGTGGTGATGATTTGGAAATAAGCAGGAGAACTTGGAATGACTCTAGCTGCCTTTTAAACAGGTCCAGATTATAAAACAAATATTTGTATTTAGCACACTGGTTTGGCCTTTTCTAATAAAAAATCCATAAAGTATGGAATGCATTTCCTATCACTGCAAAAGTAATGAAGGACATGCGTGGGGGTGCACTATTTGCTCTTTCACACTGTTATCTGGAGCATGGAAAACATTAGTGATCTGAGCGCAGGGTCACTCATATAACTATTTTCTCACTGCACTTGGGAATGACAGCCATAGTTTGTGTTCAAAGGATTGTGGCGAAGGGTGAGCTTATACAAGGGCTTGAATCTAGGAGAAGGTTGTTGGGCTGCAGCTGGTTTAAGATATGATTTTGGCTCTCCTCTCCCTGCTTCATAGGAGCAGATTGCATCAAAGATGCAGCAATGCTCTCCTAACTACCCAGGCAGAAAAGATATTCCTTGTCCGTGGCTAACTGGACAGGAAGAGAGCAGCCATAGCCTCCACTGATACAAATCAGTGCAGGCCTTTTCAACAAGGTATTAACTCTTAGTACAGAAGTCCTGCCCAACAAAGCAGTTCTAATACTGTGTGTTAACTTTTCTACAGGGCTTTGAATATAGCCTTTCAAATTCCATACGCTGTCTAACCGAGTCTGATTCTCTTGTCACTCATCACAGTTTTATATTGGGGCTGATCTATTGATTTCAGTTATGTTGTGTAAGGCTGTAATTTCTATAAATGAGTAATTTGGCTATGTGCATAGGTTAAGTGAGAAAAGAGGCTCCTTCTATTATCCCCACGTATGAATGTCTCATTCATCTAATTCCTAATCTCTCTGGACCAGCAACATTTGGAGAACAGGCTACTGCCTATGAATGATCTGAACTGTAGGCAGTGAATGTATTTTCAGTACATTGGAAATTGAAAAAAATCTTGTACGAAGGCTTAACATAATAATATTACAACTAACTCAACTGGCAAAGGCAGCACTTTCCCTACAGGAATAACATTTTATACTGCTTGTTTCTTTTTCCCTTCAAAGCCCTGTCAAATGTTTCTGTCTCTCTTCCCTCAGGTTATCGCTACATCACTTGCCAGATGCAAAATTGCTCTGATAAGACAATGACAGTCCAGTTTGCTGGTAGCACTGACCGGGATTCCCTGACTGTGCAGGATGACTACATATTTCTTCAGGTAAAGCCACTTTCTGGGGAGACAACCCATTTTAAAATTCAGAAGTAAAATTTTAGACAGTACTGCAGCACTGTAATTTAGGAGCATGGAGAAACCTGTTCCAGAGTATGCATGATGATTTATGAATATTTACATGGAACAACAACAACAAAAAAAAAACATAATCTTTAATTTGTGCAGCTGGTTGCTTGTGTATCCAGTTGATTTTAATTCATCACTGACCTAGCTTTAATTAGACTGAAATTTTCAAATGGCTTATGTGGTTCAAAATTGCTTTTTATAAATACTATTGTATGTTAGGCAGAACACAAACCTCTGGGGTCACAACTTTTTGTGGGTCCTTTCCATATTTGCATACCATGAAAAGATTTCCTAAGAGGAGCATCAAAGGGAAGCCACTAGCAGAGTAGTGGCTCAACTTCTTCATATGGATTCTCCTGTGAAGAGATGTTTTTGAGAAAGAAGATACATGACTGTGCTTAGGAAGCAAAAGTGTGGAATGGCCATAGCTTGGGAGCAACTTGTGATGATCCAAATTACATTGGGGTTATTTCATTCCCAAACTAAAAAACCTGCATGAACAAACCTGGGCTGGAGCTCTGTCAGCCTTATGGCACCAACCAAGTGCAACTTAGGCCTAGCTGAAAATATTATTTCAAGTGTTTGGGAGTCGTCATGATTTGAATCTGCCAGAGCTGCAAACTTCTCAAAGAAATGTTATATCCTATCCGTTTTTTACTTTTTTATTTTCCTATGAGGTCTCGTGTACTTTCCCCAGTGATTGGGTATGATATTTCCCTTATTTTGATATGATTTGCTTGTTGTAAGGTTTGTCTGTTTATTGACTCTTGCAGAAAGGCAGCTTTATGTGTAGATAGCTTTCCACACCACTGTCTTGGTGTACATTAGACTGGCTTTTTTTGCAGCTTTCCTCTCTTGTGGTTGTTCCTTCCAAAAGGATTTGTAAATTGATAGAGATGAAAGATCAGCACTCCTCTTGGTCAACGCAGAAGTTTCAAGGACCCACACAGAAACAGCAAAATGGATTTGGAAAAAAATTTTTGAATTTGAGTGGGCATTTTTCAGCTCAGGTCTAGAACTTGTGGCACCCATTTAATTCAAAACTATTATTATCTGTGGCTCCCACAAGGCATGCTTTAAAATCCATTTCCCGGTTTGTAGGTGGTGAAAAGTGCATCTCACCACGTACAGTTCCAGACTGCTGCACTCAGCAAAACACAGACTGCTTCCTCTTCGAACATTTGTGTATTGCCAGACATCTTGTATAATTGCATCTGGAGCCATTGTTGTTCTATCTCATAGCAGGCATGGACAAACAGGAAATGGAAGTCCAACTTGGAAATGTACACATGAGTTTAACAGACAATTGCTTCTGCAAAACTATGCCATTGGTAACATAGTCTCTGTTGATTTGAGACCTATTAATGCTAGTAAAAGAGATATAAACATAAAAGGGTAGCATTCTCTAGTTCCCACATAAAGGGGAAACATCTATAGTCTTTTCCTTTCAGACTTACTGCAGTAAATCACAGTATGTACAATAAATCTCTCTTGTTGCTTAACTGGTTTACAGTTAGCCAGGTCCATATTACAGAGGGATAGAAGGTATTGTTGGGATTCTTTAGTCATATGTGAAGTGAAGCCACCTTTGTGATGTGGTGCAGGACACTAGTTTTGGCATGTTCAGTGAAGCCACACAGCAGCTATGCATCTTCTGAAACAAAATGAAAATTAATTTTTTAGCTAGGCTGAAGTATTGCTATGGAAGTTATAATCAGACCAGGGACTGCTCTTGATATCATAGCAATATCTGCTAGAAAGAAGATGTCTCAGAGTCATCTGTGCAAAAATGAGTTTGAGACAGTCGTACGGCCCCTGGCATCACTAACCCATCCTAACCTGGTGGCTGTGAATCAGAGCGTTTCAGTCTGCAGGGCTAATACTGTCCCCGCTCACAGACTTTTACCAACTTAGAGGAAATTCTCATCCCAATTTCTTTAGTATGTCTATATTCATAAAGATCAGCAGCTTTCCAACGCTCATTGCTTTTCTTCAGTTTGCACTGTCAGACAGATGGTTTCAGAGGTGATTTTAGCAGGATTAAAGTTTTGACACTGTTTGAAAGCACAGACCAGCCTTTAACGTCAGTGGGGCTTGACACAACTAGCTGCTTCAACTTTGGTTCTCTGCTGCCTTGCATCATCTCTAGTCATTTAAAATGAGTGACATAAAATAAATGCATAATGAACATGAAGGCTATTGTAAGATGGATAAGACTGATATTTAATAGTAATTAAATAAATGGTGACCTTTTTGCTTTAATCCATCATTTAACAAATCACATTCCTAAAGGGCATCACATTCTTTCTACCACAAAAAAGGAGACTGGTTTAAAGAGTGAAAATGATTTCAGTGTTAAATACTTTAATAATTTTAAAATATTCAGGCAGGTGGACCTGCTGTCATACATTAACTTTATTTTTTACCAAGAAAAGTCAAGTTTATTTGCTTCGGGATAGGTTGTTCTCCAAATCAGGTTCCTTTTATAAACACATACTTCTTTAAGTATGTGATGGCCTACAGCCAAATATGCTGTTCATTGTGGCAAACACCATTTGATTTAAATAGTAGCAATTAACTGCAAAACCTCGATTTTTTACTTCTTTTTAGTATTATGAAATCAACAATGAATCTTCATTTGAGATGTATCTTCCCTGAATGAGGTTATTTTTTAAGCCTTTCTTTCATAAATTACATTGAATTTCTACCTTTCATTTAGCCATCAGCTTACTCCATTTGCTTCCTTCTTTTGCTCTGCTATGACTTATATAGGAGAGTGAAGTAGAAAAACTGAATAAAGATGTGCTCATATTAACCTCTAAAATTGGCATCTCCTCCTCTATCTTTCTTAGTAAAAATTCATTTGACTGCTTGAACTAGACAGGATCCATATTTGTAGAGGAAGTGAAAAACCACAATAAGAATGTTTTTTGCCCGTGACAATGGCAATGACTTTGTCAGATGAGGTTTTGGCATTACATTTCTGACTAGAAAAAAAAATAATGCTGATGAATATTTTCAACAGTGTTTATTTAAAATCTTTCTTTTGGTCCTTTGGAACAATATTTGCATTGATTTTTTGGGAGTTACATAAAAGTCTTAAAATTACCACTGTATTGCCTATTACAAAGGGGAAAATGGGTGCTAATGAATAATAGTTATACACAGATGTTTCTTTCAATGTGCATTTGTTTGCTTGCTTTGGTGGAAATCTTCATAAAACCCCAGGTATGTTACATAAAACCTAATCTATCTTCAGTTCCATGCATGAAAACAGTTGAAATATGTTTTACCTCTCTATTTAAGTGTAGAATTGTGTCTTCAGGACATGTAACTGATTTTCAAACTGACTGACCAATGAACTGGGAATTGCGTCGTTATCTTCCATGCTGCATGTCAGCATCTTGCACTGGAAATGTTTTATCCTGTATAGAAAATAACAGTAAAATACAGTGAATTCTTTGTACAATGTTAGCATGAGTTACTCAGTCCTTTATGAACTGCCTTGAATTGTGGTGTTGGAGAACCACTTGCCCTTGAGGTATCGGCGTTCACAGCCAGTGTGCCACTTCCCTGCCTCCTGTCTGGTGAGTCCTGCTGCCAGGGTTTCTACAAAAGGACAGAAATGTGGAAGGCCAATGGGAGAACAGTGTACAGAGATATCAGAAGGACTGAGGTCAGTGAGATGCTGAAGTCTCAGGTATCACTCAAGGCAGCTGAATTGACAAAAAGAGGGAATTAAATCTCTTTCGTCTTCCTAAAGAAGGGGAGAGGGGGTTGATTCTATTTGGAGTCTGTTTTCTCACAACTTTTGATTTATTATTTTAGGAGCATACTGTGCAAATTAATCCTATGTAATAGAAGTAATAGCTATGTATTTCAATTGCAGATTTAAAAAAAATAATCTTCCAGTGAAAAAAAAAATCTTCCAAAATCTTCCTCTTTACATTTAATATAAACTATAAACTATCACAGGGTTCTGTTTTTCCTTTGTATAGACAACATCAGCAAATCGGACAAAGTATTACGTATCTTACCGTCGAAATGGCTTTGTACAGATGAAGTTGCCAAAATATGCATTGCCAAAAGTAAGTATACATGTTTTTCTTTCTACTTCTGTATTTTTCTTCTTCACTTTCACAGTAAACTAGCTTTGCTCTTTTCTTTTTTAAACCTCATTATTTTGAGATGATAATTTCTCCTTGTAATGGATTTCTAAATCCCATTTTTGGTATATTCTTCCCCTACTGTTTGTATGTTTATTCTAGGAAAGTAATAGCTTGTGAACCATAGAGGACAAGAACATAGGATAGCTTATACATCGTCAGTCACCACAATAGTTTCTGAGCTTTGCTTCCATGAAGCTGTGCTACATACCCTATGGCAATATAATGATATTGAGCAAGTGTTCTTCCAAGAATCAATTACAGTTTAATTCCACATGGTGTTTTCTGGTATAAGCATGAATAGTAATATTGGAGAAATTTAGCAGTGGATGGGTCTCTATCTCATTAAAGAGTCCCAATATGGACTTTAATTACTTAACAGAAAGGCAGAGTTTTTTGTGAGATTCCTTCAGTCTAGCATATTTTTATAGTGACAAGGCTTCTATATTTGTGCAGTAAAGCACAGACAGATATTTACATACAGTCTGAATGATGCAATTGAAATTTTGTACTGCACGCAATATGTTTCATGTTTTTAGGTATAGTTAGTAAGCATCTGCAATCCTGAACTGAAATAGTTTGCAGGTTTTTAAAGACTCAGTGGATAAAACCCAGCTAACCTGATCTGGCCTCACAGTTCACCTTGCTTCCATGAAGAAATTGTTCTCCTGACCTCATGATGTCTCTCCGTTTTCATGTGATTCTTTAGGATTCCTTCATTTTACATATTAGAGAACTAGAATATATCACCGTTGCGTGTCTTGAAATGCATTGGTTAATTCACTGCCCAAGTAGTAAAGGACAAAGGAGTACACTGAATTTACTTGTTTTTTTGTTATTTTTACAAAGCAAAGGATTTGTTAAATGCTGTTTTAGCATTTTATTTTTTTTTAAACTAAGTGATGGTCTGAAGACTTCTGCTTTCAAATATACAGCATATTAACAAAACCCTCAAATCAAATCCTCAGATACCATTTAGACAAGGATCTGAAATTTGGCTATGTTTTCAGTAACATTATGCAGATGACTGTTTGTTTGTTTGTTTATTTTGAAAAGAAAGGGATAGCCAGGGACAGGTAAATATATCAGCCCTTCCACATAATTATTTCAATGTTTTAAGGCCTTCAGCATACCCTTTATGCTTTCTTGGAGGAATTTGTAATTAGGAAAACAACAGAAGAATATCCAGATGTAAATGTTAAAATGTTCCAAATGTGGACATCCTGATTGATTACAGCCCACAAGCAACTCCTGCTGGGGCAGGGACCCCCAGATGACTTCAGCTTATGGGTGACCCATGCCAAGACAGAAGAAACAAAGAGGGAAGGAGCAAGGGAGGAAAGCAAGGAATAAGCAAGGAAATAAACCTTCTGGCTGATGACTCCAACAGCCCATTATCTCTCTGAAGTAGTTTGGTGGGACTGAATTACACAAAGTGGAAACAAGGAAGTTGAGGCTATGAAGAGGGTAGAAGAGGTGTTTCAATGAGCTCAGCCTGGATATGGGAGAGGAAGGGTGTTTACCTAAGTGTTTAAATGTTTTTGTTTGTTTGTTTTTTCTTTGTTTTTCTCTATACCCAAATCAGTAATTAATAATGTGTTGTCAATAAATTAAAACAAGTAAAATTCTCTTAGTCTTGAATGTTTTGTCAAAATTCCTGAAGAAGCGCCAGCACATTAGTGCAAGTGTTGACGATTCTAATTTGTGTTGCAAAACAGTTATTTGTTGGGAAATGGAACAGGTTGCCCAGAGAAGCTGTGGATGCCTGGAGGTGCTCAAGGCCAGGCTGGATGGGGCTTTGAGCAACCTCGTCTAGTGGGAGGTGTCCCTGCCCATGGCAGGGCGTTGGAACTGTGTGATCTTTAAAGTCCCTTCTAACCCAAGCAGTTCTATGATTCTGTGAAATGGAAGGGTAGAAATCTTGTATGCAAGAGCTGAGCATTTCTTCCCGTGCTTTTGCATGGCCTGTTCAGGAATCATAGAATGGCTTGTGTTACAAGAGGTCTTAAAGTTCATCTAGTTCCAACCACCAAATCTGTACCTTTCCACTGCAGTTTCATTATGATTCCCAGTAATCTACTGCAGCACAGTTTGTGCTTCCTGCTACTGCCATCACAAAGGAGATGAACATCTAACTTAAGTCTGTGAGAGTTGCACCGTGTGCTATGATTACAGACAGTAGTTCATATTCTATGTGGATGAGTACTTCAGGCATTCAAGAAAGTGAATTATTTATAATAAGCAGGATGCAGACTTTACCTCCTTCAAGAGATGTCTCTGATTTAAATATCAATATTTGTCATACACTATATTAGTAAAGGATGTGTTATTTTGGTTCAGATCTAGCTGTGAGGTACATCTTAATAAATGGGCGGAGGTTGTCAGAATCCAAGAACTAAATGAATTGTCTAGTTCTTGTAGTCATCCATGCTTGCAGTAGATAGGCTTGCATCATTGTGAAGAACAGCAGCAAATGTTATTGAAGGGCTAGAAACAAGCCACACAGTGGGGGACCTAGATCACAGTCCCATGGAGCTTTCCTTGGCAGCAAACCCAGTTTAAGAAGTTCACTTCAGTCATTCATTTCTACCGCTCTTCTGCAGTCCACTGTGACCTCTGTAGTGTTTGTGGGGCCACCATACAAACAAGATCAGTGCAGTGAAAAATAGCCTTAAGAAAAGTATAATTTGTTTTTCGAAAAGGAAGGTCAAGAAGCAATTTGATTATAGTGAAGAAGTCTCCTTGTGGGGAGAAAATACTTAAGAGTCTTAAAAGTGCTTTAGTAGAGAGAAGAAACCCATAGAGGGGAGCTGAAGAAAGTCTGATTCAAATTAGAAACTCAGCTGAGCTTCTTAATAGTGTTGGTGATTAATTATTTGAAAAGGTGCCAAGGAAAGTGACAGATATTCTAGGTTTTGAAGTTTTCAAATCATAATTGAGTGCTTTTCTGGGGGATTTGCTGTAACCATACATAAGTTATTTGCTCTGTCTGCGCTTTGTAAGTTGTGCAGAAATAATAGTTGGAAATTCTCTGGTTGGAAAGACAGTGAAGAGAGAAAACTAAGGGATCTAATAATCACTTTTAGCCTTAAAGTCCATGTGAAAAGGATGCTTAGTTTACTAGGCATATGATCTTACTGAGTGCATTTCTGACATATTCAGTGTCAGTCGTAACTCACTGGTCTTTCTGTTGTATGTTGTCTGGATTGTTTGAAATAGTGCTGCATGCTGAATTCTTTAATTCTTGGAAAATGTGGGTTTTGTTTATTTGTCTTTTAACTTCTAAGCAGATTAACTCCAGGCTTGACTGAATAAATAAATTAGAAGCTAATGGTTTCATTTTGGATAGAGTAAATAGCTAGCTAGGAACAGGATGACTGCGTCATTTGGAAAAGGGTGTTTTTGTGTTGTTCCTAGTTGAGACAGTGCCCGATGAGTGGAACGAAATAAACTGTATCCTTTTAGCATTTTGATGACACCTCCAAGAGAAGTTGCTTTGGTGTCTGCACGCAGCAGAGCTGAGAATTTCACTAAGAGGGCCTGGAAGCCAGACATCCATTAGAACAGCAGTAGATGTGAGTGATTTTAATGCCTTCTGTAAAAGATCCATTTTTTTTTGAAGTGATTTGCTATCTTTACATTATAGCAGATATTTTAGATACCACACAAAATAAGAACACAGCTCTGAAATTTTTCATCCCACTAAATTTCAGCGGGAACCATCAGACTGCAGTAGAAATGTATGTTTCAGTTTAATTTGAACAGAAGGAAAAGATAAATATCAGTAAATTACTAGTGAACTTTTGGAAAGAAGCAGAATATCAGCAAAGACACTGACATGTACACAGTACATCTAGGACATGGCAGTGAAGCTGCTACTTTTATGGTGATAGGAGATAAAGAAAATGAAATATTTTTACAAAGAAAAATTTTAAAGTTTGATTAAAAGCTATAGCTTTTCAAAGAACTGAGTTTCAGGGTTTTTCAGTCTTAGATTCTGCCTAACCCAGATATGAAGCAGGACTGAAATAGGCTATATGTCCTTTTTCTCAAAAGAATGGAATGAAGCTTCAAAAAATCTGGATGGAGCAGTGGTTGTGTATAGGGAAGGAAAAACTGTCAGAAGATACTGCGGGCTGGTCAAGAATCTGTCTGACAACATCAGGAGAGCCCCAGGCTCTAGCCTGAGGGAATAGCACTGGGCTCTTCAGATATTCCTTTTTTTGCAGCACAGATGCATTTCACAGTGATCTTAAATGTGGAGGTAGAATGAGCGCTTTCAAATTGAGTGATTAAAAATGTTGTTGATGTCTCATGTTTTCGTTTCGATATGTAGATGTTGTAAATCTGTAAAAAAAAAAAAAAAAAAGATCATTTTTTTAATTGTATTTGCATTTGTGTTTGTATTTGTCGAAATATAGCCTCAAAGTAAAAATGCAGAAAAGGATTAAAAGGACATATCTCAAGGCCTCCTTACTCGTGAGTCAAAGGCTGATAAAAGCAGCTTCCAGCCAAGCTTTGCAAGTTCTAAGCTTCATTTTATTTGTTGTTTCTTTTATGCTCCAGCTTTACAGTGCACTTTAGATTGACTTTTTGTAACACATCATAGCTACATGTATGTACAGAACAGAGCTGTTGGTGGCCACCTAAAGAACAGAATTCAGTGTTTTTTGTTCTTTTTTTTTTAGCTCTTTTCCCTGCTGTTGAGAGATTTTCTGTAGCATGTTTGACAGTGACATATGTCAAATCACACATCTGTCTCCTGTACTTGTCAGGAGTCATGTGCCGACTGCTGCCAGACAATGGTCACAGATTGGTGTGGTCAGCATCAAAGGCTGCCTCTATGCTCCCCAGAACAGGAGAGGAAATTTGGAGCTATTGATTTAAAACTGCGTTGGCTTTAAACTATATTCTGTTTTACCAAGATTTCTTGTTCTCTGCTGCTAAAGCTAGATCAGAAGTGAGTAACTCATAGGAAGCAAATACCAAAATCAAGCCAAGAGTAGCAGGATTGCATTTGTGTTGTTAGATGGCTGCCTGTCCATGAAAACATGTTCCAGGGGACCCAGATCTGCTAGGTATATGCAGCAATCCCTGTTGGGTTGCTTTCAGCCCAGAGTAGGGTTTCGGCAGCTACCACTGGTAGAGCAGTTCTGCTAAGGGGAACAGGGTGTAGCCCCATCCGTCATCACCCTTGTATTGCACAAAAGGTCCTGCAGCAATGATTGCCCTTGCCGGGAAGAGTGTGAATTTGAAGAGAATTGTGTTGGTTTCTGGTTCTTATTTGGGATGTTAAGTTATTCCCTAATGTGATTAACAGTAAAACTGGGAACTATTTCATTCTTCAGTTTAAGTGAAAAATGTCTTAAAAAATCTTGACCAAACCAAGAAATTTGCTGCAAGTCATGTTAGTTTTACTGTTGCAGTTTGGAAGAATTTAATTATTCTGAGTCCCTTTGCTAGCACTGGTAAATAAACTCCATTGATAATGATCTCCTTTTATCAACTGATACAAGACATTCATTGATTCTGCATTTGTTCATGCCAGTTACAAAAACTCAATGATGGAGCAACTATATTGTCTGTTGTATCCTACTGCAATTCAGAAAGTAATATATTTAGTTCTGAAAAGATATGATGTGGAAAAAGCTTATTTCATCTATCTTGATCTCTGTACGTCTTTTCTATCTTATGAAATAAGCACTAAAATGAATTTTTTTAGGTAATTAAGATAAAAGAGAGTACATGGAACAAATAAAAATAAAAGAAGAAAAAGAAATCTCATTACCTTAGACATAAGTGAATGTCTTTAATGTATTCATGGTAGCATGAATTTCCTATACCTGCTTTTTACCGACTCCATATTTTCTTTTTATTTGATTAACACCTAGTGTTAGAAATACAGATAGTGGTGATATTTGAAGCAGTAGAGTTATTCCTTTCCTGGGAGGTGTCATGGTACCAGCAAGTGAACCTGTGCTGTAGCAGCCGTCACTCTGAATGGCTCACAAGTCACACAAATCCCTTTAAGGTGGATTCAAGGAACTCTTCTTCACAGCATAGCTTGTTATTGATTTCTCTCCTTGCATCGTTTTACTCAGCCAGGCAAGGAAGATTAGGGAGATTATCTTTGGGATATGTGCCATCCAGTTACCTTGATTGTACTTAAGAGATTACAGGGGTATAAATGTGGTGCATCTGGAGGTCAAGGCTGAGACTACAGAGTTTTGAGTGCTTACATCTGTTGCACTTGTGATAAATTTACTCCTTATGATTCTCTGTTTAATTTTTCACTTGTTCAGGTTAAAGTGTACCCCAGCCTAAGCATTAACCATTTGCAGGGCAAGGGGTGGAATTTTGACATTGGATTAAGAATTATAAGATTTGAAAAATGAGAATTTTGAGTTTATTTTTGAACCTTCCTCGGTGACTAAAGTGCCACAGTCCTGTCTATGTAGCACTATACAGCCTATTCTGAATCTTGCCTGCAGTGTTTCCATTTGATGACATTTCCTATGTCATCAGCACATTTTACACAAAGGAGCAGTGGCTTGCTCTATGATCCTTGTCATCTTTTATATCCTTCCGTCTTCAGGGTGTAATCCTATTTATTTGTGTCACAGGTTTTCTTAGCACAGTAATAAGTGCAGGTTTTCTTAGCAGTTAGTAACATAGTAAACCATACTGAGTGTTTCTTGAATATAAAATTCTAGAAGGTATTAGCAGTTTTAAAGGCAGTTGAGTTACTAAATGTAGATGGTACGTGGCCATATACAGTGAAAACAAACCGTTTCTCTTCCCTTCCTCCTCTAAACTTCTTGCATTCCTCCTACCCTCAGCTCTAAAAAACCCTGACTCTTAACTGTTTCTGCTTTTGAACAAAATAAAAAACAGACATTGTCTTTTTTAATGATGTTCCTATTTGTATGTGCAACATTTCAAGTAATCTCAGTAAGGTGTGTTTTTATTTTTCCCCATTTTCACAGAATCATAGACAATAGACATAGAAAGGATCTTGAGAGGTCCTCTTCCAAAGCATGATCATCTAAACCAATCCTGACAGTTCCTTGTCTGATCTACTCTTACCAGCTTCCAAGGATGAAGAGTACTTTACCTTCCTGAACATTTATCCTCAGTGTTTATGACCAGGCCCTACTATGGAAGAATTTTCTGATGCCTAACCTAAATCTCCTTAGCTGTGATTTATACTCACTGCTTAACTCCAGGTAGACACAAAACACAATTTATTCTGTGTTCCTCAGGGTGGCTGTTTACATTATTTGAAGGATGTTTTATGTCTACTTTCATCCATCCACAGAGAAACAACTGTGTGGACCCGACTGAGTAGTGGATTTTGGATCACTTTGTAGGGCTTCTTTGGTTGCACTGTAAACCTATCTCTGGCTCTGGCCACTGTTTTGGACCTATGAGTAGTTCCACAGATTTTTAGAGATGAAGATACATATATCTGTGCTTTCTGTGGGTATTACATTATACGTTAAAGAGAGGAAGATGAAGGAAATATTATGGCAATGGAATTTGCAGAATGTACTGCACAAGAAGCACCTTAGCAAACAGAACCAAGAAGTCTCATGGTGTTTGGGATAGTACAACTAGCAGTATCATGAGTATTCTAAGAGCAGCACGAGAGTTTATAACCTAAAAAGATGAGATAAAGCAGAAAGAAAGTTAGCTGGCTGGTCTTAGGAATTTTGTATTTGGGAGGGACAGTTTATTTCTCATACAAGTTACCATTGCTGAGCTTTGCAAAAATATAAAAAGAGATGGAGAGAAGTGGGAATGCTGAAAACATGGA
Organism: Anser cygnoides; assembly: GCF_040182565.1. Lineage (NCBI taxonomy): Eukaryota > Metazoa > Chordata > Aves > Anseriformes > Anatidae > Anser > Anser cygnoides. The sequence goes on along the minus strand of NC_089876.1, from coordinate 11,702,065 downwards.
TGTTTGGTGAGCAAGACACGGAAGATCAGAATAGCTGACAAACCGGACTGAGCAAAAGCAAAAGTGGTAGGTAGAATGGGAGAAAGGATGTCCACGGAGTAATGGACATGCCGTAGAGGAAGCAACACAATGGTATGACAAACCTGGAGAAAGATTCTGCATGGGGACACCTAAAAGAGCACAGACTCTCATTTGAGCATGGAAATGAAAGGAAAGCACAGGATCTCAAATACTTAATGTATATATATAAAAAAAAAAAAAAGCACCTTGGAGATAAACAAAAATCAGAAATGTTTCAAATCCTGAAGTGCTGTAACATCAGTAAAGAAGGTCTTTATAAATGAATTTGAATAAATCACGTGTGAATAGCACAATTACAGGAAAATTACATGATCAGCAGGACTTTGAATAGCCTGCAGAATGTGGAGAGAGAAAACACAGTGTCCAGCAAGAAGGCAATTGCAACAGTCCAAGCATGAAATCATCACAGAACGAATGCTTTCCTTATAGGATCTGCTGAGATTACAGCCTAAGGCAGTATCTGTGGCCATGAATTAGGTAGAGCAATAAAAACTTGCATTCCCTGAATCAAGATATTTCCTCTTTTTCAGATGTCCTTACTAGTTAACTCTTTAGTGGTAGTAATTTATGTCTAGCAATATTTGCTGACGTCCCATTGACGTGAGCTTATCCTCTGTTGAACAGTGGGCAGTTGGGCTGATGGGTTGGACTTGGCACACTGAAGACCTGTTGTATTCCTTAATCAATTTTTTCTTCTTCTTTTTAAATTAAATTTTACAGCAATAGGAATAGTAAAAGAGAGACAGTATAGATTTCTTCCGGCTACATTTTAAACAGTCTGTGTAATTTTAAAGGATATTTAAGAATCAGTCATGAAATTTGCAGTTCTCCTTACTTTGTCAATTAATTTTCACAGGGGATTATGTCATAACTGTGGGCAGAAAGTGCTGTGCAGGATTAGTGCAAGGTAGTATAACTGAAGGACTGTTTTGCTTCCTGGGGAAAAAGAAATCACTGTGAAAAGAAATAGCAGTGAAACTGGAAATTTCCAGTAGAAATTTCTACCTTCCAGTAGAACTGGAAATCTGAAAGTGTAAATGATAAGTGAAAGGAGCAAACTTCAAGGAAGTGGAAGGGTGATTTCAGTTGCTAAAACCAGGATCTTATAAGTTCTTGCCTCAGAAAAATATACCATCAAAAAGGCTAAGTGTATGGGCCTCTTTCTTGATAACAGTCACAGCCAAAAGAGAAGTAAATTCCATTTGTTGCAGTAAAATAGTCCAGTCTAACCCTGCTTTCACCCAATCTCTCCAGTCTTTCCAAAATTAATATTTCCGTTCAGCACCACACATTTTGGCTTTTCGTGTATTGCTTCCACTGGCTCTGCAGCTCCTACGACAGCCTGAGGGATGAGAACTGCAAATGAGCCTGTCTCATCTGCTATCCCCTCTGCCAGCAAGTGCCCCCCGTGCAGCTACTGCCACCACACGTGTACCTGGGGCAAGGAAGGGGCCTTTTCTGCATTCAGTAGAGTTCTGCATTTGTTTATGGGGCTGTATGGATGTGTTATTTTAATTACAAAATAAAGTAAATGATAATTTTGCTGCAAGCCCTGGCATCACAGAAGAGTAAGGGTTTTTTTAGAGGTTTACACGTAGAAGAAAGAAGAAAAGTACTGTATTTCTCACTCTTTTGTTTGAGTCTGCTTCACTTCTGTCTACTTATTGGGTAATCAGGGCAACTTTTCTCACACTGTAAAAGAAAAGGTGACTTCAATATTAGATGTGGTTTAAGACAGGAGATGAAGCACTGTGTACATTTAAGAGGCTTTTTAAAGAACCCATTGGGATCAGTTGAAGTGTTTTGCTGGCGTTCTTGCACCAGAACAGTTACTATTTAGTAACTTTCAGATGGAAAGAATCAAAAGTTCTGCCAGACTCCCTGCTTCTGAGTAATTTTTGAGTATAAGATAAAAAGAGATTCACTAATGGAACGTTAAACAAAAATCTACCGTAGTACAAAGTTCAACATGAAAGACTTTGAAAACAGCTCTGGGAGCTGTCATTGATAGAAAACTGCAGTTAGGTTCTTTTGTGTTGAGATGACAGATATGTTAAAAAAAAAAATAAAAAAATCTTTAACTGCATGGTTAGTTAGTAAGTAACCATCTTTTGTTCATGTTAAAATCTTTCCAATGTACTCTTTTGTTTCTATTAATGCCTTTTTTGAATCTAAGTTTCTCAATCACATCGTGCATCTTGCCTGAAGTGTGACTGCCATGCTCTGCCAAGTATTCAGTGTTGCACATGCTCACATTTTCTGTAGTTTAAACTTGATTCTTACAGACTTAGTTTTATTTCTCTATAAGAAAGAGTTCTGTGAAGTATTGTTTTTGTTTTTTTTTTTAAAAAGCTGATTTTTTTTTCCCACTCATGTTCTCTTAACAGTTTTGGTAGCTTTATTTCCTATTCACTCCATCACTTTAGTGATTTTTTCGGTAATAAGGTGGCCAGAACTGTATACATAATATCAAGAAGGTTATGAAGAGTTTACAAGCTTTCTATCTCTATGACTGGAAGTCATTTCATGTGTAGCCCCAACATCTGCCTTTTGGTTGCAATTTCCAATTACAAACTTAAGTCCTTTTCTTGTTTGTTAAGCTTAGTTCATTGATACCACTTCCTGATTTATTTCTTCTGTTTAATGTTATTGTTAAATTATTTTCCCCGGCTGTATAGTTTTTTTTTAATGTCTAAGAAGTTTGGAGTGGAGGAGATGGAGAAACTAAAAGAAAGCTGTTGCAATATCCATGCCTGAAATTCTTGAGAAATGAATGTAGAATGTTGACTCTCATGTTATTACTGTTGAATATTTGACTGAATCTTTCTACATTTGTCAATAGGTTAACATTACAGACTATAATATACATCAGCTGTGTGCATAATACATACTCCTTCCTCTGTGTGACTGCTGGAAACTGTATCAGATTGTCTTTGTGCTATATTATGCATTATCCTGGATGAAATAATTCTTAATTCTTTGAGTATCTGATGATTATTTTTTTAGGTTAGCTTTGTGTATGGTGTTATGAATCATACAGGTTTTCTATCAACTGTCATCCAGAGCTTGGAAAATCATTCACTTTTCTTTCTCACCCATGGACCTAAATGACGTTGCTAGATTTGGTAGCTTTTTTTTTTTTTTTTAATGTTGAAACCCAGTAGGTATGATTTTTATTCAATTATGTAAAAGCCAAAGCAGATTGCAGCTTTCACGCAGTCGTGATTTTTGGTCTTTACTAAGCTGGTTTGTACTCTCTCTGATAACCTCTATCCAGAAGGCAGTGCCTGACCACCCTAGAGTGGTGGGATGCAGTGTGCTGATTAGTACTAGACTGGGAGATTACTGTCACCTAGCATTCAGGTGCATTTTACCACCCCCCACGCTCCCTCCACTCCTTCTGGTATTCAGCTCTTCTTGTAGGCTTATTTGTTTTGTAGAAATGATGAAAAAGTGAGTAATTTCTCTCTCTCTCTCTATATATATATATATATTTTTAATTATTTTATTTTTTTTTTTTCTACAGGATTTACAGATAATCAGCACAGACGAAAACCAGGTATTTGTGGCTGTTCAGGAATGGTACCAGACAGACACATACAACCTGTACCAGTCTGACCCACAAGGTGTTTACTACTCCATCCTGCTGGAGAACGTCCGGAGCACAAAGCAACCAGAAGAGAATGTCCTGATAGATATTCTGGAGGTAGGCTTTTATCTCTTCCAGTGTCTGTAGTCTGGGTGGAGGTTTCATTCTTTTATTTTGATTAGGGATATAATTAATTTTATGTTAGTAGATTTTCACAGTTATCTTTAATGTGAAAAGACTAGGATTTCTTATTCGTTGATAGTGCATCGTTTCTATTTATGTTTTTTCTTCCTTCCCTTGTAGTGTGCTGTGGGCTCCAAGAACTAGATTGGGTTACAAGGATGTGCAAGACCAGAATTGGTCAAGGGTTTCTGTAAGATAGGAAATCTGGCAGTGTAATTTATTGTTGAAGTAAGAAGTATGTAGCTGCCTACATATGGCTCTAATTAGGTTCTTCTTGGTGTGGGAAAACGATAGTGGTTTTTTTGTTGTTGTTGCCTTTATCTCCTTCATCTTTGTTTAGCTTTTACTTATCAAATGGCTGTAGTAAAACATTTACCAATTACCAATGTAGGCACTGATTATTTTCTGTGCTGTCCCTATTTAGAAATGGGTCTTCTTAATGAGTGAATCTACACATTGTGTGTAGCCACATTCCCACAGGGTGATTTATCGAGAGCATTATTTTGCAGATCTTTGCTCCTGGTCACTCCTGCAGGAAGCAAAGCTGAAAGGGAGTCAGGTACTATCTCTTCTCCTTGCATAACCCGGAGCATGTAATTTCACATCACTTGTACGGAGATGCCATCCCTCACTGTCCTTTTGTCTACAAGAGTTATTTACTTAACTCAGTTTCACCAAGGATTTCAAGTGTTACTGAAGATATATTTGATAATGCACAAGAGGGAGATATCCTAGATTATTGTGTAAACTCGAGTAATTTGTAGGGTTGCATTAAAAAGAAGTTGTGCAAATGATAAAGAATAATTGAAAGACAATTCCATGTCTTTAGAGCTGCATTGTAGGAGGAAAAATTTATTTATCTACAGTAAGAAAGCCTACAGCTTTCAGATAGCCTGTACAATAAATAAATAGTGTTCATCTTCTTTATTAAAAGTGATCATCTGATCATATCTACAAGTAACGTATGGATAATTTACGCTGTATAGGTAATAAAGATAAGACGTTACAGTCCTTGGGATCAAGATACTGTTTAGTCTTATTTTTGTTTGCTTGTTTTGTTTTTGTTTGTTTGGTTGGTTTGTTTATTCATGTTTGTTTGTTTGTTTGTTTTTTTTCCCTTTGGACATCTTAATGCATGTATCCCAACCTGGGGACAGGAATCTCCATTGCAACACAGAGATGATCCTTGATGGTTGATAATTTCCAAAATTATCAAGTGTGTAATTCTCCTTAAAATTTGCACTGTCCTCATTATCTTTTGCTGACCTCACTTCATCTTTTACTTGTACATCTGCTATAAACTCTTTTACTTGTCTGTATTAATTTTCTCTTATACACTTTATCTTTTGTACCATATTTCATTTCTGCTCACATTGCAAGTGTGAATGTGAAATAATTGTCAAATATTTCCATCATAGAAGAAAAAAAAAAAAAAGGAAAGGAAAGGCAAAGTATTAAGTGACTACACAACAGCAGCATGCCCTTGAAATTTGTATCATGTGCTGCCAAACTATGAACCAGTAAGGAATTTGACACAAGCATGTTTGAAAATACTACTTCTAAGCTGGATCCTGTTATGCCTCCTATACGAAAAAGAGCTATACAAGTGGCAGCATACATTCTTCATATTTACTTTCTTTCCTAAACAACAAATCTTAGGTATTTCAATTTTAATCACAAGCTTATGTTATATAGTTGTATTTTTTGTATTTCAGTAACTGCTGCTAATAAACACTCTGGGACCATCTGAATACTGCCTCTTGGTTCCCAACTAATATAGAATATTATTCAACTGTTACTGAAAGAAAATCAAACAGTGCAGAAAATGATGTGTCACTGAATACACAGCCATAGCAGCAAAACCATTTATAAAATAGTTTTATGAGGCTTTTCAAAAATTGCTGGGGAACCACTAACCCCTGAACTGTTTTGAAAAATAGGTGCTCTGAGACCTAACCCAAAGGTCCAAGAAAAACCAAAGGAAAGACATTTTTGAATTTCCTACCTTGGGTAACTACTCTAGATAGCTTCTAGTTTTGTATCTTAGGTAACTACTGGGCTGCTCATCAAAGTAGCTGAGCACTCCCCAGTGCTTAAATGTCCTCTTTCACATAGCACCTTATTTGCTGTATGTGACTCTTCCCTTTTTCATAGAAAGTTACTAATCTCATGGTGTTAGACTAGGGAACTGAATTAGAAAGTGCAGAAGAATTTTGGTGCCTTGCCGTCACATTTGAATCCAGAAGGTAAATTTGACATATAGCACTTAAAATATTTACAGAGAGTCAGGTGTGAATTTACAAAGGTCACAAGACAAATACAATAGAAAATGCTATACAGGGAGAGAGGTATTTTAAAGCTGCCATTTTTATGTACTGTAATTTTTATATTTTGTTTGTTTGTTTGTTTTTTAGCTTAATACACCTCTCCAAATATCATACTTCTGAATTTTCTTTGAAGATAGATGCCTGGAATCTCATTATTTCAGGCAGGGTTATGCCTTTCGTTCAAAATAAAGCTGCTGAAGTCCTGGTCAGCTTTTATCTTTCAAAGCAACTGTGAGAATAGTTAACTGGGACAGAAGAATAATTTTTTTTCATGGCCTTTTTGTGCCTGATAGGATTCAAATCTCTATCTCCCACATTCTGGAGAGGAGAGGTTACCCTGGCCACTTGGTTAGGTTAGAGATGGGAGTGGGAATGGAAAGCATTTTCAGTCTGACTCTCACTGAATGATTATATGGAATGATTGAATATTCATTGAACAAGAATGAGAGAAGAAACAAAAATATTCATGATACATTGCTGGTTTTGCCATCCACATACGAAGAGGAAAACTTCAGTTGCAGTCCCTGATCTAATTATTGTTTAAATATTTAATAGTCTTCACTGCAAAAAACTGCATGCGCAGAAATTGAAAGCCAAGTCTACCTTTCCCAGCACATATTTGAACTGCTAGGCATTTCACTCATACTCATCTCTGTGCTGTCTTCAGAAGGTGGAATACATAATAAATCCCTAGCAAGCTGAAATATCTTTGAAAGTAAAGAATGCACGTTCCTTATTTTCTCCTTCTGTTTCAGTTTATCACCTGCACTGCCAAGTACCTTACTGTTATGTTTGACTGGGAGGTGATGCTGAGCTTCTAGCATCCTGGAAAAGTCAGTCGATCACATGTGCATGGGGTTTAAGTAAGAAAGAGTTCATCAGAGAGATGTAAAATGAGAGAGTAGCAAAAGATCTATAGAAAATTTGATTCTCTAGACTTAAATATATTTCTAGGTTCTAGGCTATTACAGTAACCAGCAGAACTCTCTTACTCCCTGTAGATTTCAGTCAAGAAAACAAAATAAATCATATATTTATGAACAGTAGGTATCAAGTCTGTAGCCTGCTTGTTTAGATGCTTTCTCTTCAACCTAAATGTAGATCTTTTCTTAAATGAATGTCAAAGGGAGTTAATAAATTGTAGTGGGGAAAAAAAAAATTAAAAAAAATAAAAAACAAACAAAAAAACCAACTAAAAGCCAGTAAGTGTTTCTGATAAAAAGCAAATAGTAAGTCCAAGACTGAATCATGTCAGCAAGAGGCAAATATTCCTGCTCAAGCTGAGACCTGGCTGTCTTGTGCCTTTAGTTGAAATGACTGCTTCAGTGTTGCTACATGTTGCTATACTATGCTGTAAATGATGATACACATTTTTAAGTTGGTGTAAGTTGATACACGTTTTCTAGAATTTTTCCAAAATTCAAAAAACCTTGTAAATAACTGTAAGGTAAACAGGGGCACTCTTAAGAAAACCTTCAAACTTAATGCAAGATCTTACCTCACACCACTGGGTGAAATATTAAAATATTAAGTAAATGTCAGAATTTGCTGTCTTGTAACTAACACAAAGACATTACCACATTAACATCAACGTCAAGTTTTCTTTGATTTTTAAAATATTGACAACCTTTTATCAAAGGGGAAAAATAGGTAATGCTCACCATGACTGATGCTCTTGCACTTTATCTATATGACTCAAACTAGAATCTATAGAAATCAGAGCATTCTTAGGCAGAATGTTCCCATCTGGAGTCACTGCATTTTGCCCATGGAAGGTATCAGACGTGCATGGCAAAGTTATTGTCACATAAGTGTCTTCTTGGTGAAAAAAATCCCAGGCCTTGGCCAGTCATAGTTTTTTTGGTTGACTCTTATTGTGGAGGTGTCAGGGTGTTGAACTGAACAGGTCCTGGGATATTTATATATCTTAACTGGTGAGTCTTCTTTTAAACACTTCGTACTGATCACGCAGAGTACCAAAGAGCTTGAGTATACTTTGTTGTGTAATAACATAACTATACAAATCCCTAGCACCAGACCTTAGAAGGTGTCAATTGGTGTAAATACATTCATACTGCTACAATCTCACAGCCTGTGGTATATATGTGAACCCAGGTACTGTTTTTGTGGTTGTTTTTTGCTTGTAAGCAAAGGCAAAAGCCTGGTTTATAACTCAGAATTGCAGCAGGTATGGTACAAATAAGATTATTTTTAGCATAGATATTATATTGAACATCCTATAATAAAAGATGTGCTATATATTAAGGGCATTATTATATTGGTTTGGGTTTTGCCTCCATGGTAGTACCAGCAGTCATGGAAGGGAAAGGACACAGGAGCTGCCACTGGGAAGCGTGAAGTCTTGGGCCTGATTGTCTTACCTTCCTCAGGAGACGGACTGGCATTAAGACCGATGTAATTCATTAGTAGGCCGAGGGTGCTTACAAAGGAGAGATACTCCAGTATATCTTGTCAGCACAGTGGGAGTTATGAAAGAATCCATAGAAAGATTCATATGGATTTTTGTTTGTTTCTTGCAGTTCATTTTTGTTGACTTTTTTATTAAATAGAAGGAAAGTCTCTTAAGATCAGGGATGATGCTAGGGCTAGAACTAAACACATTAAGGTACAAATACTCCCAAGGGCACTTCTGAAAAATGATACACATTACCTTTGACACTCTAAGTTGTAATAGCTTTCTAACACAGATAATTTTGAAATAAAACAACTAAATGTGTCCAGGAAAAGAGAGAGCCTGTAACCTATTTTTTTTTCAGAGGTTAAACCCATGGAGGGAGTTTGTGGAGTTAGGCTGGGTCTGGAATCATTTCAGATGCTTGAAAGGATATTTCAGTCCTCACTATTTCTGCCCCAGAAGATCTGTCTGCATTTATTTACTGCAGTGGATAAGTGTGCTTCCTAATTCAGTGTTATTTTCTAAAGGATGTTACATTATATTTTGTTATTTTAACCATTCTGTGTAATATTTATGTGATGTGGGTCACATGACTGCAGTGTAGAAGTCATGTTGCAGTTATAAATTGCTTCTGTAATTTGCAGAATAATGTTTTAGATATGTCCATGTTAAAAATAAAAATGCAGAAATGTATTAGGGAATTTTGCCAGTAGCGTAGAATATGACACTAAGGTATTATTCACTTTCCTAGTGGAGAAACTACCAGAGGTACACAGTTTAGAGCCACAAAAGAGCAGCTGATCAGCAGTAATCCTTGCTGAAAAAATGTGTATGTGCTGGTCATTAATGCTTTCTCATTTATGTTTCAGGTCAGAGGTGTAAAAGGAGTCTTTCTGGCTAACCAGAAGATTGATGGGAAAGTTACAACTTTAATAACCTACAACAAAGGCCGTGACTGGGATTTTCTAAACCCTCCAGACATTGATATGAATGGCAAACCGACAAACTGCAAACCTGTAAGTGGTCTTATCCTCTCTCTGAAGTCCACAAGGATTATTTGTATGGGCGGGATGTGCAGTAGTGCAGGCAGCCCAAGAGCTTTGTGCAGTGTTTACTAGCTAAATTAATAGACAAATCTACTTACATGACACGAGCACTGGTTTGGTACACTGTTAGTCCAGTCATCTTGTAGAGTGAGTCATGACTGTCTGTAGCACTGCAGAATATTTTAGGGCTTAGTTTGACACAAAGATGACATTTTTCTTGTGTGCCAACCGCACAACTCAGTTTCGGATAATCATGACAACAGTAAGTTGTGTCTGGGCATAAGGCATCGTCAGTCAAACATATTTTACCAATGCCTTTTTCTGTTTCCATCTTTCATGTTTTTGTTTCATCTTAATCCAAGATAATCTTGTTAAAGGGAACTCTTGCTTGGAAATAAACATCACAATTGAATCAAAAAATCCTTTCTTTTTGTAAGAGGATGTTATTTCCATTTGCTTATGTGTCCCAGCTACCCATAATATTTTGTTCTTTGTTAGGCTGTGCTGAAAACCTTTTTTTTTTCTCACTGTCTTTCTGCTCCTGGGGACTCCAAGCTCTGCGTTGCTGGGCAAAATAAATGCTTTCAGTCCTGCCACTGGCAGAGACCTGGTCCTTCTCCACATAGAAAGGGAGGGCTGGAGATGCTGGTTCCCTTCTGAAGGGAACAAGGCTGTGCTATACGGACTGCAGGCCCTGATCCTGAGCTCTCTGGGATCAGTGGAAGGATGGCGGTGGAAGCAGCTCCCAGGCAGTGCTGGCTGCTTGCTCATGGACAGATTGCTGTGAACTTCACTGACAGCAAAAGTAACTTCCAAGTGCCACAGTAGAAAGAGCAAGAAACAGTAAGTTGCTTAGCAAGCAGAGACGATGATCATCCAAAATTCATTAAGCTATTTTTCACATTGTTTTTTTTCTAAAAGAAAAATTTCAGTACATTTTTTTTTTCATTTTTAATCATCATTTTAATTAATCACCTGAGACCAACAAACAAGTAACAATTGTTGCCATTGCTGCTAGTTAGTTTTTAAGCAGTTCTGTCACAAGGATTTTTTTTATACAATAATTTCATGCTGACTTCTATGAGTTTGCAAATCTTGTTTGTTGAGGCAGTGAAATACTATGGAAATTATCAGAGGACAGCAGAGGACTATGGACAGCATCAGAGATTTTTGTTAGATAGTTTAGGTTAATATTTTGGTCTGGACTTTGGCTCCATGGGAAACAGCCATTCTCTTTCTCTATAGAGACTCACATAGCTGAAGCTGCTCTCTGACTGAGCTTTCATTATCATATGAACTTAATTATTAACTTTTTTTTTAACACCTGTCATCTTCTTCTTCCCCTACAAGCCTGATTGCTACCTTCACCTCCATCTCCGCTGGGCAGACAATCCATATGTGTCAGGAACAGTCCATACAAAGGATACTGCACCAGGGCTCATCATGGGGGCAGGTAAATGCATGACATTATTTTGTAAGAGCTGGAATGTGGCAGGAGTTTTTTGCGTAGATCCAGTCTTTTGGATTGTAGCATTTATAGAGCTACAAACGTTAACAAAATTAGGCTTTCCCTGCAGAATATTCCTTTGTGGCATCCCTTTATCAAGCAATTTAGTAAAAGTTGAAGTCCCAAGAGCTCTAGGACAGATCTATAACAGTTGCCTCTATACATTATGCTTCTCTCAGCTGTGTAGTATCTCCTTCCCTATAAGTGCAGTATGAAGCAGTGATGAAGGCTGAAGGACTTGTCCTGCACTGTTTTTCTGTGGAAGTGAAAAGCCTTAACATCTCCTCCAGCGTGAATAATAGCACAGCAAATCCAATAAATTAATCTAAACAGTGGCTAAGCCTTTGTTCTTGAAGCTTACATAGAGATAGTTTGTCTTGTAATATTTGTTAATACCTTTCCACCTAAAGAGAGATGAAGTGACTGAGGCAAATGTGTCTTGGTGCTGGGAACAATGCTGGTTGTGTTTGCTTCATTATAACATACATATTGTACCATGTTACTGTGAAGTGAAATTTAATATTCCAATGGAATTTCTTTTATTGACTACTCATCACAAAAAAATTTCACAACTCTGTTTTACTTTGTACCCTTGTAGTTCATCTATTTATTTCTTTTGATTTTCTATTTCTTTGTTTCAAAAGTCTTGAAATGCTAACTGTTATAAGAGCTTTTTAAATCACATTATTTTAGTCTTATGTTCTAGATTATGTTTAGGTGAAATACACAAGTGTACTACTTATCTTTTCCTACAAATATATGTTTTTAATCAATAACTGTTTTTACCTTAGCTTATAATAGTGTCTTATAAAAAGGTTTCTAAATTGAAAATTTCCTAAGAATTTCAAGACAAGCATATTTGCTGTTGAATGAGAATGACAGCTCCTATTACTTTAACTGAAGATTTCAAGTGTTCCCTTAGTGTAAATGGAGTTCAAAATATTTTACTGGAGGCAGACCTACCTGGGGAAATGCTGCTATGTTTTTAGTGACAAGAATGAGACTAAGAATTTATACAGTACCTTTGTACTTACATTTCTGGGAAGTATCTAAGTAGGTGTTTAATTCACATTTAATATATTCCAATAATTCAGAAAATAACTTTCTTCTCAAGGATTTTCTTTTTACATAAAGGTACTCCTATTCTAATGTAGGTTCTTACTTCTAGCCTTATTATATTGAACCTGCACACTTTTTACTAGCATATTAAGCAGTAGTTTGATTAATGAGTCTGTTATTTCCACTTCTTTTTTCTCTGTCCTTGCATTACAATCTGATGTAGTAAACTGATAGTTTTTGAGATCTTGTTTTTTTTTCATTCGGCTGGGTTTTGTGTGTATTTTTGAAGTGCACAGTCCTGAGATATCGGGGATGGCAGGTTGGAGAAGAATACTTTGCCCTTAATTCCTTCCTAGAGTGCATTTCCTAGAAAAAAAGACATGAGGAGTGGCTGAGGGAACTGGGATTTACTCTGGAGAAAAAGGAGGCTGTGGGGAGACCTTACCGCTCTCTACAACTACCTGAAAGACAGTTGCAGTGGACAGTGTGACGGTCTCTTTTCAGAGGTGTTAAGTGATGGGATGTGAGGAAATGGCCTCAAGTTGCACCAGGGGAGGTTTAGATTAGATGTCAGGAAGAGTTTGTTCATGGAAGGGGTGGTTAGATGCTGCAACAAGCTGCAGAAGGAAGTAATGGAGTCCCCGTCCCTGGAGGTATTTAAGAGATGTGTGGATGTGCTGTTTTGGGACATGGCTTAGTGGTGGGCTTGGTAGTGTTAGGTTGATGGCTGGACTTGAGGATCTTAAAGGTCTTTTCAAACCTAAATGATTTTATGATTCTGTGACATTATATCACTGTGACTTTGTTTTAGCATATCTGGTAGGTAAACTTACCAACAGCTTTCTTCAACATAAGGAAATGTTCTTTCTAATGTCATCCAGATATCATTAAGAACTAGACTGATTTGTTAAATTTGACTTGATTGTTGAGCAACCTCTAACAGAATTGAAATGGTAGAGGTACCACCACTCATAGCAGCTGGCTAAAAAGATGGGAAGAATGGTGTGAAAGTACAAAAAATATTTCCAGGAATAGGGCAGTACATCCTCTCTCTGGTAGAAGGTCATGTAGTTGTAAACAGAGCAGAAGGACTTCTTAAAAATCTCAAAGAGAAGCTGCATGCCCCTTGTAAGCAGATGACCTGTCTCAGCTCAGATTTTGACTTGCATTTGTATTATTTAGATGCTCAGATCATCTAGATTCAGTGCACATCTTCAGTCTTATCTGGAAAACCTGATATTCTTGTAAACTTACCTTCTTATCAGAAATATTTTATATACAACGAGCTTGTATTTCTTCTGGACTGATTCTCAACATTGATAATCACATGCAAATCAACAGAAGTACTAGTTTCTTAGCACATACAGAAATCAGATTATTTGGGCCACATCACACACTGTTGCAATTTTACTGTTAGATTTAGTGAGAGCACATCATCTGGAAATGGCAGATGAGAATGAAGATCCAGGAATGTCAGTTGATCACAGTGTGACTACAAACCATGAGTGTGTTGTGCTGTGGAAGAGGGAAATGTATTCTGAGGGTGAAGTAGGTAAATAATTGCCAACAGAGAGAGGGAAATATTAATACTCCAGCAAAATACTGTACTAATAACAGCGTGTACAACTCTGATAATCAATTTTCAGGACCAATGAGCAGGTGCTAAGGACTACTTGGCAGTTGATGGAAATAGAGGTTCTATTTACATGGAGATCCTCATTAGCTGAGAAAAATAAAGGCTGGTAAAGAATCTGATTTTTCTCGAAAGTGTAACCATGGGGTAGAAACAAATGTCCGTAAAGAGATGCTTAATGTATGATGTAAACAACTGGATAAGAACTGGAAATCAGAGAAAGTTTCTAACCATAAGAGCAGTGAAACTGCTTCTCTCAATAAGAGCAGTGCGCTTACTAATCAAAAGGCCAAGCCAAAATAATAATGATAACAACAATAATAACAATAATAATAAAATCCTTTAAAATGGAGTTGGGTACATTATAGAAACATTATATAACACGCTTGTAACAGTTGAAAACCTAACCCGTGACTTGTGGATAGATTTGATACTATGCTTGAAAATCAGAGCACAGAGACTACTGAATATTGTTTTAACTTAAAAGAATAATTAAGTGGCAAACAGCATTAAAGCCTTGAGCATTTGGGAAAAATGCAATAATATGATGTTAAAATTGCACCTTTTCAAACTCACATTTACAAGTGAAAATTGCACTCTATTAAAGTTGCATAAATAGTTATGAGGTATGTATATTTGTAGCTTATAAATATATATCTAAATTGTGCAGACTAATATTAAACTTTATAGCTGCATTTTAAAGTGTTCTTTCAAATAACTGGCTTGCTCCCTTTAAGAAATGTAATAGGATTTCACATTTACATTTGATTTCTGTGCATTTTAATCTTGGCAGCAGCTTTTTTTTTTTTTTTCACAGCATCAGCTATGAAATGTGTGTCAATTGACGTGTAAATTTTTACTATAAACTTGTGAAAGACTTTCCTATGAAAAATGTTTAGAGAAGTGTAGATTTTTCAGGTGCTAGTTTACTATAATTCTCTGCTTAGCCTCCAATCCAGATGGCAAGTCAAGCAAACAGTAAATTTTGCACTTTTGTGTGAATTCAGGAAGTGATGGAAAGTTCAGTTTACTTTTTGTCATGTCTGGCCCAAATACATTGCATGCATCGTGATAAATTTATATAGTTTTTCACCAAAGTAGCATACCGAGCTGCCACTACAAAAAGGATGAGATAACAAGGAGATGACAGAGCATTTCCTAGTGCTCTTCGCAGTGAAGATCCTGCAATTCCTAAAGATTTTTCTCATGTCAACATGTCCCTTGACTTTGTGTGAATCACTCTCTCAGCTAAACACTACTTCAGTTTGTCAAGCAAAAACAGCCTATCTGGGACATTGAAACACAAATTGGTCACATGCTTGTTCTACACTGACTGGTAGTTTACAAACTATGAATTTTTAGCTTGTTCATTGGCTAAAGAGATGCTATGGATGTATTGATTACCAGGCAATGCAGGTAAGGTGCATTCCTCTTTTTGGTGCAGGTATCTGTCTGTATGCTAAATTTAAACATCTGGAAAATATTTTCCGTATTTGAAGGATTATCAAAGTGTTGCATGTGGGGATTATTTCTTCTCAGAGTAAGCATGTCTAAAATCACATAAAAAATATGGGTAAATGCAGTGATAAGTAGTGGTTAGAACACATAAATCAGTAGTAAATTTTAAATGAAGTTAATCTCCTATATTTCTGTGACCCAGCAGGAACCTGCCAAAATGCCTGAGCAATGAAAAACTCTAATTAGCTAACTCTTTTGAGGTCTGCATATGTTTTCACAACTATACCACAATTCCAGAGAGTTTAGCTGTCCACTGGCCATCATTAAAATGCATTATTTTCTTTCAGAAATCAGATCACTGCCAACTGCTAATCTGACGTGCAAAATTATGAGTAGCTTAGATAAATATGTGGGACAGTAGTTGGTGCCCCTGTAGCCTAACTTGCAGGCCTGCCACCCCTGCAGGGATGGAATGTGATTTTACCCATTTACCTTACCTAATCCTTTATTCAGGAAAGGTAAAGGGAAAGCATAGGAGTGAAGATTTACTATATCCCAAAGCACAGTTTGAAAAGGTCTTTAAGAATGCAAAGAAAGGTTTTTTAAGAATGCAAATAGCAGAGATGAAAGAAGACTGTTTAATCAAAAAAAAAAAATCTGAAATTCTTAGCAAAATGTTTCCTTGTGTTTCCTAAATTCAGCAAACAATTTGTCAGAACATAACAGCAGAGCCATACTGGTTCACACCAAGAGTCTCTAGCACAATATCCTGGCTCTGTTGGCAGCAAAAGCTTTTGGGGAGGTAGTTAAGAATGGTGAAAGTGTGTATTGTAACCCGGCCCTGATTTGGGAGAAAGCACACACACAGGAATGTTTCTGATAAGTTGTATGGAAAAAAAATCTACCATGGTTAGGTTCCCTCACCTACACAACGCACTGAAACTGTCATACTTTGGCTTTTCACCCTCAGACACATCCATCACGACCAGGGTCGTGCTATGACACATCCTCAGTTTCATGACACAAGAACCCCATTTTCATGGCCTATAACATAACCCTCATGTTCTTTTAGGTAATTAGAACCCCTCAAAAAAAAAAAAAAAAAAAAAAAAGAACAAAACAGCAACAACAACAAAGCAAAAAATCCTCACAGACACACACACAAAAAAATTTACTGTGGCAGTACCACCTGGTGAGACCTTGGGCTGTGTTATACGCTGTGAACATGGGTGAGTGATGCCAGCTGGCCTCAGGGCTGCAGGATCATCTCTGTCCTTCCCTTATTTTAATGTATGTATGTAGTTTGCAATAATGCCACCTCGTCATTAGGGATAAAAGATGAGGCAATACATTGAAAATTGAATAAGAAATGAAGAAAGCAAAGTTGAAACACACAGTCTCAGTAATTGAAGGGTCATCTTTTCTATTTTGTCATTTAGCTGCAGAAAGGACAAAATAACCCGGGTTTGAGAAGGTTCTGTACCACAGGTGAAAGTTTTAAGACTAGGTGGCAAAATACTGTGTTGTGTGTCGGAGGATTTTTCAGGCCATTTAGATCATCAAAAAAATATGTTAGAATGATACCGATCACAACTCTGGCTAACATAGTCTGAAGCTGGTTACCTACAAAAAGATGCAGGACCTTTTCCAGTATGAAGCTGAATTGCGTTCAGTATATTATTACGTTTACTTGTTACCACAGATGGATTTTGAGATCTAACACAGACCCAATAAAATGATAAAAGGTTTCCATATTGCAGTGGCACATCTGAAGAGTTACTTTGGACTTTTACAGCTATAGGAAAGATTTTGGAATGATTCACTGATATTTGTGGATTGCGTTACTGTCAGAACACATCAGTGTGTGGCGGGTAGCAGAGTGGTACTTATGAACTGCTCTTTTTGGGGTAAGACATTTAATGTCTTTGAAGTGTTGGCTTTTAGTCTTAGGGCTGAGTATAATTTGGCTATTTCTCACCTTCTGCATCGCTTGATTGTGATGTCAGTTGTGCACATGTGTTACTGGCTGCCACACTTATAGTTCATAATTCCACTCAGATACAGCACGGAAACTTTTAGGATGTTTCAGCTGTGTTTTCTGAGTGCTTGTATGACTTTGCAGTCATTTGTTTGCAATGTTGTTAATGTCAGGATTTTTTTTTTTTGTTTGAAGTGAATTGGAGCTGTTGCAGATGAGTTTATGGGGTGTTATTATGTATGCTTTGTCTAGTTAGCAGGTTTAATTCAGTAATGTGACACTCTGTGAGGTAGCTAGAGCCTTGAAGTTAAAATGTGCACTCAAAAATAACAATCTGCTGTATCTTTGAAGTTACATTTTACTAGAATATAGAAAAATAGAATAGAAAATAGAGTAGAATACAGAAAAAAAGTTAAATCAATGTAACTATTTAAATACAGAGCTCTTAGTTCTTTCGTGACATAGATTAAATAGAAAGATTTGAAAACAAAACTGTGGTGAGTCCACTTTTTTTTTTTTTTTGAAGGACTTGTCTCCATTTGTCATGCAGGTTTCCCGCTTGCTGTTTCTCCTGTTTTTTCCTTCCCAGTCCACAGAGACTGTTTTTCAACGAGTACGAATATATAGTTACCAAATAGCAAACTGCAAATAAATTGAAAAGAGTTTTCTTATATGCTTGCAGACTTGACTTTATAAAGTTTGCAAAATTAATGGAATCACTTTTAAAAAAAATCTGGAGGTAGTAGAAATTACAGCCTTAATTAATGCACAGAGCATTATTACATCAGCAATCAGAAGTCCTTGCAGGCATCACCTCCGTTTTTTTGTTTGTTTGTTTGTTTGTTTTATTTTTTTAACCCTTGAACTGGGGATGGACTACTTTCAAAGGTCAAAGAGCAGTGCCTTTTCCCAAAGCAGTACACCAGCCTCCATGCCAAGTTTGTCATCAGTTGTGTTTTTTGACAGAATGGCATTTCTCTGTAAGTACAACTGAGTCCAACGTCTTTTATTCGTTTACCAAGAAAAGACAATAAAGGTAAAAACAAAGCTAGGAGAAGTCAGATCTGTCTTGTTACAGAGCTGCAATTACAAAGCTTTTGCTAATATCTTTGTCATTAGCATATCAGCTGGATGTAAGAGGCTTTCTAATGAAGCAGAAGTTGATGATGTTTAGTTTACAGACTAATTCTCCATTAGCTAAGGCAATTTACCACTGCACTTTTTAAGGTGCATCTCCATATCACTTCTCAAAATAAAGATCGACTCATGTAAGTAGAGTTCAGTAAAAGGTAAGACAGAATAATTGGCATTTATCCAAGAGCAAAACTAACAATGCAATCATTAAAAGGTATCTCTGCAAAGAAAGGTGTAGACTGAAAGAAATACTTTGCAACCTAGCAAGAAAATAAATATTTTGATCCCCAGCTATCCCGAAGAAAAAATTCTGTAATTGCAGAATCACAAGCATTTACAGGAACATATGCCAGTGAAAACTGTATAAGGAAAGTAAGAATAGCAATGAAAATGAGAATATCAAAAGAGTAAAGAAATATATATTTTGTTTAAACAGCAGATCAAATCTCTCTTCCCTTCCTACAAATCCTGAGAAGATGTTTTCTCATTCACACCTCCTTCTAGTGGCCAGACTGATCTTTGCTACACAAAACTGATGGAATCTGGTCCTACTTCCCTATGAGAGCTTCAAGGCTCAGGAAAATCAGATCAACCCTCCTGATCTTTGCTGACATGGGTTTTTTAAGGTTCAAAGTAATGATAAAGTGAAAATGGCTATAAACCAAATAGTTTTAAATAAACTTAAAATTTGGGAGGAAATATAACTGAACTCAAAGGTGAAGCTTTCATTTTGCATCTGTATCATTTGATAATATTCAGGACTTAACAATGTTTAATAGTTTTTTTTTTGTTTGTTTTGTTTTGTTTTTTTCTTATACTGGAAGTTCTGCCTGCATGAAATGTGTTTGCAACTTACTGTCATTTCCATCACTGGGGTTTCATTTTGAATGCTGGTATCATGGGGCCTTTCTTAAATCTAGACAGCCTTATGTGAAAGCAATAACTTTGTTGTGAAGCCAACTGATTGCTCTTACTAGCCCAACTACATGGACCACGTTGGTAGAGACAGCTGTGGGAAGGTGAGATCTCCTGGTGAGGCCCCATGGCCTCGTTGCTGATGTGGTGCTAGGCCATTTTTGAAGACTGATTTTTTCAGGGAAGGAATAGGGGCTGTATACTCCACAATTACCTGCTTCGTTTTCTTTTTCCTTATGGCTTGGTACAACTGCTGTCACATCCAGTAGCAGCCATGAGGGTCATCTCTGCACTTTGAGTCTAAGTTGGTTTTGGCACATTTTTAATCTTACTGGTCTTATCATAGAATTGTAGAAGGGCTAAAGTTGGAAGGGACCTTAAAGATCATCTAGTTCCAACCCCCTGCCATAGGCAGGAATACCACCCACTAGATCAGGTTGCTAAGGGCCTCATCTAACCCAGCCTTCAACGCCTCCAGGGATGGGGTAACCACAGCTTCTGTTCCAGTTCCTCACCACCCTCTGAGTGAAGAATTTCTTCTTAATCTCTAATCTAAGTCTCCCCTCTTTTAGTTTAAAACCATTCCCCCTTATCCTGTCATTATCTGATTGAGCATTATCTGATTGAGCTCCTTCTTTTTTATATGCCCCCATTAAGTACTGAAAAGCTGCAATATATATATATTCATTATATATATATATACGCTTCATCCATACAAGCCTGGCTCTTAGATGAGTATTCAGTCCCCATCACCTTCATTCATACTATACCGACCTTATCAAATCTCCTAATGGCTTACAGGAACAGGGTTTTATTTTCAAATTGACACAACCAACTAAATCTGTGCTGAACCACTCAATAAATTGAGGGCATGGAGTTAGTTGGGAAGAGGAAAAAGCAAGAAGGATCTTCTGAAACAGTTGATGCAGTTGAAGGAAATGAACAACCTCCTATAAATTCGCTGATCCTACTTAAAAAGTAGCATAATCTTATCTAGGCTGTATGCATGGTTAAATAATGTAGTTAAACTTTTAAGTAATGAAACACATGCAGTCTTGATGGTCTAAATAGAGTGTGTATTTTGAGCAGTAAGCAGAGTCATTCCTCTCTGGAACCTTTCAGCACTAATGACTACACTCTGTCAAGACAGATCTGTTTTGGTGGTAAAAACAGCTATTTATGTAACACAAATGAAATTTCATACTGCTAATCTAATCTCAAGTGTTTTGCTTCCTCATCTCTTCTGCTTAAGAGAATCTGATAACTTTTGCCTTTTTACTGCAAAAGAACGCAAACCATATATTTAAGTCAAAATCCCCTGAAGGACATCATTTAGAAGGAATAGCATGCACTACAACTGTCTGGTGATTCAATAGTTTGCCGTTTGAAACAAAAAATGTTAAAAGATGGAGATCTTGCTATTTGGGATTGCATCTTCTAAGATCTTGTTTCACAAGCTCATTTTAAGACTTTTGTTTGCTAGCTGCTGCTCTTCAGTGCTATTTTTAAAAATATTCCATAGCTTCCTGGTGAATAATTAGGTAAATTAAGTAATTCTGCTTGAGACTTGCATTTACAGAGCCTTTCAGATCCCAACCCCCCTCTTTTCAGTGTTACATACTTATCCTGATTCTGATTTTTTCCTACCATTCCATGAAGTCTTGCAGAAAACATTTTTTATTTTAACAATTCAGTATGAATAATTTTACATAATGTGATTAAGGTATGGCTTCTGAGTTGATGTGCATTTCATACTTGCATCTTAAATACGTGTTCTTTTACCAATTTTTTAAGCATGCAAGAACAAAACTAAAATGTTATTTTGGCCTATATTTTAGTACAGTTAAACTTCATTGGTCCCACCTATAGACATCTAGCACTGTTAAAAAAAAAAAAAGTTAAAAAGGTGCGCATATGTTTTTAAGAGGCTCTAGCAATCATCTAAGTTTAATTCTTACTCTGACTAGTGTCAGAATGGGATCCAATCTCTCTTGCTAACTGGGTGGCACCCTTGTTTCCTTCTCTTTTGTGACAGGTAACCTGGGGTCACAGCTGGTTGAGTATAAAGAAGAAATGTACATCACATCTGACTGTGGGAACACGTGGCGTCAGGTAGGAAACAGAAATAGTCAAAGGCAACTGGAAATATTTTTAATTTAACCAATATGATGTATTTTATAATGATTAACTTATTTTCATACACCCACTCTTTTGAGGTAGGTGGCTATTATTATTCCCCTTTCACTTGGAAACTGAGAGATTAAGGAGGTGATTTACAAAGACTCAAATTGGTTAGGCTGTCAGGTTCTGCTGAAACAAATATTTTGGTCTCTTTACAGAGCTTGCAAATATATTGCATAAGAAACGTGCAGTCCATTTAGGTTTTTTAATAGTTTCAGTAATCTTCCTATGCTAATGATGAAGTTGACTTGGCTAAATCTTGCAGTACAAATATTCCAAGCTGAAAGACGTGGTTTAGGTAGAAAGGGAAAAATTCTACTTCACAGTTAAAAAATGGTATTTAAGCTTAAACTTTGTTCTCCACTGAAAATGAAAAAGCAAAAAGAGATTGAAAAGAACAATAAACCTTTTAATGTCTTTTAGTATGATTTAATCAGTTATAGGACTACAATCATTAAAGTATTAAAAAAAAACAAACAACAAACAACACAGTCTTGTAGTAGTTGAAATGGCATTTGATTTTTGGATGTCTTATGCTTCCAGTGCTTAGCGTTGATTTAAGCATTGTACCTTTGTTATTCATTTTATCTTAAATTGCTCTGTCTCAGCAATGATTAATCATTGGGATATTTTCTTTTTGAGTGTAAATATCAACAACAGTAATGATCATAAGGCATGATCAAGTTCTCTAAACTACTTCTGATGTATATTCAGAAAAAGAAGGAAAAAAAGCCCTCAAAGCTCCAAAGTGTGCATCAAAAAGTCATTTGATTTCTGTTAAAGTGGTGTTTTAGTGTTCAGCTGAATTAAAATTCAGTCGTGTTATAATCTAAGTACAAGTAAGTGTGAAAATGCTCTCACTAGTGTTGTTGAGATAAAAAGAGCAAAATACAGACATTTTCTTATATTGCTGTTGCAGGGTGCCATTAATACTCCACAGAAGGGCTTTTTAAAAGAAATATATTATTTTTGTCGTGATAATGTCCTTCGAGTTTTAAAAGATGAGAGTTCATGCCAAAATCTTTCTTGTATTCTAGCAGATGATAAAGAGGTGGTTAAATGCAAAAGCCTTCCAGGATTTACAGCCTGTACTATGTTATCTAATACTTAACAGAGGTCTCTCTAATATTTTACCATCACCATTTTCCAGAGTTCTGTAGTCTTGATGGGGTGAAAAACAAGACAGAAAGAGAAAAAATGATCAAATTTGTATTTTTGCTGCTTTTATTTGTGAGGCACTCAGGCAAATGATCTGTGATGGAACTTGACCTTAAGATAACTGATCAAGCTGTAAAACCAGCAACAAACTGATCCTCATTATGACAGTCAAAATGAAAAACACCATTGCTTGCTTGATTTTAATTAAAGCTGCTATGAAACCTTTGAAAGAGCTTACTCAATATTTGTGATCAAAATAAAAATTTAGATTCAAGTGAAATGATATGGGAATTATTTAGAGAGTAAATTACAGGTCTCCTGTGCTGGCAAAAGGAGAGCAAAGCTCATGTATTGTTACAATTCCGAAGGAGGTTTTAAGTCACTTGCTTAGAAACCTTGCGGCTGTGGTTGGTGAGTGCCCAGCACCTTTTTCACGCTCCACACATGACATTGCAGAGCTGTCTACAAACTCTACTAGAAGAAAAGCTATATGTGTTTGTGTATAGTGAAAGAGCAACATAGAAAAGTAAATATAAAGAACCTAGGAGAAAAGGCAGTTCAAGGAATTAAATAAAAGCTTTCCTGAAGTCATAGCAATATTGGCACTGAGACTTATAGGAATATAGGACAGGGAGGAAGGTCAAAGATTGTGTAATCCTACCACCTGCTCTGAAGCAACATCAAACGTACCAGGAACATCTTTAACAGAGATTTGCCAGATCTATTTGTTAAACCTTCACTGTAGAAGATTCTGTAGTCTACCTATGTGCTGTTTCACTGTTCTTCATAGATTTTTCTGAATATTTAGCATAAGCTGCTTTTTGTGCTGCTTTGCATATCCTTGTTTTTTGTGGTTGTTCTTGCAGTTTCATAAATTATGCAAGGTAAGCTGATTTATTCCTGTCTTTGGAGAGCAGTGGTTTCCTGTCAGCTTTAAATAACCTTTCAGATGTTGAAAGGCAATTATGTCTACCCATAGCATAGGTTGTTGATGGTTGGTTTTTTTTGTTTGTTTGTTTGTTTTTTCCTCTCCCCTCTGGAAGAAAAGCCCTCTCAAATCCACCAATTTTCCTAATGGATCTAGTTTCTAAACTGCTTTTCCCCTTTGTTGCTCATCAGCTGGACTATCTAATACGACGGCTCTCCCTGAAGCATGGTAAAACCGGATGCAAAATTACAAATTTTATCATTACTAAACAGAATTAAATGCCTGCCCTTGCTGTCTTAGCATTTCTGTCACCTTATTTCAGAAAATCTCTCTTTTTTGCACTAGCATCATATTGTTGACTCAGATTCAGTTTGTGATTTGTAACAGGGACCAGTCCCTGAGTTACTGAATTTGTAGTGCATCCCTAGGTTAAAGAACATCTATTCATCATTTTTCTTCAATTTCTTAACTGATTTTATACACTTGGAATGATTTCAACTCAACCTGTATTTCCATAGCTTGTGTATGGTAATATTACATGAGAATTCAGGAAGACTTACTATGAGTCCCATTCATGGCAGGATGTATAGCTAGCGTTGATAGGCAGAAATAAAAATACCCTGTGGTGGTTTTACTCGGGTGGGCAGCCGAGCTCCACCACAACCGCTCTCTCACTCCCCCTCCTGAAAGAGGAACAGGGAGTAAATACGATGAAAAGGGCTCAAGGTTTGAGATAAGGATGAGGAGATTGCACAGTAATTACCGTGAATGGCAAAACAGATTCAGCATAGGGAGATAGTAAGATTTATTGCCTATTAGTAACAAGGTAGAGAAATGAGAAACAAAGCAAAGAAACCAAAAGCACCTTCCCCCCCATCCACCCTCTTCCACCTCCTCCCCCTGAGCGGCGCAGGGGAATGAAGGAATGGGGGTTATGGTCAGTCTATAGCGCTTCTTCGCCGCCGCTCCTTCTCGGTCACTCTCGTCCCCTGTGCTGTGGGGACCCTCCCACGGGATGCAGGCCTTGCTGAACTGATCTGGCATGGGCTGCCCACAGGCAGCAGCTCTTCAAGAAGTGCTCCAGATATGGGTCCGTACCACGGGGTCCATCCCTCAGGAGCGAACTGCTCCAACCTGGATCCCCCACGGGCAGCAGCTCCTGCCAGGTCACCTGCTGCTGCATGGTCTCCTCTCCACGGGCTACAGGTCTGGCCCTGAATCTGCTCCAGCAGGGGTCTTCCACAGGCCGCAGTCTCCGTCGGTGCAGGTCCACCTGCTCCACCGTGGTCTCCTCCACAGGCTGCAGCGTGGAACCCTGCTCCACCGTGGTACTCCATGGGCTGCAGGGGGACTGCCTGCTTCACCATGGTCCTCACCACAGGCCGCAGGGGACTTCTGCTCTGGCACCTGGAGCACCTCTCCCCCTCCTTCTTCACTGACCTTGGCGCCTGCAAGGCTGTTCCTCACTCCTCTCACGCTCCCAGCTGCTGTGTGGCGCAGCGTTTTTTTTTCCCTGTCTTAAATATGCTCTCAGAGGTACAAAACAACATCGCTTATTGGCTCAGCTCTGGTCAGCAGCGGGGCCCTTACCTAACATGGGGCAGCTTCTAGATTCTTCTCACAGAAGCCACCTCTATGGCCCCCTGCTACCAAAACCTTGCCACGTAAACCCACTACAAAACAAGAGTTTTGTAAAATTGTAAAATTAAGTAAATATTTTTTATAAACAGAAAAAAGAAAAAAAGAAAAAAAATTCTCATTAGCAACGATACAACTTGGGTTGGTTCCAATTGTTCTGCCTTTCTGTTGCATGATGCCTGAGTTGTTTATTAACATCTTTTGAAAACACTTTTGTGTTGAAAACGCTGTTGCTTTACTGTATAACATTTTATAGCAAAATGAAATTTGTGATGGTGTACTGTACAACATGGCACTGTAAACAGCAGAGGTTTAGGAGCTGATTGACAAGTAGCTTAAATGTCCATGCAGTGGCAGTGATCTGGATTGTATGCGAGAAGAGGCAACCCCAACCTTGACATTATGAACTACGTGGGCTTAGATCATCTTAAGTGAACCATGAAGATGTAGCCTAAGGTGAACTCATGGGATAGATATGTCTATTTGGAAGATTTCTCTGTCTATTATACCAGCAAAACAATATCGTAAAATGTGTTAATGATAGTGAGTGAGATAGATAAATAAATCTTGCATCCTGGGAGAAATGGACCATCTTTGAACACATTTTCAGAACATACAGGTTTTAAACATTGTTTTTCCCTATGGGACCTGTTTTTTCAGTCCTGATTTATGAGATTTTATGATGCTCTGCTAAATGTTAAGAATGACCTTATGCATAATATGAGTACGTTTTATTTATTTTTTTAAAGAAAATTTCTGTTGACGTTATGGCTGCCACTGCTATTTCAACTGCATGTGTTAACAACGTTTTGTCTGAAATAGGGCAGAGTAAGAGTGGCTTTCGGAAGAAATTGAAAAGTGAGCCCATATGGAACCTAATGAGGTTCGACAAGTCTAAGTGCAAGGTCCTGCACCTGAGTTGAGGCAATCCCAGACATGAGTACAGAATGGGTGGAACTCTTTGGGAACAGCCCTGCAGAGAAGGACTTGGGGGTTCTGGTGGTTGAAAAGCTTGACATGAGCTAGCAGTGCGTGCTTGCAGCCCAGAAGGCCAACTGCGTCCTGGGCTGCATCAACAGAGGGGTGGCCCACAGGGGAGGGAGGGGATTTGTGCCCATCTGCTCTGCCCTTGTGAGGCCCTACCTGGAGTGATGAAGCCAGGTCTGGGGCCCCCAGCACAAGAAGGATGTGGGGCTGTTAGAGTGGGTCCAGAGGGCCACAAAGATGATCAGAGTGCTGGAGCACCTCTCCTGTGACGAAAGGCTGAGAGAGCTGGGTGTATTCAGCCTGGAAAAGAGAAGGCTCTGGGGGGACCTTATTGCAGCTTTTCAGTACTTAAAGGGGGCTTAAAAAAAAAAAAAAAAAAAAAGATGGAGAACAACTTTTTCCTTGGGCAGACAATGAGAGGACAGGGGGAATGGTTTTAAACTAAAAGAGGGGAGATTTAGATTTGAGGTTAGGAGGAAATTCTTCACTCAGAGGGTGGTGAGGCACTGGAACAGGTTGCCCGGAGATGCTGTGGATGCCCCATCCCTGGAGGTTCAAGGCCAGGTTGGATGAGGCTCTGGGCAGCCTGATCTAGTGGGTGGCATACCTGCCCATGGCAGGGGGTTGGAACTAGGTGATCTTTAAGGTCCCTTCCAACCTGAGCCATTCTATGGTTCTATAAAGAAATGGCTTAAATAAAAGACAAGAACAAAAAAACTTTCATGGTGGATCTGCTGCGGAAGTATCTAGTGGAACCACAAAATGCTCTATTAACCTACTAAGGTGACAAAGAAAGTCTATTGTGTGTCTAGGAACTGAATCTATATCCCGATCTCCAGTCCACTGCTTCATAATCTTTTTGTATCAATGTAATTTGGAATGTATTTGTTTAAGCAAGATTAGGTGTTTGTGTTTTTTGTTTGTTTGTTTTTCCTGCAGACATCTTAAAAATGAGATGAAAATGACTTCAGGTGTTTTGGATTACCTTTGAAACTTAGACATCTCAGAGTAAAATTGTGTGAAATAATTTTTTCTTGGATCATTTAAACGTGTTTCATTTATTTCATGGAGATCTCTTAATTTCTCCCAGTTGATAACCTGGCCTGAAATAGCTGCTGAAGTTGTTACAGTAGACACAGGAACAAACAGAGAGAGCAGAGGGAGATAAAAGACATTGACTTTATGACATAAAGTTCTCAAAAAAATCAGAGAAGGAAAGATGTAGAAATAGATTATAATAATCAAGTTCTGTAGTGGCTGGCTACTTGTAAGGGTCATAATACATATATTACCTGACTTCAGTTAGTGGAGAGGCATAGGACAGAATTCATGGCTGACTGTGAATATGCATATCACTTATTCCTGGATTTTGACTTCAGCTCTGATACCAGGACCATCTTTGCATAAACCCTTTTGTCCTGGTTTTGGCTGGTATAGAGTTAATTTTCTTCCTAGCTGGTATTGTGCTGTGTTTTGGATTTAGGATGGGAATAATGCTGATAACACAGTTGTGTTTTAGTTGTTGCTGAGCAGTACTTACACTATCTCAAAGATGTTTCAGTTTATGCTGCCCTGCCAGCAAGGAGGCTGGGGGTGCACAAGGAGCTGGGAGGAGACAGAACCAGGACAACTGTCCCAGGCTGACCAAAGGGATGTTCCAGACCATATGGCATCGTGTTAAACAAACAAACAGGAAAAAAAAAAAAAAATGGGGGGCCACTGCTCAGGGACGGGCTGGGCATTAGTCAGCAGGTGATGAACAATTGCATTGTGTATCACTTTCTTTGTATTTTCTTTTCTTATTATTATTATTATTTATTATTTTCCCTTTCCTTTCTTTCCTATTAAACTGTCTTTATCTCAACCTATGAGTTTTTACCTTTTTTGCTGATTCTATCCCCAATTCTACTGGGGTTTGGAAGGAGCATGAGCTGCATGGTGCTCAGCTGCCTGCTGGGTTAAACCACAACATCTTTGCAAACTGTTTGTCTTGGTTTTGGTTTTAGGTCTTGTTTTAAAAAGTAGAGATAAATATTTACTTCTGTACTGATCTCCACAAGCATGAATTTATTAATACACTTTGATTTGCTGAAGATGAAAGAATTTATACATTTTCTTTATAAAATGTTTGAAATGTGTGCAAGAAGAGCATGGTATAAACATGGTATTATTATGCCTGTAATGAGTCCGCTGTGCCTTGTAGTGTGCCATAGTTTACGTGGAAGTAGGGTAAAGCTGACATACTGAAATGGTGCTCTAGGAATTGCAAACTGGGAAAACCTGATTTGGATGAAGTCGTGCAGATACCAGCTTCCATTATCTTCAGTATGAAGGTGAAGCTTTTGGAGACTTGATGTTCTGGTATTGCTATTTCATTTTGATTTAAGCAGGTGTTCAAACAAAGTTTAGAGGAGGATCAAAACTCTGCTTGCTTATCTGAGTCCAACTGATCTCATCCTTTTGAACTGCATCTAAAATTAATGTCTGCCTTTTACTGTATTCTCTTCTAAAATATGCAGCTGTGTGGAACAAGTAGACAGGACTGTAAATGCTTCATATTAGGGTTTTGCCAGTAAATTGGCAATACTGAAAAGCTGATCAGACACTTGAAGACCTAGGATTCCCGTAAAATATGCTCTTACTAGAGGAGAGGAAGACTGAATTCTGAACCCAAATTAAATGCTTGCTATTTTTGAAGTAATTGTGAATGTATTGTAAGATAAAGACTCCCCCCACTCCCCCGTTATTTCAGTCTTGCTGATAAACTCTCTAAATACAGCATTCAGTACTGTCAAAAAAAAAAAAGAAGCATTTAGTGTTCTCTGTATTTTCTTATTCACAAGATAAAGTAGAGCTAACCTTTATGTTTTTCACCATTGTTTGTCAAAGTGTGTAGGAGGTTGTATGTTCATCTATTAACTGCTATGCATGTGTAGTAACTCGCATGTTATTACCTGCTCTTATGTTAAATGAACTTTCATAGACTAATAACACAAGTAAACCATATCTTAAAACTGATGTCAGATGTGGAAAAGGGAGGATATTTACCTATTCATTTATTTTAGTACTGCTAATGGCCTCTAGAAAATGAATGAATAGAATTTAGGAGATTTTGAATACCATTACATCAATATTGCATATATTTTGGTTCAGAACTTAGAGCAGCCTCCATGTGAGATCACACAAAGTTTGAATTTAAATAAATCATTGACACTGGAAATGCAGAAAACATGCAAGCACCCATTATTTCAAGTTCTATGGAGCCTGAAGAACATGCAAGAAAGTCACAGACAGCAATAATTTTCATATTTTTCTTAGAATTAGATTACAAAGCATGTCATTTTACAAGATACACAGAATATGGCAAATACTGAAGTGAGGTGATAGGTCACTTGGTGATATATAATAGGAAGGAATGCAGAATGCACACTGCGAGAAATATAAGCTTGGGATAAAATCACTTTCGACAGTTTTATCTGACTGTGATTTGAACCTGAACGTTTTCTGATTCACCTGCTTAACTTTCTTTTCTGTTACAGCTGGGGAAGTATGAGTTAAACTGACTTTTATGTCCTTCTCAATTTGAAGTGTGGACATTATATAAGTCTTTTAACCCTGGTTTGCTCATACATTTTATTTCTGCTGTTTTGTGCGTTTGCTTAGTTGGCCTTTTTTCTATCTGACTTGTAGGTCTTTGAAGAAGAGCATCACATCTTGTACCTGGACCATGGCGGAGTTATCGTGGCTATCAAAGACACCTCCATCCCACTGAAAATCCTCAAGTAATCCTACAATCAGAGTAGAGTTACTGTGTATTCAGTGCCTCAGACAAAGCTCAGAGTTTAAGATGAACATTTCAATGTAATCATGTATGAAATGCAAGTGGAGTCAATTTGACATTAATTAAGTTGACAGAATTCAGGTGGATGTTTTCTTAAAGATTACTTTATGGTGCTGTTGGTACCATGACGTAATGCATTAATTATAACAAGATTTTCTTGCATCAGTGTAGATCTTTTTAGTTTGCTTAAAAAGCTAGCCTGGAACTCTGAAGTACAAGAATGATTAATACAGCCTGGAACTCTAAAGTACAACCATGTTCAACATGATTATTGTCTGCTACTTTTTTGCACCTATTGTGCATATGTGGCTTAGGTATCCAGTCAGAATAGTGCTTTCATACTGTAATAAAGCTCGTTTTTCAGTGATAATCCCTACACTAATATGATCATGGCTGTACACTTGGTTTGCTGGAGTGAAAGTCATCATTAACCTAGAATCCAAAGACCTGGAAGAAAAGTACACAAGACGAGAGAATTGGAGTCATAAACTCTGGGTGCAGAGACTATTTGAAATACATTTTGCTGATTATTCAGCACCTTTTAAAAAAAAAATGAAAAGGATAGTTATAGCTGTGAGGGGCCATCATCATGGTGCCTGCAGTTACTGCACCTCCCACGTGTTTTAGCAACTGAGCTGTTTTCCCTACTTATGTTTCACTGACCTCTGCTTAACAGGTCTCTAGCCTGGGGACTACTAGAAAGAATGGAGTGTAAATTACTGACTCTTGAACCTACAAAGCAGCAAGATTATTTGTTTGGCAGAACTTGTTTTTTATTTGCCTTAGAATTTCCACTGTTGTTACAAATTTATTATATACCTCCTAATAATGTGAGTCACTGGCACATTAATGAGATATACTACCCGTGCAAACTGTCTTCTGCTGATTGTAAATCCAGGGCTTTAATAGTTACGAGATTTTTTTTTTTTTTTGAGTGTATGAATTCTGATTTATATAATACTTGTAAATGAAATCCATTTCTGCTTTTTTACAGGTTCAGCATAGACGAAGGCCAGACTTGGAGTACACATAATTTTACCAGCACTTCAGTCTTCGTAGACGGATTACTAAGTGAACCTGGAGATGAGACACTGGTCATGACGTAGGTTTCTGTTTTCACCTCTTTTTTCAGGACTCTCTCTTAATATGCACTTGAGCAGTTTTTAAATTGTGGATGTTTGAGATAGTCCTTGAGTCACTGGCTTTTGCTTCCTGCAGTTACACAGGCTCTTAGCGTGATCATGTCCAAATAGCAGCACTATGCAGCTTGTCTTTGAAGTTACCTGAGTGCAATATTTCAGATTGTAAAGATGAAGAGTTCTGTTTGTGTGAGATTTCACATAGTTGCAACCAGGTGTGGAATAGTAGGACTACAGATCTAAATCTGAGAAATATAGGTAAAAATAACTATAGCTTGCATTTTTCCTGTTTTCTACAGATTCTTAGGCAGACTTTAAAAGTGTTAAATATCAATCCTTTCTTGTGAAAATTGTCTTCACAGTGTAAACAACTATATTGTTGTCTTAGTAACTGCATTACTTTATGCAACCAAACACCATGCTAACAAATACATGCTTTAATTCTGTGCAGTGACTGAGGCATATGCTGCAAATAGAGTTTAAAATAACCAAATTCTGCAACTCAAGCCCACATTTGTCAGTCTTTTTTCCAAAGAGCTCGGGACAGCTGGATCTGAGCTGCAGGTTTTGTTCTGTCTCAGGATAAATGCTAATTTTTACAAGTGTCTGAGAGTAAAAAACACCTGCCAATTAGAGAAAGGGACAGGCTGACTGCAGTAGTAAAGGTGAATTCAAGAAAAAAATATATATACCTGCACTCAGAGATGTGCAAGATGATATGCCTGCTCTTATCAGTTAGAACAGCTTGTGCAACCCTTTATATTGGAGCTCAGCATGCTCATGACACACTTTTTCTCCTAGGAATTAGAAGCAGAACTGCCTTTAATGTGCACCAGTAGCATTTTTCCCCAAGGAAAAAAAAAAAAAAGAAAAAATCAGCCAAGCATGGAGTTTTTAAAGGATCTGCAGAAAGATAAATAAATAAATAAATCCTTCCCAACGTACTTAAAAGCATTGTGCCATGTTCACAATGTTGTAGTGCACAGGGATGACTTTGGCATACTGGTAGTCCATTCTTTCTTTCTCCACTATCCCATTCATTTCTCTTCCATTTTAACTTGTATGATCTGAGAACAGCAGCATTATTCCAGCATCTTCCTCTTCTCTCAAGCATAGGTTTTTATGGTATAATATATTCTACACAGAGATACTTATGACTCTGAATGAAGGATTTCCACTGCCTTCATTGGAAGTTCAGGGATCAAAAGCTTATACTAAACTATACTTACTGGCAGATAGAAAAGAATGTGATGACTATATGCTCTGTTTGTTATTTTTTGTTGGTGGTGTTGTTTGTGGTTGTAGTGTTTTGTTTTGTTAAAAACAGTGATTTTGTGAAAATTTATTTAAATATCTGGATGAATAGCCAAAGATCTCATGTTAAAAAAACACAACACCTTTTTTGAAATCATCCATCTGAAATATACCAAACTGCAGCTTGATTTGATACAAGACCAGGTTGACAAATAAGCATGATATGGTTTGTATGTTTCTAAGGGCTGAACAAGAGTCTGACTCCATCATCTCAACATCAGTCTTGCAGGATCTTACTTTGCAACTGGTTCTACTGAACATGGAGGATGTCAGGCACTTACTATCATAGGTGGGAACTGAAAGCACTTGCAGTGTTCCTACCTGACTCCAAAGATACTGTGAAGAATAAACCTGCAGTATGTGTTTCCCTTTTGCTGTTATATCAGCTTCCTTGTCTTGCCACTTTTGGTAGGGTTTTACCTTCAGGGCGACAGTCTGCCTGGTGGTGTTCTGCCTGACTTTCTATCAGGGCCTTTCATTGTTCTTTCTGGCTTAGGTCATTTCCTCCTAAAACTTCATACTTGGTCTGAGTTGCTGGGCATGACTTTATCTACAGTAATTTGCTGCTCTTCAGAAATGCCATCCTCTGATACATACTGCCTGAAGGAGGGAAAAAAAAAATCAACTCTTCCATTTTTTCCATTTTTTTAGATAAGAAGTGTTTTTACTTCTGGAGAGAGCATGGTAAGATGAACTTATGTGTGATAATGGAAATAAATTCATACAGTGCCTTTCACCCTGAACAATCCTGAAATCCATTACTAAGGACCTAGTCTGACAGTTTTTATTTGTACAGGATTTTCATTTTATCATAGAACTGTGGAATGGTTTGGACCGGAAGGGATTTTAAAGATCATCTAACTCCAGCCCCCCTGCCATGGGCAGTGGCACTTCTTACTGGACCAGGTTGCCCAAAGCCCCATCCAACCTGGTCTTGAACATCACCAGGGACGGGGCATCCACAGCTTCTCTGGGCAACCTGTTCCAGTGCCTTACCACCCTTTTAGAGGATCTCACCTATTTTAGGGGATCTCATCAATGTGTATAAATACCTGAGGTGTGGGAGACAGAGGGATTTGGCCAACCTCTTTTCAGTGGTTTGTGGGGATAGGACAAGGGGTAATGGCCACAAGATAGAGCGCAGGAAGTTCCGCACCAACATGAGAAAGATCTTCTTCATGGTGAGGGTGATGGAGCACTGGAACAGGCTGCCCAGGGAGGTTGTGGAGTCTCCTTCTCTGGAGATATTCAAGGCCCGTCTGGATGCCTACCTGGGCAGCCTGCTATATGGAACCTGCTTTGGCAGGGGGGTTGGACCCGATGATCTTTTGAGGTCCCTTCCAACCCCTTCAATTCTGTGATTCTGTGATTTTCTCCCTTTGGTGGGGAATTTGTTTGAATAAGGGCTTTGAATAAAGAGTGCAATGTCAAAATCAGCATAGATTAGCGGAGTGAACAAAATTCTGAAATGGGAAGGTAACAACTGAAAGAGTGTACAGAAATATTGTGGAACAGAGACTTTTGCATTTAAAACCTCTAGAATAAACTCACAAAAGGGTTAAAGAATATTTTACTTATATGGAAAGCATCTGTTACTGTAGGGTCAAATCCTGGTTCCACTGAAATTAGGTTAGGGATTTCCTTCTACATTTTTAATTTGAATTGAAAAACAACAACACTATCTGGGAAAAGCGTTAAGGGACCCAGTAACATCGTGACTTCCTGTTCTCCAGCATGGTGACTGGGACATTGAAAGTCCCCTTCAAGACAGGTCATTAGAATTCTCTTCTGTCCTAACTTATCCAAAATGAAGTGGTCTGGAAAGCTTTACTGAAGCAACAGGGGAATATGAACCTGGTTGCCTCAAGTCTTCATTTCAGAAAGTTTTGTGTTTTCTCCAAAACAGAGAAAAAGCAAATGTTGTTGACTTGTCAAAAGTTTTCAGAAAACTGAATTGTCATCTGCCAGTTGACATTAATCAAAATCATTCACCCACATCCCCTGCAGTATTCAAAATATGTACTGTCAAATGCCAAGGAAAATATATTTTATTCCATTGTGCTCTGCAATAGACCTAGTGACGAGTTTTAGGAGTTTTGAGCAATAAAGTATTCATACAGTTTAGGAAAATAATTCTGTGTAAAATCATTTTCTAAATGAAGAGCTCAAATCCATCATTTACTGCTAAATGAATAAGTAAGGTATGCTCAGAAATGTTCTCAACTAATTTGATATATGTTAAATTCATCAAAATAGTACGTGTTCTAGTAGACTTTTTTAAAAAATTCTTTAAGAGCGAAATTTACTGAAACTCAATCTTATCATTTGCAACATATTATATTTGTGAAAAAACAAACAAACAAAACACAACACTGGATTGAGTAATGGCCCAACGTAGTGGAAAAAGGAAGAATTGTATGTTCCTGAAATATTGTTGCTCCTCTTCAAAGGAAGTAGTTCATATAATGAAAGTTTCAAATCTGTTAAAATGATTTCTTAATCACAGCTCAGCTTCTGGAAACATTAACCAAACCAGGTTATTGAGACTGCAGTTTAAATCTAGTAAGCACAATAACCATGGTACTTCAGCCCATAGCATGTTTTAGTAAGAGGTTACATAAAAGACCTTCTTTTCTTTGTGTCAGGTAGAACCAAAATCTTCCGTGTGGACAAGTGTCTTTTTCTTTTTTCTTTTTCTTTTTTTTTTGAGGGATATTTTTCCTAAGATCTTGTGTAGATTAACCTCTTACTGTAACCCTTAAAAAAGGTGGCTAAATAGTAGATAAAACCTCAATTCGTAAGAAAGTAGCTGATTTCCTAGGGTGAGTTCTAGGTTTTATTTGCAGCCATCTGATTTCTTGTCTGAGTGCAGTTTGAATAAGTGTTGCTCAGTTATGAAATGATTGTTCTGCTCTCTGCACAATATACATGCCTCAATGTCAATAGAAGGAGGAAACAGAGAAAGCCAGCAAGAAAATGGTGCCTTCGACTTCAATCTAATCTAGAAGTTAGCTAACTCAGATTTATGGATGATAGTTTAGTGGCAAATCTCAGCTAATTCTGTTATCTCTGTGGGCACAGGTGTTAGCAGAGCAAGTCAGTGTGTTGTAGTGCCAACCTGTGGTCTTGGAGCCAAGACCATGGGACTGCCTCTGTCTCTATCTGCTCAAACTCCAGTGTGTAAAGGTTAGTGTTTGTTTGTTTGTTTGTATTCCCCTTTCCATAAAGTTGGCATATAATATTCAGAAGCAATGGAACATGGTGCTTTTGTTGGCTCACTACAGTCCATATTTAGTGCACTTTGAGGGCAAACCTGGAAATATGTTTAAATAAGAGGAACCAAAAGATTAGGAATCAGTGTCCTGAAACAATCTTTTTTCACCTTGTCCTTTTTTAAAGGACAGAAGGAGCTAAAAAGGGTAACACAGGACTCTTTTATTCAGGCGGAGTCTTCGTGTCATTTTGGGAATCTATCATTAAATGAGCAACTGTATCTATGGTGCTCTTAACTTTGCTTCCAGGGAGACAGTTGTTTCTCATTCTTACAAGTGGTGATAATGAGGTAGACACTGGAAACTTTGGCCAACAATAAAATTA
The DNA here is from genome assembly GCF_040182565.1 of Anser cygnoides. NCBI lineage: Eukaryota > Metazoa > Chordata > Aves > Anseriformes > Anatidae > Anser > Anser cygnoides. The sequence goes on along the minus strand of NC_089876.1, from coordinate 11,665,956 downwards.
TTCAAACGTTTTACTTAAATTTAGGTGGGGCCTTAAACTTCATTTTGCTATGTTTTGCTTTTAAAATGAAGGAGTTACCTCCTCCTATTTAGGTGACCATAAGCTATTTACTCTGGCTCAGCCAGGTGAAGTCTGAATAAAGAATTTCCTATCTGTAATAAAAGAGCTCTGATTTTTAAATATGTGAGTAGAAAAAAAAATAAAATTTATTAGCTAGAGAATTAATTATAAAATATAGTAAATTACACAGATTGATTTGATCTTTATATAAGATGACACCAGAGATTTGATTGATGCAAAGCTATCTTTTATAATGCCATATGTTTCTCCTTAAATTAATCTATTTTCTTCATAGTCCACCCTGTATTTACTTCTGCATAAGGCATCAGGCTAGGCATTAAATCTACATTTTTTTTCCAAATGGGTTACAAGCTAAAAGATTGTTCTTGGACAGGATTTTACTGAATAGATGGAAAAAAAATGTTGGAGGTAATTCACAAACATCACGGAGCCACTGAACCTTTGGATAAAATGGAGAGGCGCTCATCCTGCTCCTCCCCTACACTTCTCAGAACCTACGCATTCATTTCCGTTCTTTTTCCCCAAGAGAGCTGAAACCAAGATGTTCTGGCATAAAAGAATGATTGGCAATTATTATTTTGGGGGGGCAGGGAACATGAAAAAACATATTTTGGTTCAATTTCAACTAAATTGTTTCCTCCCCTCATTTTTCATTTTGGCAGCTAAACCAGGGGAAAAAAAAAAAAAAAAAAAAAAAAAAAAAAGGAAGAAAAGAAAAACTCTTCTCTTTAGTGCATTAAGTATATGCATGTGTTTGTAGTTTAAAGCACTTAAATCATAAGTGTCTAAGCATTTTTGCACATGCTATGTTGTGTACACAAGCACTGTTTATATGCAGTTGTTTTATGTAGGCAGGTGTCTACTTTTGCACATGGAAGCATTCATCACTTTTGTAGTTGCAATTTAGGAAGGCCATTGATAATGTGACCTCTGTTATGGTTTTTGGGGCAATTAGAAAAATATGCTGAATTATGATCTTGATGCGTAACAGACTGCAGTTTGAATGTGACATTACTTTCATCCATTTTACTAGTATGATCCCATTCTACATTTTTTGTTGATTTTACAATGGTGTAAAGGAAGTGAAGACAATTGTTAGAAGTCTATAAAGCATTTCTATAAAAATTCATTTGTCACATTTCAAAAATAGCACTGTATACATAGTCATGGCTAACACATTCTTCTAGCCCATATCCCTGTGAAAATCTTTCATTAATAATGTCACCACTTCTGTGAGTTAAGAGCACTATGCATTGGCAGTGGTTACACTAGAGATAAAGTGCATCCTCCCAGTGCCAGAACCTTATCACTTTACTCCCTCAACTTGATCATTTCTTTAGAGATCCTGGCATGGGGTGGCCATGTGTCTTGCTTTATATTCAAAGGTACTATAGTAATACAAACTGCAACAGGCAAAACAACAACAAAATGATTGTGACCTTTGTTTGGCAACATTTGTTGTTTCAGTTATGTTGTCACAATCTGTAGTAAAGATCTAAACGAAGCTAAGGAGTCTCAGCTCTTTGAGCTCATCATAAACTGACAAGAAACTTCTACCAAAGTATTGCTTTTGTGTAAAGTACAGCTGAGAAAGTTGTTGCTGTGGTAGTGTAAGTGGCCTCTGATATCTACTGAACCATAAGGCAGATTAAGCATTCAATCTGAAATTTCAATTGTGTTATAAAAATAATCGAGGAGATGTAACAATTAGAAAAATACTGTAACGATACAGTAAATTCTCTGATAACTGTTGTTCCTACTAATATGATTTACTACTGGAAAGGAAGCCTTATCATCAGGAACAAAATCTAAATACCACTTTTTTAGCATAGCTCTGTGACTAGTTCCATTTAAATACTTTCCAAGAGATAGACTGAGTTATTAAAATAGGTAGCTAGCAGCTCTGTAAGTCTCATTTCCTTTCTCGGCTTGGTCACACACTCACTGTTCAATTTTGAGGTTAAGATCCAAAAAGAGTTTCAGGTGCCTGCCTACACATCCAATGCTTTGACATCTTTGCTTTGGTGCTGCCTGGAAGAATGGTTTAAGATGCGTTATCCAAGTTAGAGCTATTGACATGACCTTCCGTATAGGTGATATGGGCACTCCTGATTCAAATCCTAGCTTTTATTCTGTTGATAGTTTTATACATTTGAAGGATCTCCCAAAAAACTAGAGGTTCTCTTCCACTCCCAGATGGCATGTGAAGGTAGCAGTGTGTATCAGCAGGGACTGTGCAGGCAAATTTTGTTACCTGGCAGCATACTGTTTCAAACATCACATTTGATGACAAAGATGTATAGAGGAGTGCAAAAGCTAATGCAGCACTTGGGAGATTAAAGGAGCGCGTCTAGAATGAAAGAGGCATCTGATTTCAAACAAAAGTAGTTATGCATCACATAGTTGTCATCACCAGTCTTCTATACAACTGGAAAACTTGGACAATTTAAGTTGCCACGTTAAACATCTGAGTAAATTCCACATCTGCTGTCTTCATGACCTTGGTGCTGAGGTACAGCAGGATTACTTCCTCCACTCAGAGATCTTTGATTGTTCTCAGATATTCAGCGGTAAAGCAAAAGTGTTGCAGGTTCAGGTACACTGCTCCAAGTATTTGGTGGGTCTGTCGGACATCAGGCTGCTCAAAACCATTTCCTTTGTCCAGACTACTAGAACAGGGCTAACAGCACAAAGATAAACCAATGTAGTATGAAAGAAGTTGCTCAAGGCATATCTTAATTTATATGGCATTAGATCTACAATATGGGGCACAATAGATAAAATCCATCTGCTCTGGCAAAGAATGTGTTTTGATGCTGTGAAAACCCATGAACAAAATCTTGAAGAACACAGGAGAAAAACAAAAGAGGAAGGCAAGCATGGCGAATATAAAGAGCTACTGTGATATTTGAGATGAACAGTGTAGTGTGAAAATCTGGCTCATTTCTCCTGAATGAAGCCGTGAAAGCTGAATGTTTACCTGCTAAGTCTTTGGGAGACTTCAGCACCAGCACCATCATAGCTTTAGTCAGGTGGTTCTCTAATGACACAGACAGCAGGCAATGCAGCTATTACTGTTCATGTAAACTAAGAACATCAATTGAATAGATGCCCTTTTCTATTGAATAGAAATATGAATTTACTGGAAGAGATTATCATTGCATATAATTTCTATTAAATTAGCTCTTCCTGATTATGAGCTTTATCAAGAACAGGAAAGAAAAATAAAAATAAAGCAATCCTCCAGCAAATAGTTTAAATGAGTTTGCTTAAAAACTGCATTAAACTGTCTTAGCTATCAAATGATGCAATCAAATTTAAAAATGATGTGCTCATAAATGAACCAGGAACAAATGTAAAAAGTTGTTATGGCAACTGAAATACTGAAGTTAAAATTATGGATCCCAAATCCTTGCAAATAAAACGGAAATGAATTTCTAAGGTAATTGGAATTTCTTTCAAAAATTACGTATCACAGCATCATCTTTCATAGTTTAAGCAGAATTGATTTGATGGCTTTCTAATGAAATATAATTATTCAAGAAGAATGTTTTAGTAGCTTATGAATTATTATCTTCTTGATATTTGTCTTTTAATCATTGGTTACCCTTGCTGCACTGTATGAGTTTTTTCCATTCATATGATTTTATTGGACATGTATGTTTTGCATCTGAGCCATTAGATTATGGTTGCTGTTACGTATCACTTTATTGTAGCTTACGTTTTTCTCTAATCCATTGAATCCTACTATAAAAATGCCTTTTTTTTTTTTCTTTTCTTTTTTTTTTTTTTTTACTTTGGAAAGACACTTTTTTTTTTTTTAATCCTAGTGATATTTGGCAATACATTTGAGTGGACTCTTGTGACATGTCTGCAAAACCCCGTCCTCAATAAGGCAACAATTTTTATCTCAGCAACAGCATTAATAATCATGAGGCCTTGTTTTCAAACAGTTTGTAAAGCTGGGTGTGTGCAAATTGCTGGATTCCTTTGGAAATGTGTCCCAGGAATTCCAAAGCTGTATGCGTGCAGTTTTCATGGAGTTTGTGGTTATGATGAGACACTTCCTTGTATCTCAGGAATTTTACTTCACTGAGAGAATGTTTGAATCAGGTACTGTCTCTGTCAGAACGTGGTTTTTGGTGTATAGAATCAGAAGAAACATAATGGAAATAAGTTTTGGGGTTTTTGCTTGTTTGTTTGTTTTTCCTACAAGAGGCTGAGCTACAAGGCAGAAAGGTTATTTCTGTCTTTTGATAAAAGTCTGCAAAAGAGAGACTTATGATTTGCTTAGTGAAGCAATATACACATATAGATTGCACATAGCATCTATATTGTTCTTGTGGAATTTTCATGATTTCTATAGTAATTTCCATGATTTTTTAATTTAATTTTTTTTTTTTCATTATAAGATGTTGGACTGGGCAATATCTCCAAATGTCATCTGTATTCCCCATGTTTCACTAATATCTCACTTCTATGAGAAACAATAGAACCTCAATAGCCTGTGAATAATTCTGTAGCTGTACCTTTTAAGTTATTAATTCTTGTTCTTCCTCCTTTATGCCCTTCCTCCTTTATGCCCCTCCTCCAGGTCTCTTTGAAGACAGCTCTTCAACCTATAGAAAGACTCTTTGAAGACATTTTGTTGTTTTTCATTTTTTTCCAGAGGAAAAAAATAATTCTTTCCATATATCTTTATTGCTTAAGTTTTCTAAGCAGCTTGTGAGTCATCTTTGCCCTTCTTCAAATCCATTTTTAGTTGATGTATAAGTACGCATATAACATCCAAAATCAGACACCATGTTCTTTCACAGGCTTCATCAGTGCCAAATTTATCAAAATAATTACCTCCATGTCTTCTATTTTCCGGTTCTAAATACAACCTAGAATTAGTTTTTCTTCTTTTGCAGCAAAATTGTGTTCTTGATATAATTCACAAGTCTTTCTTTTGTTTTTTGAAAGTTATTCTCCATGTCAGTTTTGTATCTTTGATTTCTCTATTTCTAGGAGTATTTTTTGCACTTGGTTTTGGAGTATTTTATCATGCTGATTTCTGACCATTCCTTCCATCTGGCACTGCCATTTGTTCCCTTCCTTCTGTGTTATCTACAGAAAAGTTTCTGCGTGTTTGTTCTTTGACCATGAAGGTGCTAATGAAAATATTGAATGTAGTCCCATCATATCTTTGTAATACATATCTCAAAATGTCTTCCTCTTTGAATAACTACTTTCTGAAAATGTTTTTTCTTTTTTCCTAATTAGATATGCAATCCCATTCTTCATTATGATTTTATCTGCACTGATTTTTTTTTTTTTTTAAGTTCAGACAATATCACCTAGAACTGTGTAACTGTTTTAACAAAGGTCAAAATATTCCACGTTTACTACTTTCCTTTATCTACTAAGCCATGTACCCTGTAAAAGAAGGAAATTACATTAGTTTGACATGATTTGTTTTTGACAAATCTATGGTGGCTGTTATCATTTTAATTATCTCCAAGGTGCTTATAAGTGGATAGCTTAATAATTTGTTTGGTATCTTTGTGGGTATCAAAATGAATTCTGTAACTCCCTGGGCTCTAGTTTTTTTCACATCATTTCTGTTTTGTTTTGTTTTTGTTTATTGGGGGAGTTTGGGGGGAGCTGTGTTTTTGTTTTAAATATATAGGTGAAATATTCTCTATTTTATAGTCATCTGGAATCAACCTCATCCACTGTAAGGTCTCAAAGATACTTATTGATAGTCCATAGATTTTGTTTCATGCTTTCAGGAGAATTTTGATTCTCTTCTACTTTGAATTCAACCAGCCATCTCCTTCCTTCTCCCTTGACTCACCTACCTGAGATAGCTAACACAAATGAAGAAAATTTTTTCTTCAGTAGAAAATACTTTCCTTGAGTCAGGAATGAGGCTTTGAGAGGAATTGGATCCTTGTACTTGAATGTATTTGTTGATAAATGAGTTAATAAAAGAAATGTAGCTGTTTTGTAAAGTTTTTTGGAGCCTGGAGAAGCATTCACTAAGGTAGGTAGCTGCAGAAAAACATGGTAAAGTCTGCCTTACTTTAGTACCCTGTGTGGAGGAAAAAAAAAGATTAAAAAAAAAAAAACAGGTATTTAGCATGCAAAAGACACTTAATTTCTGTCAGCAAAGACAGTCATATTGAAGCAGGCATTGTGGAAAAAGCATGAGACCACCTAAGCAGTCACTTTATTGTATATGTAAGTACAAGTGAATAAGAGCATATGGTGACAGCAGCTCTTAGGATCCAGCTGAACCAGAAAAAGGAACCAAACCTGTAGCTCTCGATGCAGGACAGTTGTCCTGCTTAGAGAAGTGGGACCACACACCTATATTCACATACAATTAGTGGACTGAGCCACAGTTTTTTTGGTTTTGTGCGTTGTTTCTACTTCTGAACCACAGGGAGAAAAGGAGATAGAGTAGATGATGCAAGTCCTTTAATTTCAGAACCTTACTATGAAAAGAGTAAAACATGCGAACTAAATGCCGATGTTTCTGTTTAAATAAGCACACTTCTGATGGTGAAGTTTCCTGTGAGCATGGATTGTTCAACCATGGGCAGTGTGGGCAGTAATCTATCAATTATACCTACATCTCTGCGCTTTGTCCGAAAAGCAAAGACACCAGAAAAAAAAGGAAGAAATCACTGTACATCTTTAGTCTCTGCAACTTTTTTTCAGCCTCTCTGGTGGACTTCAGACCTCTATATCCATCTACCAGGGAAGAGGCTTAGGTGCAAAGATATTGCCTCTATTACCAAGAATTCACCATTTCCTCGCTTCTGCTCTACCCTAGTTCCACTTTGAACCTGGTATTCAGGACAACAGAAATGCGTGTAAGCGGCAGAATGCTTTTAGCAAAACTATACCATTCCTGCTCTGTCTGGATTTGGACAAAACAGAGGACAAAACAAAAGGAATGAATTAGTTTTGGAGAATGCTACTAAAGTTTGGAATATGAACTCTGTGCAGCATGAGCTGCACAGGAATTGTTGGCTTCAGAATCAACCTTAAATTCCTTGGCAAGTAAGACACATAAGCCTAATACAAACCACAAATACATTTGACTTTTGCCCAGATAGAGTCTTTATCCTTTCTAATTTGTTGCTGAATGTCATACTTGCCCATTTTGTTTTGGAAATAAATATTCCGGCTTTGAAAATGTTGGCTGCTTTGGCAGTGAAGCCATGTTTTTAAAGCTATGAGATTTCCACTTTTTTTTTTTTCAAAAAGAAATTTAAAGTTTATGACTGTTTTTAGTTTGAGATTGGACTATCCGAAATGAAGAGGAGAGTCAGAGTTCTCCAGCACAATGCGTATATTCAGTCTATTCCTTAGAAAGGAATGCAATTTCATGATACTGCTGTGAGTTTGAACAATAGTAATATTGCCATCTGAAATCTGTAGAAATTAAAAAGAAAAAGAAATAAAAAGTGAAGAAGTTGCACCATCATCATAAGAAATTAGTGACAGAGTTGGAAACTGAATTCAGCATTCCTGAGTTCTGATCCCTGATCAGAAAGGTCAAAAATCCAGGTCAAAATCAGAGGGTGTTTCATGTAATGAGATAATAGACAAAAATGTTGGGTTCCAAATTAGAAAAGGTGGTGTATTTCCATTTAAACTCCCGGACAGTTTGCTGGGGGGAAAAAAAATCTCTGGTCCAGGAGCTATATTTTTTCTTTGTATAGTTACATAGACAATTGATAAGTATTTTCTAACTAGACACATTGTATGTGAAGATGAGTAAAAGTAGAAAAAAAAAAAAACAGGGACCTTTTAGTAGGGAACCATGACCATGGAAAGCAGAAGATAAAACTGGAATCTCAGATGCGTGGTGTTTCTTTCCTTCAAGATTTTACATTTGATCTTTTTGTTCAGAGTCTTCGGACACATTAGTTACCGTTCAGACTGGGAACTTGTGAAGGTGGACTTCAGGCCATCCTTCCCCAGGGAGTGTACTGATGATGACTATGAATCCTGGGATCTCACAAATCTACAGGTATGCACTGTCTTATGTTAAATGCCATAACTTTTATGTATCTGAAAGATTCATGTACTGCTGTGTGCCAGGAAAATATTTTCTAATAGAATTTGGATTACACCTCACAAGCTTTAATCTCCTTAGGCTGGTATTTTTTTTGATTTTACAATTGTTTAAAAAGTGGGAGGATTTTGTGTTCCCTTTAGTTGTGTGAACTGTGTTCTGGGAAAAGTGGAAATATATGTGGTGGTCTGCCATAATAATAGGTGGTCCTACTGGATTATGAACAATGTACCGTAAACTAAAATCTGTATAATTGATTGAAGCAATTTCAACATGCAGTCATATGTTCTGCCAACTTCTTGACCACATACTGTATTCATATATAAATTGCCATATGTAAAGCCCATTCCAGACATAATTTAGGATCTCAGTAGACTGATGCTATAATAGAGTCCAGTTGTTTTGTGCAATACCATTTCTGCAGAAATAATGCATTAAGTTTGTGCTAATCCTGGTGCTCTGGCCAATTCCACTTTTGGGAAGCTACATTCTCTATGTAATGTATTGATTAAACAGACTAATGTGAGGAGTTTTGCATTAAATGGGAATTAGTCATATTTATTCTTAATCATTCTAATTATTATGTTTATGTTTCTTCCTGTATATTTGTTCTCTTGCTCTCTGCATGTTTCTTTTTCTTTTTTCTTTTTGTATACTACTTTGTGTTATTATATTTCTCCAACTTTCACTTGCTGTTTCTCATGCATAATTTTATTGTTCTTTTTTGAAATTGCTGTGTATTTTGAAAGGATGTAATGTGCAACTGAGCCTAGACAGTAACATTTTCTTGGGATATCAACATTTAAATGTCTTACAGAAAATAAAAGCTACTAAAATGACTCTGATAGCATACTTACAGCTGCCCTATTACCAGTGGAGTATTAGATTCAGATGGTCTTAATTCTACCTGTAAACATGTGCCTAGTGCTTCGTGTTGGCTGCCTACACAAGATGTGGTCGTTTAGATAGAACTTCAGCCATCTGAATCAAGACTGAATTTTTAAATGTACTTTTGTAGGCTTGTGCCTAGATTATGCACACGTGAAACATGGGTTAAACTGCACTTGAATTTTCATGCATATCTTTGGATTTGTGCCCGGAAATATGGTGTATGTTACAACCCCATAATGTCCCAGCAGTGGATGTGAAAGCTTTGTATACTTACACATTTGAATTGAATTGATTTTTTTTTCCTCCTTTGATGAGTCTGTTATCCTACAGTCTCAAGTTCCAGATATATTGATCACATATTTATACTCTTGTCATAGATAATTTGCTATAGATTGCTCTAGAAATTGATGACTGAGTTGAGGCTTGATACCAGTGTCCAGTCTTGGCAATAAGACCAGCCTTTCCCATGACAACTTAAAATCACATCTGCATGGTGTAGGTTATGCTGTGCAGTAAGTCTGGTGTTTTGATGTCCAGGGTGATCGATGCATCATGGGTCAGCAGAGGAGCTTTCGGAAGAGGAAGATTTCATCATGGTGCATTAAAGGGAGAAGTTTCACATCAGCTCTCACATCCAAAGTCTGTGAATGCATGAGCTCTGATTTCTTATGGTGAGTCTGTCTGTGGACCTTCAGATTTATCACTGGAGAAATGTTACATAGAGTTTGATGGGTTTGTTTTCCTCCTTTTGCACCTCCCCCTGCATAGCTGTGTGCAAACAACCAAGAAACAATGCAATACATAGAATAACAGGGTGCTTTTGTGTCTGCTTTTGTTTAAAAACATTACCATGCTTTAAGTATTTGTCTCACAAATCCTGATGTTTCTCTCTGTTGATCAAGACTTCAAAAATGACCATTGGATTGATTTATAGGGCAAGCAAACCCATTCTATTTACAAATTAAGCCAACAACAGAAGAAATGCATTGGTCCAAGTGGCAAGGGATACGTTTTAAAAATCTAAGCTACCAAGAGAGTTAATTTTGCTGAACTGACAAAGTAATTGCAACCAGTTTTGCCCCCATGGGTACACAACTCCTGTTAAAACTACACTTAAAACAGAACTACCTTCATAAAGATATGTGTCCACCTAGTAGGAGATAATATTAAACAAATCTCCCTTGCTGTTAAAGAAGTAGTCTCATCTATCCCAATTAGATTAGTGAATAAAGTGGGGATAATAATGCATTTGGTGTTGATGTTTTTCAGTGATTATGGGTTTGAGCGCTCTGCACCTCTAAAGTCACAGTCTAGCAAGTGTTTCGCTGACTTTTGGTTTAATCCAGAAGCACCTCCCGAAGACTGTGTGCTGGGGCAGGCATACACCAGCAGCACTGGGTAAGTTGATTTTGTATTTGACTGGCTTGCAAGAGTGCAGGCTTCCACAGTGGAGGAGTGGTGTTAAGGAAATGTAAATGGGGCAAACTGTAAAAAAAAAAAAAAATGTTAAATGCAAGTGGTAAACTGCGCTGGCTCTGACTTATAGCTTGTGCAGAGGCTTCCTACAGACTAATGAAAGATAAATGTTACTTTACACATTCACAGCAGCTCAAAAACTAACCAATTTGAGAAGAGGGGGAGCTGTCGTGTTCCTTTTTTTTTTTTTTTTTCCTAGTAACTGCAGGGACAGCTAATAAGCATTGCTATACTTCTGATACAACTGCCTATTCAAAGCTTTTTCTTTTAGCCCCCAGACCACTTTTCAGGCTGAATCCAATTAATTTACTCCACGGAATAAGTAACATCTCACAGAATTTTCCACTGTCTCTCACTTCCATAGGGGTAAGGAGCTCTACAGAGAACGGATTATTTTCATGACCATATGGGACACTCAGAATCAAAGGAAAGCTTTAGTAACTGTAAACAATATCACATAGAATGTACACTACAATGTAGTCTGACGTCTGTGCTGAGAATAACTTGCAGCTGGCATCTATTCTGGCTTATCATAACATCATCTCTGTCGGTTGTGGAGATGAGAACCAAATGATGAAATGTCAAATCTGGCAATAGAATCATGGTCTCTGTGTATATTTGCCTTACTGAGGAAAATGATGCCTTTTGGGTTGTGGCTGACAGCTGTGATATGCAGAGTTTGAATTCAGTAGAGTGAAATCTGACTCCAGTTTTAAAGGACGTTTGAAAAATAATGTACGTGAGTGAAACTGATCTGTAAATACTTATTGTACACTTCCAAGTTGTTCTTTATTAGCTCTTGAAAGGTGTTAGCTTTTTTACTCTTCTTTTATATTGTTATGTGAAATAAATGCTACAAGTGTTCTAAGAAATGCATAGATTTGAGAGGAGTAGATAAGCATAGATAAGAAATTACTTTGACATATGTTTCTTGGTTTAATTTCTTCCTGATCTTTGGGATTTGAACCAACCATATTTAATGCAAAAGTAGAATGGGATGGGATAGAGTCCTGAGTTTGACAATAAATTTAAACAGCAAAATCCTGGAGCCAAGATCTCTTGAGCACTGAAGCCTGATGAAAGCTAGGAAGAGGCATGGCAGAGAGGACAGGAGAATACTCTGTTGATAGCAAATCTATAGAGGCATGGCCTGTAGGTCAAGGGAGGGGATTGTCCCCTTCTACTCTGCCCTTGTGAGGCCCCACTTGGACTGCTGCATCCAGATATGGGGCCCCCAGCACATGAAAGGTGTAGACCTGTTAAAGCAGGTCCAGAGGAGGGCCCTGAAGATGATCAGAGGGCTGGAGCACCTCTCCTATGAAGAAAGGCTGAGAGAGCTGGGGATGTTCAGCCTGGAGAAGAGAAGGCTCCAGGGAGACCTCATTGCGGCCTTTCAGTACTTAAAGGAGGCTTATAGAAGTGACAGAGAACAACTTTTTATATGGGTAGATAGTAATAGGACAAGGGGAATGATTTTAAACTAGTAGAGGGGAAATTTGGATTAGATGTTAGGAGGAAATTCTTTGCTCACAGGGTGGTAAGGCACTGGCACAGGTTGCCCAGAGAACCTGTGGATGCCCCGTCCCTGGGAGTGCTCAAGGCCAGGTTGGGGCTTTGGACAGCCTGGTCTGGTGGGAGGTGTCCTTGCCAATCGCAGGGGTGTTGGAACTAGATGGTCTTTAAGGTCCCTTCCAACCTGAGCCATTCTGTGATCCTGGAAGGCTGATAGGTATGTTTCTAAATTTGAAAATTCCATTGCATACAAATTAAATCCTGATCATGCTTCAGTCTGCTTTTTCAACAGCTTTCACTCAGTAGAGGCATGTCCCTGAGAATTTTTTTTGCATCACAAGTTGTTTTTTTATCATCTGCAGTCTTTGCCTGTTTATGAACCCAAGTAATATTCATTAGCTACTGCCACATTCAGTGCCTCTGATGGTGTTCTCCTGCTCACCTCCAATTCACTGTGCTCGCTGCTTATTGTTTTTGCAGGTACAGGAAAGTTGTTTCTAATGTGTGTGAAGGTGGCATAGACCTGCAGCAGAACTTAGCACAGCATATGTGTCCACTGATTGCTCCCAAGGGACTTCAGATCAGCATCAGAGGAGAAAGCCTGGCTGTTAAGCCTGGGGAAGACATCACCTTCATTGTCAGACAAGAGCAGGTAGTAATGAACATTGGCTTTATGAAAGTTTCCTTGCTATTTTTAGGGTTCGTTTCTCTCCTACCTGCTTTGCTGCTGAATGAGATTAATTTGTGCTTGAGACAAAGATGAATGACTTTCTAAATACTGGAACTTCCGTTTCCGAGTGAATCGGGCAATCCTGTAAACTCAGTGAACCACAAAGTTTTGTCCAGAGAAGGGGATTTGCCTCCTCAGCAGCATGTTCAGACATTATTCCTTAAAAGCATCAGCTTCTTGGAAATCAAAGGAACTAAATTACCAAAGTCTTCTTGAACTGAAAAATTCAACTGCTATATCAGAGAAGATCAGAAATGCAGAGAACCTTTAATATTTTCGTTTAAGTGCTTTTGAGAATCTGCCTTTCAGTAAAGAATCAGGCAAAGCTTTACAGAAATCAGCAAATAGCACAACATAAGTACATTTATTATGTATTAGTTATGTTGCCAAAGGTTCCCTCCCACTGCATTTTTTTACTTTTTATTGGAAGAGGCAATGCCCTGAGGCCCTGACCAAAGGCAAGGAGTAACTTTCAGATGTGGTGTTTGCCCTGGGTATGTTTTTTAACGCTTGCTTTTTTTGGTATTAGGTTCTAACTGTTATGCTCAGGTTACAGGAGTATTTCCTGCCTAACCCCAACTATTTGCAAAAACTTCACATATTTCGGCAAATCTGTGTGTTATAAGTCAAGCACTTGGGATTTATTTCTCTGAGAGAATCAGGAGAGTTATGTGCAGGACACAGTGCTGGCTAACCCATCACAGGTTCTGGTTCCAAAAGCTTGCAGAGCAGTAACAGTTGCATGGCAAGTTGTGCTTCCTTCTCTTTTCTCTAATTTGTTTTGAAGTGTTTACTGGAAGACTAGAGCATTTGGTTGTAATTTGGAATCTAATGATTTTGATTGGCAATTTCACTTTTTTTTTTTTTTTTTTCCTACTGAAACGTTCTGAAGCTTTCATGAATCTCTGCTGGCAATAGGTAAAACTTAACTATTCAAAAGTCTTCCAAAGTCAGATGTCTTGAAGGGAATCCCGTGCTGTGTTTCCTCAAGCCTTTGCTCAGTACACAGAACTGGAATGGAGATTTAGAAGAAATGTAACAGTTTGCTGCCCCCTATGGTTAAGAATAATATTTATACTCAAAAGTCCTGAACATTGCTGTTCATGAGCAGCAACACTGTCTTAATACTCCTAGACATGTTCATGAGCATTCTTAACAATTAGCGAGTTTAAAAAGAAACTACAGTAAGATAAACCAAAACATACCACTTTCCCTGCCGAACAACATTAATTTACTGGTTTATGTGAAGGCATGCTACTAGATGTGGGAATGCCAGGCATCAGGGAGTAAAGAAAGCAGGATGTGTATGTTTGGGCAGCTTGCAAGTGACCTTAGAAATAATAATTTACTTTTATATTACATTTTATTTTATATTATACATATGTATTTTTATATTATCAATTATTTCTTCCAAATTCTGTTGGCTATTTGTATTGAATAATTAATGTCATAAAAATAATCAATTTTGTGTGGAAATGAAAGTCCTAATTCCTTTAGGAATTAGGGGAATTAGGCTGAATTTCTTCTATGTGATTATTTTTTTCGTCTGTCCACTGCTCTGCCTTTCCTGGTCAGGGAAGCAGAAATGCCTTGGTGTTTCGGAGACAGCACTCCCACCTTTACACTAGGGAAGGTATTAGAATAAAACATTGAGAGAAACTTACATCCACTGGCTTTTAACATTGGTTTCTGTTTCACCTGGAGAAAATATACATATATACTTGTTAGCATAAGAAAGAGCTAACAAGAACTATTTGCAAGTTAATGCCATCTAAATGGATTCAACTTACTGGCACATTGCTAGCAAAAAGACATCTCTTTAGCTTTAAACTTTAATAATATATTATCTCCTCTGCTAAATTCTACCCATCTGTTGTCAAAATAAAGATGCTATTTGGAAAAAAAAATATTCACAGTGAAGAAGCTTTCAAGGTCCTTTATATGTGTTGAAATATGGTATTAGGTGTTTGATAACCCTACAGGTTCCTTATTATGAGTATTCTTTTACATGATAAGCAATGCTCTTTCATCTGATAAAACATGGAAGAAAATCAACCAAACTGCAAAATAATAAAAGGAGAAAAAAAAAATAGTCTGTTTTCCTTCCCTTTGTAATGCAAGCATTTGAAAGTTTTAGACTTTGTTGCCTCCTTTGATTTTACATTAATGTTTTCTATTTGGTATTAGATTTTGATGTAAAACTATTTCAGAAAATGGCTTATGGGGAAGTGAAGTGTTTTTTGAATCCTTCAGAGGGTGTCAATCCTTCTCTGGTCTGATTGCCATTTAGGTCACATTACTAGTGTATTTATTCCTTTCCTGGAGGCATTGATGATTTTTAAACCAACACTGTGCTTTTATAATATGAAGGATTTTCTATGAAGCCTGGTCCCACAACCTGTTTTAACTGCATGACTGTGATGGCAGTGTGCTGTGAGATGCAGGAAGGAGCATGTTGCTGAAGATAGAGGAGAAAAGGCAACTCACTAAGACACTGCTGCTAGGAGTATTAAGACAGTGTTGCTGCTCACAGCTAAAATGAATTTCCATTTGATTCCATCCATATGGCCAGTCCACGTAGCACAGGCCTGACTTCTCCCGTGAGCAGCCACACCATGACAACATGAGTGATGGGCATATATTTGTCCTTTGACAATAGTATCAGTCATTGCAGTATTTTAGGCCTAAGTTTAGGAAGACAGTATCATTTAAAGGAGCACTTAACAGAAGTGCAATGAATTGTAAATTATGTGAGATGCTTAACATGTCAGAAGTATTTGGCTGGTCTTTTAAAGTTTTTCCCAAACTCAGCTCAATGCTCTGCTTCATTAAACATGCATCTAATTTTGCAGTAGACCATGCTAGTTCTAGACAAGCTGGGAGCTCTGTGTAATGCAGTACAACACTGAAGAAGGTATCAGCTTGAATTCTGGAGGCCATACAGTTGACACTTGGAGAGTGTGGTTAGAAGGCACTGTGAAGATGGTCTAGCCCACTTAATTTTACTTTATAATTGCATAGGCTAGAAGTTCACAGTCAATCAGTTACTATGAGCCACTGGAAAAGCCATAATTTGCAATCACAAGAGCATAACACCAGAATTTAGGGCTGCCTTGCACCATTATGTTAATTAATGTCCAGATACACTAAGATAGGATTGATGGTTTCTGTGTCATACAACTTGGCTTAGTGGTCTGGAGTGTTTTGTTTTAAGGTAGTGCCTTACTGCAGAAAGTTAGCATACAGCATTTATTGCTCTAAAATCGTTGCAAAGAGTTCAGTGTTTTTACTGTAGCTACTGCAATTGAGTCAAAACATCTGGCTGGGGCTAGAAATGCTGTGATTCAGGAAATGGTTAAAATAATGCGTCTTGTCTATATAGGTTCTGACCATTTTAAATATTTTTGATATATTCTCCTTTTAGGGTGACATATTGAATACCAAGTACCAGGTAGATCTTGGTGATGGCTTTAAGGCAATATATGTGAACCTTACAATGACTGGAGAACCCATTCGTCACCGCTATGAGAATCCTGGGATTTACCGTGTCGCCGTGAAAGCTGAAAATGTTGCTGGGCGCGATGAGGCTGTGGTGTTCATCCAAGTTAACTGTAAGTTACATTTTTATTTTTATTTTTACTCTTACTTCTGCATACAAACCTTGTGACAACTATGAAGTAAAGAATTACTAGTCACAATTAGGAAAAAACACATATTTTTTCAGTAGCTTCATGCAATCTTCCATTGCTGTATGTTATTACTGTAGAGGCTTGTAAACATAATGTATAACAAGGTCAGAGTTAGCTTTGTTTAGATTTGGAAGAAGGATGATGTATTGATCTTCTAAATAGCAAGCATTCCTCAGTTCAAATCTCAGGTTTGAACCCTCTTCCCAACTCAAGACCCTATTGTCAGTCTAAGCAGCTAAAATTTAGCACTTCAGGCTATGTCTTTTTAGGAGATTTTAGGTGCTGTATGAAGCAAGTGAACAGACATATTGAGGAAAGTATGATCTCTTATACAATTTTAACAAAGTATAAATTGATGGAAGGATCAAAATCTCAACATTTCTAAAAGTCAGGTTACTTATTAAAGTCCTTGAATCTAGTTTTAGATCATTAATTTTCACAAAGTTTTAAAGTGTTACTCGAATTTAATTTCATATTGGCAGGCAGTATTACTTGACTTAAACCTGTCTCCCTCTCTTCTTAATTAAGACCTAAAAAACCACATTAAATAGATTCAAAAGAAAAGACAAATAGATTCAAAAGAAAAGACTAGCATGGCACATGGAGTATCATGCACCATCACAGGCTTAATGTACCTCAGTCATCTCATAATTGAAATGAAGAAGGAAACTCATAACTGGAACTGAATTTTCCTCTTCCTTCAAGATTCAAGACAGCCATTGCTTTGTCTGTTTTCAGATGTGTCAAAAATTCAGAAACAAGTAACATCAAAGGAAAAGATATATTCATTTTGTATTCTTCAGGTGTCTGTTTCCACTGGTGGGAGTGGTATCTTCCATCCTAATCCCAAAGCAACAGAAAGCACTGGAACCTCATACAAGGCTGTGCACAAATCCTTGTGTTTTATGTCAGTCTTTCTGGTGGGCTGCTGCTATATCTGCATTTTGCTCTTCAGAATCTGAGTGCAGAGTTTCCAGTTGTGCTTTGATTAACAAATGGAGCCCAATCCATTAATGCTAATGTCCAATCTCCTATTAAGATCAAATGGAAATGGTCAGAATCTAATTCTCCATCTCTGTTTCATTATCTGCTTATTCATTGTGTTTGTTTTTTAAATCATTTGACAACTCCAGAGAGCTCAGATAAATTACTTACAGTTTTACCTTTATTTTTTAGGAGCTTATACAAATTGAGAAGTAGATTAAACACAGAAGTCTGTAGGTAGAAGCACAGTTGGTAGATCTTTACAAGCAATGAACAGCAAAAACTACGTGTAACATCCTCTCTCCCAGGAGAATATCTTCTAACTGTTCAGAGGATGACAAATGGTAACAAGCCCTGATGGAAAGCTGAACAACTGCTTTCTCAAAATGTGGTTCTGATTTGACCTACATCTGGATAAACAGTAAAAATAAAATACGTCAATTGTGTTTTATGCAGTGGTTTTACAAATTGCAGTAGCCTGAGGTATTTTCTCAAGAATAAAATGGCAGGGTCTTTAAGAGGACTTTGGTACTGAAGTACAGAGGCAGTGGAGCACTAAAAGCAGACTTGGTTATTTCTGAATTCATCTTGAGCTTCTCTGTGGATGTTGCAAATGATCCAGAAGATACATGGACACATGTTACCCAGCATGCTTGAGTAAACACTTCACATGGGATTTACAGTGTTTATTTTTTAAAGTAAATTATGAGATTTGAGGAAACTAGTTGGCACAAATTAATATGATATTTCTACATTTTAGAGAAACAATAATAGCTGCTCAGGGCCAGTTTTTATTGTGGAATATCATAAAAGCAAAAAGTCCAGAGTCCTTCTTTCACTCTATTTCCATCTGATGTATTCACAGAGAAATTTTATGAGGGACAAATGGCAAATGAAATATTTTTAAATCCCATGAAGTTCTGTTGGTATGAAATGCCATGTAATACAGGACAATTATATAAAATTTGGCCTGTGATTTGTGCGTTCTGATCCTGATGACAAAGTCTACAACTTGTTAATAAACTGTAAGATAGACTAGAACAAGTCTGATAGTATAAATGTGAATAGATAACGCAGAATAAAAAGAACGCAAGAAGAAGTAGACATACATTTTCTTCTTCATGACATGAAACCAGAGTCACTATAGTGCGTGACTATGAAAGCTTATATATATATAATATATATATATTTTTTTTTGGGGGGGGGGAGCGGTAGTAGTAGAAAAGGATATGGAAATGATATAACAGGAAGCTTTAAAAGTGCACTGAAATTATAGTTTGGTTAAATGGTTAAACAGAAATAATATAAGTCAACTTCATTCCTAATTATGAACATTAGAAAGCGCTATGAAGCTTGTTCAAATGCATTATGGAATGATATGACTGAGAAGAACAGAACGACTTGCAGTAATTATTATTAGCTCTTTCCTGTATAGAAATGGCAAACTCATGATTCAAGTGCCAAACAAGTTCCCCTATAAACAAAATTTAGAAAAAGACAGTAACCTTCTTCAGGACCAAAGCCGTATCTCAAAATGATCAGTTTCCTCTGTGAGAATGGAAATATATGGCAAAATCAAACAGTGATGCAGATTCTCTCCAGAATGTATTTTGCATCATCAGAAAGAAAACCTGTTTTCTAGGAGGAGAAGATTTAATGGAATTCCTACAGTTTCTGAATTTTCTTCAAGACACCAGCAACAGAATGAGCATCTTAATTCAGCTTTGGTAAAGAAACTATTGAAGAAACCTTTTGTTTAAACATCTAGAATGAATTGAACTTGAATTCATGTAGATGGTTAAAGAGTCCTCAGTGAAAATGCAGAATGAAAGTAGAGCCTCATGTTTGGATGAAGCAGCACAAAGTCAGGTTGAAGTGAGGTGGAAAAGGAGGATGTGCACAGTCTAAACAACTTGCTCTCTCAGAGAAATTCAATCAATTTAGTCAGTGCATTGGAAGTGAATGGGAAGTGAATTCAGTTAATGAAAGAGAGTGAGAGAAAGGCCTTAAACCAATGTTAATTACCTTTAAGTTTGAAATGATGAGATGAAAGACCTTGTGTGAATGAAAAGATACTTAAAGTAGAACAAAAAAGGATGTGTTAGTATTCACTCTGGGTAGTGAATGCGTTTTTGACTACACAGCATTTTTGTATCCTGAACAGATCGTGCAGCTGAAGTTAAGAAATTCTAGTTGTCACATTATAATATATTAAAAAAATTATCATCAGATATTCTGAAAAATATACACTCAGAGGCCTCTGAGACAAAGATATACTTTCAAATAATGCTATTGTACTTTGAAGAAAAATATGCCATTAAGATAAAATCAGATAAATTCATCTTAATTAATGATGTGTTTCTTATATACAATCAGAGAATGGTTTGGGTTGGAAGGGACTTTAAAGATCACCCAGTTCCAACCCCTCTGCCATGGGCAGGGACACCTCCCACCATACCAGACTGTGGGCAGTCCACATACAACCTGGCCTTGAGCACTTCCAGGGATGGGGCATCCACAGCTTCTCTGGGCAACCTGTGCCAGTGCTTCACCACCCTCTGAGTGAAGAATTTCCTCCTGACATCTAAACCAGATCTCCTGTCTTTTAGTTTAAAACGGTTCCACTTGTCCTGTCGTTATCTGCCCGAGCAAAAAGTTGTTCTCCATTTTTCATAAGCCCCCTTTAAGCATTGAAAAGCTGCAATGAGGTCTCCGTGGAGCATTCTGTCCTTCAGGCTGAACATCCCCAGCCCTCTCAGCCTATCTTCATAGGAGAGGTACTCCAGTCCTCTTTATATACACCTTTTATGTAAATAATAATGCGTACAGCATTTGTATAAAAAAAATCTGAAAGGGACAAAATTATTCAAAATGCACACTTAGAGTACAGAGGTTATCTGTCTTGATTTGCAAATAAATGCTTCCCTGGTGTACCCATTTATTTTAAAGCAGGCATTAATGAGAGCTTATGTGTGGTGAGCCTTACAGCTGATATTTTATAATGAAAATGAATACTCAGCAACATTTTTATTCAGTTTTCTGCTTTTCACTTTGCAGTTTGAAAGATTTGTTAGATTTCTATTCATTTGATCCTTTATTACTTAAAATAAAGCTGAGATTGCCTTTTTATTTTTTATCTGAAATGTATGCATATGGTCTCTAAAATTGAACAGGCACCAAAAAAAGTACAACATAGAGGTGCATCTTTATGATCCATCACATTGCTCAACAATTTTGTTTGTATGTTTTTCTCTCTTTATTTTTATTTTTGTGAATTATTTCATTTTTGGTTGAAATTAAGTTCATCCAATTATACCCATAGCTTTCAACATAGAGGTAAAGGCAGGAGAGAAAGAGAAAAATAATTTCAGGACCTTATGTTGCACAGGTGACAAGCCTTTGGCAAAAAATAAAATAAAAAAAAAATAATTATTAAAAAAAAAAAAGCAGTAATAAATTGATGGATTCAATTGTATTTTAGTGATGGTTCAATGATGTTTTGGGAACTTTGTTCAGCTCCACTGCAGGCTTTAAATTTAGAAGTGGTTCCAGTCATTGGCAGAAACCAGGAGGTGAATCTGACAGCCATCATATTGCCCAAGAATCCTAATTTGACAGTCTTCTACTGGTGGATAGGAAACAATCTTCAGGTACATGAATTGTTTTGGCTGAGATTATTTTCAATCTCTTTTCAGTAAAGATTGAGTGACACTTTATTTTAATGGAAATACTACCATGTTACATGACTTCTTTTGGACCATCTTTCATTCCAAATAGACACCTATATCCTGTGCAAGGAGTAACTAACATCCCTTGCTTTACCACATGCTTTTAAGGTGTTCATTTCCCTTTATTCCTACTTATGTGGAAATGGAAATTTCTCTTCTAAAACTGGTTTAAATTTCCAAACCATATTCATTTTGCAGGAAAAATTGTGTTTAATTACTTGATGGGGGCAGGGGAGAACAACAACTTGTGGAAAGAGGTGCATTTGGGATCACAGCACTGGTGAATGATAAAACTTGGATTTATGAACTTCCATGTTGATTGTGTGAAGTTCTGAAAATCTAAATACTGCACAGAAATATATATATGTATATATTCATTTTATACCTAAGTACTTTCTGGGAGCCTAAAACAGGGAGTCTAAACTAAACGGTGATATCAAAAATAGCGAGGATATCAAAAAATGGTATCAAAACAGTCAGAGCACTTAAAAAATATAGTGCTATTTATTTGGGAGTACAAAGTCTAGATACACATAGCCTAGAGCAATAAATAACCAAGTATTGCCATTGGGAATACTTGTCTAGCTGGGTTATTTTTTTTTAAGGCAATTCTTTCAATAACAGATACATAAAATATTTTCTTTACGAGGGAGACAAAGTATGACACAGGAATGATTTCAGATAAGTGCAGTAAACTTTTGTCTTGCAAATGTGTGGTCTAACATAATCCTTGTCTGTATCTGTTCATTGTTACTGGGTTTACCATTGCCAGAACAGGCACTGCAGATAGATTTAGTCCTGCGGAGGGTTTTGTAATTCATACAGATGTGGTCAGTGAGCAGATTAACAGCTCCATCTTGGAAGTTACAATAGACTGGCGCACTTCCATAGGTCATGCTCTCAGTTGACTGAAGTAATCCATCTGACCTTGGCTATACCCCACATTTTTTGAGGCAAATGACTTGCTGAATGTGATCTTGTAAAGATTTGTGAGCCTGACTCAAAATCTATTTACTTCAGTGGGATCTGTATGAAAACCTAATATTCTACCAATTATTCTAACAGAAATATTTGCCCAATCTGGCGGTTATTCTGTTTATAAAAGATCCATCTGGGCAAATAAACAGTCTTTGAAAATTATAATCAAGTAATTTGATAAAATGTTGATCAGCATTCTAAAAAGTAATTGGTATGAAACCTTCTCTGCTTATATTTTTAGTGACTCTCTATTCAGATGCTATTATTGTGGTTGTTGTTGAAATTCTATTTTCAACTTTTCTTTGTTTTTAAAGCCACTTCTTACATTGGACAATTTTCTGGTAACGAAGTTTGCTGTGACAGGTGACATCAGAGTGACAGTGCAAGCTTCCTGTGGGAACTCCATGCTTCAGGATTCAAAAGTTGTCCATGTTTTTGGTAAGACTTTACTCTTGTTATTTATTTATTTATTTTCACATGTGCATGTTTTTATATAACTTTTAAACCAGTCCTGGCAGAACTGAACCTGTTGTACAATTATATGTAATGCCACATTTAATTCCTAAAGTTAGAGGGTTAAAGTGTCACTTGGTAACTTCATGAAGTTGAATAGTGTGATTGTATAGAAGGGTTTCATTTGAAACCTTTTCTTTCCTTTGCTTATTGTAAAAGTTGCTGTGGTTCCCAATTGCTATATGTGGCAATAACATTTAAATAGTATTTTGGCCTATGACTAAAGAGTTTGTTAGAATTTATAAATACAACAGTCTAAATATCTCTGGGAAAAAAAAGTTATGTATATGCTCTCAGTATTAATAAATAATATGAAATATTTGCTTTCTATGACAATATACCACCATTCCTTTGATGTTTATCTGAAATATTTAATCAAGTGTTGCTTTGTTGTAAATATTGAACTCTTCGATAGAAGAAGCTGAACTTCAATTCATGTTTCACATTGTGGCCTGGTGTGTTTTCTGTGTCTTATAATACGGTGACAAGGCATAATATACTGTGAAAAATGTAGTGCTGACAAATTATTTACATTTGAATTTGTGCTGTCACATGTGAGAATTGTGATATGCAAAAAAAAAATTCTCTTTAATACAGGCCTAAAAGCTTTCAGATATCATGAAATACACAAAATGAGACGTATCTCTTGTCTGAACAGTGAAAGAAGATTGTTTTGCTTTCAGTATACTTTTTAAAGTAATGATGAAAACCACACTCATGCTAAACAGAGCTTTTATAAACCCTCTCTTTTCCTAAGATAAATGGATTTAATATTTCTGCTACAAGTTAAAAGTGCATCCACTTTTTTGGAAAGTATATGCCCTCTTAGTGAGATGAAATCAATGTCTTTGGCTTTCTAACATTGCTTCTGCTGTTCATGTTGTCAAATTCTGATCCAAAGAGCAGGAAAGTACTGGTCATGATGGAAACAAAGAAAGCCTTGGAAAAGAAAAACACAATTATAATAAAACACAATACAATTCTGTCCAAACTGTTTGAGAGGGCACGTTTGAGTCATGCCTGCATTTCAAAGGATCTCTTTCTCTGCTTTGCATTAACTTCCCCAGGTGTTCTTCCAAGGAGCCCGTAAGGAGAAAGAGTAGAGTTTAGAGACTCTTTACTGAGAAATAGCCCATTTCTAGTATTTCAGATATTTTGAAAAATATCCAGATAAATGTTGTGGGAGTATTTTATTTTTCTTTTTTTCAGAGAGGGCAATAGTTAGCCTTTGGCATATCATTTCTGTTCTTATTTTTGTAGCTAGTTTATGGAATACGCAAGGTATTCGTTTTGCATGACAAATAGGAACATGTAATAGGCAAAAAAAACATATGTTTATGATTCAGTGACAATAGAATCCATTGGCACATTCCCATTAAAAATAAAAGAAACCAACCATGTTTGTGTGGTGTATTGTCTTTAAAAAAATTTATTGGGAATGTTATGACCCCAGAAAATGAATGTAAATCTGCTTGGTTTATTTTTTTCTTACTGCTTTTTTTTATCTTTAGGCACAAATTTGATGATGTTGACGAAAATACAGAAAGAAATTGAGTGCCTGACAGGAGTGTACTTTTGCTCCATGCTGCTGTAGACTGTAGGCTCCTTGGGGAAGGGTTTGTCACTTTTTTTCTTTTCTTCTTTGAACAACAGATAACAATGGGGTTCCTACATACTGCAGCACTGCACAGAAAATAGACATTCTTTTTCATATATATATATACATACACATATACATATAGATGTATAAATATGTATATATATATGAATTAATAAATATGAAAATATATACAAAACTGTTTTTGAAATCGTTTTTTTTAATGGTTCAAAAACATTTCTTTTTGTCTTTCTAGATCATTTTCATGTTCTTCCTCTGAAGTTCACTAAGCACCTGGACATGTACAACCCCGACATACCAGAGTGGAGGGAAGACATAGGGCGGGTAGTAACACGACTTCTTGCAAAGGTGCTCTTTCAGATTGCTCGTAAAATGTTCCCTCTCCAGACGTAAACCTTGAAGGTTAAGTTAATGCCTTCTCATTTAGAAAAAAAAGGACGCAGAGCAAAATAACAAAATGAACCTCATGAGCCACATTCCAAACAAGTTTGAGCCTAATGTCATTTTTATGGGCAAGCTGTAGATGATGATATTGTAACATACAAAAGTTTAGTTCTAACACAGCCTAATTGGCAATTAATGCTAAATATTGCCCTCTGGGATTAGGAATAGACATCATGGCAAATACTGCTGACTCCAAAACAGCAAGAGTAGTTTAAATGTGATATATGTAGCATAAAGCAAAGGATACTGTGTAATATAAAGATATAGTCTTTGTGTAGAAAAAAAGCAGAGAGACTTTACAGTGTCAGATGTGTAGTCAAAAATTAGATAGAATAAACAGGCAAACAGTTGTTACAGCTGTGGGTATTTTTTAGACCATATTTGCAAAAGAAATGTGGACTGGGAGCAGTTGAATCCTGTAGATTAAATCAAGTAAAAAGCCATGCAACAGTTCTGTGAGTTAAACGAAGATGACTCCATAAAATCTGTGAGGTTTAGAGCTATACTCTTCAGCTATACACACTGCCCATAGCAGAGCATGCACATACAGACATTTTGTGAAGATGGTATCACTGAGTTGCAGGTTGATGATGTTTTTTAAAGTGGTTGTGTTTGAAATTGCTGGACTTTTCCTTGATTTGCAGTAGTGCACATCAAATTTTGGAATTTTGACTTTATACAATTTCCTGCCTTATTTTTTTTTTTAACTTCACATCAAATGTCAAATTAAATTCCCATTTACACACTTTCAATAACCAGTTTCAGTCTAACAAATGTTTTACCACTTTATAAAATTGCCCTTGCATTTTAGTTATTAAATCATTTGCAAAAGAATATGGACAATCTAATGCAATTTCAGTATCTGTTCCGAGAAAGGCAATGGGAAATGCCCTGAGTGTTGTCATTTAGAATTTTGTGACTGTGTTACATAACACATGGAGGAATTTGAGTCAGAAAACAAAATTTGCACAAACTACTTTAAAAAGGGATGGATTTGACTTTCAGTGTGGGGTGCACGTATTCATACCAATCTCAGGAACTGAGCCTAGGTGCTTTTAATCTCACCCTGAGAGATTTTTCCCTGTACCTTAAACACAGAAGGAAAAGTAGCCTCCCTAAGCTGACGTTGGCTATAATTCCTATTCTAAGTCTACTAGGTGTCTGAACAGCTGACAAAAGATCCTAAATTGCTTAGGAATTATTTTTAGTTACTCTAAAAATTCAAAGCCATTGCAGAGTTTTGCTAAAACTGCATACCACTTCATTTTGCTTCTTTCCATGATGCCACTAAATCTTTTTCAATATGATAACAATGCTTAGTTCTTCTAATCTTCAAAGAGCAGCTCACATTTCAGTTAATTAATGTTTGGCTTTGTTCATGTTTTAGCTTCTGGTGGAGTCCACTCTAAATGCTAGGGATCTGAAGACTAAAGAATGAAAGACCCATGAGGAATTGCTTGTGTATTTTATATAAAATACAAAGCACCCTGTTCTATAATTTGCCATATACCTTTGTCTTCCCAGGAAACCAATATACCCGAAGAAACACTTATGACAGTTGTGAAACCTGGTCTGCCCACAACTGCTGACTTGCACGTGCTGCTACCAGCAAACCAGCCTAAAAGGAAGAGAAGTGTAACTAGTGATAAGGTAACCAGAGCAATGTATGTCTGGTTAGGCTAATTTTCATCGTATTTTTAAATCACTGGCTGTACTTTCATCGTCTTTATGTGGAATTAAGTTTCTCCCTGACTATGTAAAGATCTCATTCCCACCTGACAAGAGACATGTAAAAGCTGGCAACAAGTATGACTGCTGTGTATGGCAGTGTTTAGACCACCTTCCTATATTAAGGAACAAATTCTACCACATGAGAAGAGGGAGGAGAAGAAATTATTATTATTCACCTAAATGACAACCCACAATAACCATTCTTCCCTCTTAATGCTTTTTCAGACATACAGCATTTTCACAGTAGCCCATGTTCTTCTCCACAGCATAATCTAGTGATATTTCTGTATTTCTGAAGAATAAATAATATTGATCTGTTTTTTAAACAGAAACAATGGCGATAGCATGTCAGTCCGTGAAGATCAGATAGAGCAAAGAGTGTGTTCAGAACACTGATGTTTCTAAAGAGGGACAAACTTTTTTTTCACTTCTTCAAAAGCAAATTAGATTTCAGGCCCAATAGAAAAAGAACCTTAACAGTAGACCTGTAATAGTTGACCTGAAGAGCATCAAGCAGGTAGTTTCTGTCTTTATGAGCAAATATCCTTTTCAATTGCCAAGAAACAAATGAAAATCAGAAATTAGTTCCACCCTCCCTCTTTCTAAACCATATCCCTTCCATAATAAAAACTATATGCCAGTAGAAAATCAGAATACTATTTGGTCTTTTTTTCTAAATTACTATTTATGATACTTGTCCTTTTGCTGTGATAGAAAAGGAACAGATCCCAACTCCGTGCCAGTATCTTGCAGTTCAAGTCCTGGCAGCTATGAAGAATCACAGCGTGAAGTATTGTTAATTTTGAAGGGCATTTTACTACTCTTTGAGGCAAGGTCACAGTATTCAAAGGGCTGGAGAAGTAGATAAGACAAAGCTCATCATATTAACACGATACCAGTAGAGTGTTTATGGTACTGATGGGGTACACTTTGGAAGGTCCAAAGGGGTAAGCTGATGTTGTCCAAGTACTTGAACAGGTGTTTTGCACAGAGAATGGTGTGAAATACACAGAGAGCTGTGTGAATAAACAAAATATTCACCCTGTGGTAACCCCAAATTCTTACTGTTCTCACTCTGTAATCATAGTGGGATTTCCTGGGAGTCTAAAATCCTGATTATATTGCAGGAAACAGTTAATTATAATAGGTTGTTTCCTTAGTAATGAGCTATCCATGAACTATGGCTTTTGGCCAGGTGAGCATTACCTCTTCAAAATTATTTGTATCTTTCTACTTTAGGAGGCAAGGTGCAGCTTCTAAAGGAAATTCTTTCTCTTTATTCCAAGTGTATATAGAATGGATCCCTTTAATAATTTAAATGAACTATGGTGATTGATTCTTGGGTTCTGCAAACATTTTACATCAGTGCAAAATGTTATGTATATTAGTTCCCTTTAAATCTCTACTGTTATATTAGCACTGTTCTTCAAGGCACCTTGAAGAATATTATTATAATCAATGCTGTCTCTGTTTTTTTTTTTTGTGTTCTATGTGAAATGCCCTGTGAGTTACTCTATAGCATAAAGAAGAACAATCATATGTTGCAAATTATTTGTGAAAACTTCTGTTTAGGTGGGCTATGAAGAAATTACACTAGTTTAGGAGAACACACTTCCTGTAATAAGTATTCTTCCAGAAAGACCTTGCAAAGGTTTTCTGAAACTAGAGTGAAAAGGTGAAAGAAATCGTAAAATTTCTGGAGAAGAATGGTACATTTCTGATACTTAGGTTAGACTGGGTCATGCAAATGGTGCCTGGGAATTACCTGTATGGGAATACCAAATATGGTTCAACCTGCATTTGGTTGGAGTAGGAACAAAGAAAGACAGGAGCAATTACAGTGGCCTATGCTATCCAGTGGTAAAAAATCAGCTACACTAGTATTGCATCTTAACTGTTTGGTTGTTTTATAGAGTACAAAGCTTTAGAGTCAATCTTCTAGTGCTAGGTGCATAGGGACACTACTTTAGCTGTGGATATGTGTATATAAATTTGTTGATTTAGAATTGAATGTCATCATTTTGGGGGAATATGTATTTTATCTGTGGTGAATCATGAAAAATTCTGAAAATATATACCCTATGTAAACTTAGAAGCGTTAACTATTTAAATCAACAGTTAAAGAGTCTTGGTGTTACATGCTTAAATATGAACTAAGAGAATTTTGAGGGTCTTCATCATAATCCTTTTCTCATGTTTTACTGAAAAGATGTGCTCTGTCATGCTGCTACTGACAGTTTTCAAACTCAGTCCTGTGGCGTTCCTGTCAGAATTCATCAACTCAGAATGTTTCCTGCATGTTTGATGGGAGTACCCCTGAAATCCTTATTTTAGACATAGTTATGAAGTTTCTTCCCTTAAAGAGAAACTATTTCTTCTTGGTAAACACCCTTTTAGAGTTGGGATATTATGTAATTTCAGAAGGATAGTTAAAGGCAATAACTTCTAGGTCAGGCAGAGAGCAAGTATTTGGTGGAGCTTGTGATGGCATTTTACAAGGCATGTTGTGATGTGATGTTATTTATTAAGTTTATTAGCAATCTAGATTAGATGTCAGTACTGGTAAAAATAGCTGGTGATATAAAGATTGTAAATAAGTTGGCAGGGCAGTAGTAGGAGCCCCTTGGATAATTCTGTCATTTGGTTCCATTTAGGCAAAAGCTCTCTTTCAAATTTATGCATGTAAAAGTAACAGGTGAGGGTGTGAGGGTGATTTTTGCCTGGTTTTAAGAACACAGCAATTTCAGAAGTGCTTCATTTATATCATTGACTTTAGAGAAAGATTTGGTTGTTTAATTTATGCACATCTATTACATGTCTAATGGTGGTATAAATCTAGTTGAGTCAATTAAAGTGCATTTAAACTAAAGCCTGGGAAGCAGTGGCTCTGAGGAAAATTTAGGATTGTATCTAGACAAACTACTGTATGAAAATTCCCACTGAGTTTTTTTTATAAAACGGGTGAGTCAGATCCCCAGGTGTGTAACCAAATGAGTGAGTTTGAATAGTAAAGCTATTTCTGCATTCTTATATAGGATCCATTGTTTTCAAATTTTATAATTGGAAAGGATGTAGGAAAAGAAGATAAATTAAAATGCCATTATAAGAACCTTAGGAGCTCTAAACACTGGGTTAGTTTTTTTTTTAAAGTTGAAGTAGAATCATTGTGCTCAAAACCTACTGCAGGGAATCAATCAAACAAACAAAAACCATCAGGGCTGAAACAAACATCAGTCTAACAGTGAAATACATATGCCAGAACCTTTGGTTGGATTCACGTGGAGTTCATATCTTTGACTTGTGGAAGTGTAGTTTACATAGACCTAGGTGGAAACCTAGGGGTGGGGTGAGAAATAATGAACAAGTTTTAGTTGCTTGAGCAAAAAAAACAGAGCAAATGTTGGATTCCTCAAATACCTGCCAGGAAAATATGATGTTTCCAAAGGTAAATTACAGGGCTCAGTAACTGCATTTACTGGATGAAAGTTAGATTAGCCTAAAGCAGTGCTCCCTCTCACCTTTTATCCCATGAATGAGTGATTGAGCCTGAACTGACTATTTCAGTGGTGTCAGCGTCACTTTAAAGGCTGCTAATCAATATAGTTTTCATATTCATTCTCTTTTCAGACACTGGGTAAAAAGATAAATACTTAAAAGCTATCTGGAGTAATTTTCCTGTGAAATAACTGTGGCCATGCTCACATCATCCTTAGGTCGAGTTATTCCTTCACCAAAAAAAAAAAAAAAATCTAATAAAGTCAATGGAATGACTTTGGAAGTTAGATATTCCTCAGTAAGAGCAAGAATATTTGAATCTGAACTTTTGTGAAGTCTCTCCATAATACGAGGAAGACTGCAGGGATTTCTGTGTGTTATGCTGCAAAGGCTTGTCAAAGATGAGCACCGTAATTGATAATATCATAAAAGGAGCTTCTTGTGAAGGTTTTGTGGATATAAAGCATACTTCTAATTTGGCATACTGTGGGAAATCGTATCTTAAATTATAAGGCATAGAGTATAAAACTGGCTTTGATCTTTTAGAAAATTGCCTGTGTTGAAGACAGAAGGAAGTAGAAGGGAAAATTCAGCCAGTTTTTCATCTGGAGTTAGGATATGATGGTATATTTAATGGTTCTGCTCCATAAAAATGTAAGTGACCATATATTAGTATGCTCTGTCCACTGGAGAAAAATAGAAGGAATCCTTATTTTTTCCACATGGATGGATGTATATATTTCTATAGAGTATTGTTAAAAATTAGATACAAATGGAATCCATCCAATTGTAGCGAAAGAGATGAGTTAAATTACAACATGCAGTTCATTATCAAATAACAGTTACTTTTCATAGTAAAGAAATCTAAAGTGACATTGCAGATTGTCTTCTGATAGGGTTAGGAAAATGGATAGAGTTTATAATATGGCTTATGCATAGTTTGAGTTATGACTGAGATAAACCCAACAGTGCGTGCAAATATAACATGTTGTCTGTCACATACTCGGTAAACCTAAAGGGTTTGGTAAGCAGAAAGATTTGGCTATAAGGATTTGACATTTTCAGCATTTACAGCTTCTGGAGTTTTACATGATTTTTAACTATGGAATTTCTTTAAGATTTCAGCTCATCAATGACAAGTGCTTTCTGAGTTTCTCACTACAATGAACCAGGGGTTGTCCTATTCAGAGCATTGTCTCTCAAAGTAGAACCGAGTAAAAGATGTCTCAGACGTTCTCTCTATTGTGTTTTCAGAGAATAGCAACTATAAAGCAGGCCTTGAATGCACACAACATCAGTTTCTTTCTGAGGGGAGGATATTGGGTCTTGGTGACCTTAGCGGACTCCGATTCAGGTAAATATATATCAACAAAGCTTCTGACAGACCAGCCTCTGGATGCCTATTAGAGCTGTGATAGGTGAAGGAGAAAGTTTTCGTAACAGTATATGTATGTGTACATATATATACATACACAAGTACATATATTTACTTGGGACGTATAGCTACACACACACGTTTGTATGTGTATGTTTATATATGTATATGCGTATATATTTTTTTACTCGATAGTTGTGAATAACCATCACCACCAAATACATGTTTTTTACATAATTCTGTTTTGTCATATATCATGATTTGTCTCACAAATTTTCTTTTTTGATCTTTTCTGTGTAGCCATGACATTAATATCTATTCTGTACAAAACAGTGCCATGAAGGAAGGCTTCAAAAAAACACTTGTTGAACTAGAGGCACTTTGACTGCACTAGCTACTGAGAAAGTAGATCTTCTGAAGCCATTAACTCTCCTAATATAACTCCATGCATCTGTGACATGGCTTTCTATCTCTGCTTGGTGTCACACAGATGGATCTACAGATCTGAAGCTTGCTGTAGGGTCTCCACAGAGTGTTGCACTGCTAATCCTATACTGAAACAAATGATCTACGTATTCTCTGTTTAAAACAAATTGAAACATTTTTTTTGGAATGCATTTCCTCCATCTCCAGATTACCTTTGTAGTTAGGACCTGGTGAAGAGTGTGCGTGTGTATATGTATATGTGTGTGTATATTTTGAACAGAGATGTGTTAACATGATATTTTAACCAGAAAGTTCAAATTTGACTTAAACCACATATTAGAATGTCTCATAGATTTGGTGTATCATCTCTAGTAACATACTCTTGTCTCTTATTTGAATGTGCTGTGGAACAAAAGCTTAGCTGACCACAATCAATTTATGCTAATACTGATGTAAATGATACTTTATTTGTCAGTTCCCTGTAGAAGATAAAGTTTTTTGTTATCTAGTCTCTTTAAGGTAGAATCATGCTATAAATTTCACTGTGGTACCATGTCTGATCTCATTAGAAAACATTCACTTAAAGGAATAACATCCATTTACCAGCTTAAAAGGCTAGAGTTGAAAGAATCCCACATACATTCCAGTGTTTACCACTATATGATCTTGATGAGCTTCTTTGTTGTTCAGAGCCTTAGTTTCTCCATCTGTGAAATTAATACAGCCCTGCTTTTGCATGATATTTACTTAGGGTATGTGATATTTCCTATGATAACTTTAGATTCACAGAAAACAAAACAAGCAAAAAAACAAAAAAAATAAACCCCACTCAGTGTGCAAATAATTAAATCTTCAGGGTATTTTTTTTTTCAAATTGGTTCTTTGTTCTTTAGTGGAAAGTCACCAATTAATTTTGTGTTGTTGCCTTTTTGAAGAGGCTACAGATGGATTGGAGAGGTTACACAAGTAGGAACAAATCTTTTGACCTACCAATTAAATAGAAGAGAAACCCCAAGACTATGACTGATCTAAAAGAGGGCATGCTAAGCTGTTGTGCTGTTTTTTATTTCAGACTCTCAGAGGATTGGAGGAGGCAGTGGCTACTGGGCTATTGTGGTTCTCTTTGTTATCTGTCTAGTTGCAGTTGGGGCTTTCATCCTCTACAAGTTCAAAAGGCAAGTAAAACCTTAATCAACAACATATACATTTTGAGATTTAGACTTACCCGCAGATCAGCAAAAAAAGAGTTTATTGTTCCAAAAGGAGACTGAAAAACTGCAAGAAGTCCACCGCTTTGAAAATCATATTTTTCTGAGCTTCATTCTGAACTGACATCAAGGAAACAGTAGCAATATGGGAACTGTGGAGAGTGTTCACCTTGTCTAAATAATATCATCACGAAAGAAAGATGAACTAAAATATTATTCCTAATTAATTCCTATCTCATAATTTCTATCTCATTACTCTTAGCAGTTATGAATGAAGCCTAGTTATCACAAGCATCTGCAATGCACTTTGCTAAAAAAAAATATGTATATATATATATCAAAATGTACAACTCTGAGGAGTTTCTCTTTGCACACATTATGTTTTAAGTGCTGGGACAATGCCACATAGAATAAACGATGGTAATAGATAAGCATTAATTTGACACTAGGATGTGTTAAAGGAAGAAATAATTCTAGAGGTGGCCTTTATGTGAGACATATCCTCAAAATTGACAATGGTTACTGTGCTAGTCTTCGGCAGTCTGATAGATCTTTAGTCTGCAATGGGTTTCTATCATAACTACTTGGATGCTGTGCAATTTAAAGAAGAATTTTGTTCTTTTTCATGAGTTTGTGTTACCACTGGCTATATTCTTAGCATTTTAATAACTTTGGGGCATTTAGAAGCTGTTGAGTTTGATAATATTGAAAGAAACCTTCATTATCATCAAATCTTTACTCAGGATTTCTATCAATTTGTCATATTATTCAGGGTTGATTTTTATTTGAAATGAGCATGTTTATAGAAGTAGATATGGCACCATGTTTATGATGACAAAAAGCATAGGTAACGTTTAAGTGAGAGTTTGTTTAGATGAGCGTTTTTAAGTCAATAGAGAAACCTTCTTTGTCAAGAATCTCTTCATTTTCTCCCTGCAGAACATAAGTTTCTTAGGGCCCATGGTGACTGATTGCTCTAAAGCACAAAGTACATAATGCTGTATCAGACTGTCTATAACTGAATAAAAATCCATTTCCCTATTTTAGGTGCCTGCAGCAAGAAAAGGCATAAAAATGGTTGATGTGATGTAATTATATTATTTCAGTAGCAATACATGGAGGATTTGTTGGTTGTAGTACGGAATCATAAAACTTGCTTGCGATATGTTTCGAAAGCAGTATGATTTATATCTTTTATTAGCTCTTAAATGAGAGCAATTAAATAACAGACACAATTACTGTGTGGCAAAAGAAGTATAAAATATTCAAGAAAGGAAGAAAAAAATTATATTCCTTAAGTCCTATCTAAAATGCCCAATGAACCATTGCTTTATAAATAGAGCTTTTATTAAGGAGGAAACTACAGTACCATTTGCAAATTGTGAGCTTTAATGTCTCGCACACTTCCATACGTAATTTGTGAAAATCATTTGCATTTGAATTTTATGGGCGTTTAATTTTAGTGCAAGTGAGCAGAAATGTGAGATATATTCAGATGCTTCTCAGTAGCCTGAAAACTGCTGTTGGCATTGATGAATGACCATGCAGTAATATTCAGTTTGGGTCTGTACCATATCTCTTTCTGAGATATTTGACAGAATTATTTTTAAACATTCCTGCTAAGCTTTTCCAAGATGCCTTTTTTTTTTTTTAGTTGCATCTTTTTCATACAGTTTGGTTTTCAAAGCATGTTGAGTGCCTAATCAGTGCTCAGTTTGAAGAATCACTTTTTCCCTGTGTGCTTCCTGTGAACTCCTCTCCCACCCAAATATCTAATCCCATAAAAAAAAATCCCTTAAAAAGGAAATCTTTCCTGTGTTTATGTGGACTTACAATAAATTTCTGGATCCCCATGGAGTACTTTCTTACAAGTGCAGTCCCTTTAAAGTCAGAACAGTGAGTGTGTAAGTTTACAAACTGGCCCATAGGGACTGAGGTTTTGAAACTGAGGTGTCCTTCGTTAGTTATAAACCAACCTGAAATGCATGAAGGCTTGTCAGTGTTAAGAATTTGCTGAAAGAATGCCATATGCAACAAAAAATGTTCAAATTTGTGAGATTATTTCAGCAGAATAACACTTTCTAAGCCCTATGGTACCTCAGACAACACATGCAAATGTAAATATGAATTATTTCCACTTATAAATTATAGGCATGTATAAGGTGTTGAAGTGTTAATACTGTCCATAATTTTTGTATAATTCAGAAAATTATACAGGAGGACAAGTAAGAGATTTGGTGTGGTGGTGATTTCCTTTCATTTGTGTAAGCTGATAGGCAGATACTTCCTTCAGAAAAGCGTTAAAATTCCATTTATCCTCAGAGAAATGTTTATTAATCTTAGTTTTGTCACTACAATACGTGGGTCTACAGGACTTGCAATTGGCATTGGGACACAGGCAAAGAAGAACATGACTTGGATTATTCTCTTTCTTTGCCAGCACGAAAAATAGTTCTTAATGTTAAATTTGGTATCTGGAAAGATTTACCTGGTAAAAGAGAAGTAAGTTTTAAATGATTAATGTTGATGGTTTATAAAAACTAATTCTAGTCTGATTCCATGAGTGAACAAAGATGGTTTTACATGTTTTGGGTAGGGGAAATTTTCAGTATAGCAGTAAGGAAAGAGAAGTAATACCCAGGCTGCTAAATCTCACTGTGGCTGTGACACGAGACAGTGCAGACAACAAGCATGGATATTGGACAAGCCAAGAATAATTTTCTTTTTCTTTGCTTTTACGTTCTGGGTATGGAAATCACCAATCTGATGCCTCAAGCAAACAATGTGTTACAATACTCACTAGCACGCTTAAGTTGTTTAACCATCCAGGTAAAAATGGACTACTGCTGCTGCTTCTTTAGACCAGAAAGCTGCTTCTTTAGACCAGAACAATATGAAGCAGATGGAAAATATTTTTGAGAAATCAGGCCCATTTTTTTAATACAGATCTGAGACCTGCATATATATTTTTTTTCTGTACCATCCCATCTTTACTAAATTTGGTTCAGTAAAGGTAAACGTTTTCCATTCCCTTTGAAAGAATGTTTGTTTTTCTGTGTGGGTTTCAAGTCACAACCCAGAAAAGATTTCTTCATCCTTTCAGAGCAAACTTCCCCAGTGAGGGGTCCTGGGCAACATTATAGAGAAAGCAAATAGCACTGTCTGCACTAAGCAAAGTGGAGGAAAGGAAAATTGTATTTTAGCCACATCAAAGCTGCCATATAATCATTATGTTACTAGTAGAAGATGTGAAATCATCCTTTTCTTACTTTTTCACTTCTGTATAACAACAGGGTATTAGATTAACCAAACCAGAGCAGATAAGAATTTTTTCTGCCTAAGTGCCTTACTTGGTTAACAGGAAAAAAAAATTGATTCTCTAAAAAAGTATGAAAATCTTCCTCTTTTAATTTGTATGCAAACTACTGCCTGTATCCTAAAGCTGAATACTGTGTTTTCAGAAATGTCTGTGAGTCTACTTCAATCAAATTTATACCATTTCATGCATAATTCTTTTTTTTCTTGGGACTGTCAAGTGCCACTTTTGGTAAATGAACCCTCTCCTGGGCCATTTCCACAATGTGGAGCAGAACTGTGTTATCTTTCTGCCTCATTGACTTACTATCTCATTTTCAGTCTCTGAAGAAAAGCTATCTTTTTTCCCCACCTTGCTTATACTACTTTTATGTTCCATGAGAGCAAGTTTAGTCCCAATTCATGCCACTTAGTTATATACATATATATAAAGGCACTAATTTAATGATCTGTAATATTTCATAAAAACTTCCTCTGAAATCAAAGTAATAGCTTGTATAAAAGATTTCCAAAATGAAAGAGGGAAGTAAATCAGGAGCATCTCAAAGCACAAAGAAGCCATTCATCTGAACATTAATCCAAACATAATAAAACCAACACCACAATAAAATATTCTGTTTAATGGATTATGGTTGTTGTTAGTTTTATTTAAGTTCCAAGAGCATGATGCATTATTCCATATCCTTTGCCATGTGAATATGCTCCTATTTTTTATACTAAACAGAATCTTAATCAAGCCTCTGGAAAATGAGTGAAGCTGTATAAAGGCCAATGAATATTGGCTCCACAAGGCGGGAATTGAAAGCCAAATAAACTAGAGAGTTTAAAGGAGTGAGAATCAATATCTCATCCCCCTCCTGCTGTTTCATACTGCTGAACATTTTTAAGTACAAACAGTTCCTGGTATGGACTGATTAGAATTTGTGAATGTAGAAAAAAAGTTGCTTCCTAGAATATCTTCTAAAAGGTTTGGGACCTGGAGAGCTCAGTCAAAGCCATGTGCTGGGATGCTCATTAATAGTTCTGTGCAGAATGAAGTCTCCTGTTCATGTTTTTATGGTTCTCAAAGCAGGCATGAATATTTCTTCCTCCTCATGGTTGAAATAAAATGCTACAGAGAAAACAATAGGAACTAAAAATGTAAACCATAGAGTGCAGTACAGCAGAGGTAATTGTCTCCAGTGATGGATGCAAAGCACAGGCATTTTGCAGCTGAAGAGTAAACCCCCAAAAGAAACCATTGCACAATCTTTTTCTCTGTTCTGATAAAACATGCTTTCAATTTTCATATTGCTGATATAAATCTCTTGGGTCAAATTTCATGTCTTGTCATGTTTTCACAGTAGTCTTTTATGTAGACCCAAGCATTTCAGCTCTGCCTACTTCATACACTTACAATGGACTCAACATAAATTGCTTCCTTAAGAAGAGCAAAACACATCAGGGTACGCACTTTTTTTTTTTTTTTCCGGAATAATTAGGGATAGCAGCTTCCTTCCTACATATTACAGCAGTGTGGAGCAACTGGAAAATTGCCAGAATTAGGCCTATATTTTTGCAAGGATTCAGTATCCACATCCTGTTTCATTCCACAGTGTGGTTGTCCCGTGTAAACAGAACATCTGGCACATGTTAAAAAATGCGTCTTGAAAAGACTTGGACTGGCATTTTCTTGAGATCGGATAAATCTCTTTCTTGTAAAATTGAAGCAATATAAAACACATAGAGATCTCTATAATGTATAAAAGGTCAGATGACCTTCACAAGACTTGTAATATTCCCCCTCCTCCCATCCATGTTCCATGATACAATCTAAGATACTACTCTGAGTATCTCAACTTTATACCTTCCCTTAAGGATCTGTGCTTAACAGG
Source organism: Anser cygnoides (assembly GCF_040182565.1). Taxonomy (NCBI): domain Eukaryota; kingdom Metazoa; phylum Chordata; class Aves; order Anseriformes; family Anatidae; genus Anser; species Anser cygnoides. The sequence goes on along the minus strand of NC_089876.1, from coordinate 11,627,814 downwards.
ACCAGGTTCATGAGGTCTGAGTGAGAAATATCAGCTTATGTCTTTTCTCCTTTTATCCATAACCCATAAAGGAGTGCTCTTAACAACAAGAAGTTTAATGGTTACTTGTGAACTTGTGAGGTTTCTTCATTCAGGCATGTTTAATAGTGTGTATTGGGATTATGGTGATCTAAGTAAGATTTACTGAATACAACAGTTGAAACCTCAGGTTTTATACCAAAGGATGCACCCTGTTGACCTGGTTTCAGGCAGGTCCTTCAGCCTGTGAAAACACAGGCAGACAACAAGTAGGTTAGCAGCTCTCACTGTAAAGATCTGGAATGCCATATGGGTTTGAGATGGATAACATTGTCATTATGTCAAAAATATTTTGGTAATGCTATTGATGCTTCCAAATCTGTCAGAAATACATCTTTGAGAAGGTCTCCCAATTCCTGTAGAAAGGTATGTGCTAATTCTGTAGATGTGCTGCAAAGTCATTCTTTTGGGTTTTGTTTCCCATAGACATTTGATGGTGGACTGAAAGGAAAGCAATTTGACAGGTTTGGTGCAGGTCTGATTGAGACAGATATTGTTTTCACATGGCTAGTTTCATTAGCAGACACATTATAAACTGTCTGAAGTTACTGGCCCTAGAGAAAAAAATCACAATTAATTACCTAATGCATTTGTTTTTGTAATGAGGAAGGAATGTCCCTCTCCATTTTAATGTGGCTTTTTTACTCCAGTTAATGGGAGGACAATGATGCAGGGCTTGGCAAAGTATGTTAGTGTTGGAGGAGCCTTTGGACGTCCTAAAGCAGTCATACCAGCATAACATTGTGCTACCAGACCCTTTTCCCATCCTTGGGATTAGTTAGTGCCTGTGCTTTATTTATTCCATGCTCAGTGGGGTACAGAAAATAGTAAAACCAAACATATTTCTTTCTCTGTGCTGCTTTTAAATAATGGGATAAAATGCCTGATTTATAAATATACATGTATGTGTGTATGTGTGCATACACACATAGCTATACAGATGTGTGTCTACATATTTAGATATATAGGATGCAGTTCATCAATAGGGAGGAGATCCCTTTCATTCATGTTTCATTGTTTAACAATATATTTTTTTCTGTAATTATTTGTGATGCAATGAAAGCTGCTGTTCAAAATAGGATGCTGCAGTAACTTTTACCTCAAACTGGTGCCACGTGGAACAGAACCTTTCTTCTAACATAACATTTAAACACAGGTCATCTCTGAAAGCCAAAAGAAAGCAGAGCAACTCATGTATTTATCCAGTTGTCATACTGCTGCCAGAATATGGAGCAGAAGTTGGCCATTTTTAGAGGGATACCTAAAAATTGCTGTCAGTTTTTCTGTCTTTGCCCTGTAGATAAAGGAGCAAAGCAGAAACCCCAGCTTAACCTCAGCAGTTGAACCCCATTTTCCCTTTTTTCTTGTTGTCTGCCCATTGCAACCATTTCTTTTGAGCACAGACTTCAACAGCCATGATCTGCTGTCATGCTGATCAAGCTGTCAAGCTGCTGCTTACTATGTGGGACAAGGAGCTCATAACCTGCAGCTCCCTAATCAGAAGTGTCTGCTTGGTGAGTAGGAACGGATGCTGTTGTGTGCCCAGGCCGATTTCAGATGAACACAGCTACAACAGAGGGTATGACTCTCTAGAAATGTTTAAACCATGAGTTCTGCTGCAAAAGTTAGAAACCCCTGATTTATCCCCTTTGATTTTACAAAGTCTAATTTAAGTAAATCTAGTTAAGAAATCTTTACCATACTTACTTTAAAGCTTCCCAAGTTCAGCTATGGTGCTAATTGTCTGTTAGAGCTGATAAAGCTGTTTAATAACATGCTTTTTGTTTTTCTAGATTCATATCAGAACGAATAAGTTAAATGCTGTTTTCCATGGAAAGTTTGTTTAAATCGGCACTTCCCAGTAGTGCTTTAGTGCTGCCTGCTTATCTCTACCCAACTAACCCTGCACAGAAGCACTACTTTCTTACTTGCCCTTACCAATGCTGGGTTACTTCCTTACTCTACACCTCTTTCTCCTGGACTCCTGCTGCATCGCTCTCTTCTCCCTTCCCATTCCCTGTCTCCTGGATTTCTCCTGCTTCTCTCCTCAACCCTAATACATTATGAGAGTGCCATTGAATGCTACCACCAACCTTCAGTGTCAGCCCACCTGACCAGGGAGATGGGCTTAATTGATTGTGACCCAGCTTTAATGTTTGCAAAGATGTCTGGTACCAGAAAAGAATTTATGTTGGGCCTTTTTATTGCTTTATTTCACAAAAATCACTTTTTGTGTGGTTTTATTTATTTTATTTTGTTTTGTTTTATTTTTTATTTTATTTTATTTTTTTAATATAGTTTATTGTGTATCAGACTTAGTCAAGAAATCATCAGTGCAGAATTCTTGAGCAGTTAAGGCTCAAGAGAGTTAAATAAAACTCTTAGAATAAAGTCTTGATGACTTTATGACTGAGATTGTGAACACAAAATTAGGGATGGATATGATTGGTTCTATGATGTGATTCTGGTACTGTGTCATTGCTAGAGCTCTGCTCTGGTGCCAGCATGTGTGTGGCACAAAGGACTTCCATCACAAGACTTTTTCTCCTTGTCCAATTTAGGAAACTGCCAGGCAGGAATGTCTATGCCCAGATGCACAACGAAAAAGAACAGGAGATGACAAGCCCTGTCAATCATAGTGAGGACACCCAGAACATCATCCAGGGTGAGGAGTTTATTGATGATGATCTGGACTCTCAAACACTAGGTAACGCAAGAGGTAACTTCATTTTTAGTCTATAAATTTTCGTAAGTAATTGATTTTTACTTGATATTCATTTTCATTTTAGGTTATTGTTTTGTTTTCTTTTTTCATTTTCTGCTCAGACTTGGGATGAAGCAAATAGTACACTACTGACAAAGGATTATCTCAATTATCTTATTTTTGCTTGCTTGTAATGAAGGCTAATGTATGAATGGCATGCTATGTAGAACACAGGTACAGAGACAATAGAGTTTAATGTCAGGAGACAGACAATTTTTATAATTAGAGAAATTATATTTGGTAGAACAGGATATAATTGGTAATATCTGAATTAACTCAAGAATCCCCTGAATTAGTGGAAAATCAAGAAGACCAGAAGGATTTTTACAGTCAATATTTCCAAGATTTCAGATGAATTGTAACTATATCCATTGCTGTACTGGTCATTATATTCCAGTGGCATTTAAAGTTTTCATTATTAGAAACATTAAATTTATTCCTGTGTAAAAAATATTATGAGTCTTCCCTATTTTAGCTATTAATTTGCTAGTATTCATGGGGTGGTCATAAGGAACCTGTAAGGGAAACTTCCTGTGAAACTCTCTGAGTAATGATTTCAGTGTCAGGTAGAAGTGTATACCCTGGCCCCCAGTGGTTATTTTTAATGTAGCATAGAGTACTGAGCCATAAAGTTCCTGTGAAATTTACCATTGTGTTCAGAGTTCACTGAAGTCAAAGTCTGAAAGGTGTAGGACAATGGGAAAAGCTCTCCGATTTCATTCATACAAATTTTGTGAAAATAAATCAGATATTCCAAAGCTTTTGGAATTTGTGGTAGTCCCTTCATGCTGTAACAGGCAACTGTAATGTCTTCATGTACCCACAGAAAGGGATCTATTTTAGTTGTGACAGAGGCAACCTGAGGTAGGACAGAATTTTGGCAGAGGAGAGATTTCTTTGTCCCTGGTTTCATCTTTACCTTCTGTTGCAGATGTCTTCATTTGCATTTGCTGAACCATGTGCTGCTTCTATGTTCTTGAAGTTGTTAGCTTTAAGCACAAGGGGAGCTTCCATCCTCCAGCTTTGCTTTGTGTAACTTCGTGTATTTCTATATTTTGTTTGACAAACTTTGTATATGCATATCACTGTGTTTTATTCAGATTTTGCAAGAAGGCCTTGATCTCACCTCTGACTGTTGGAATTAATTCCAAAAACAAGCCTGGAAAAACAAGTTTTGTGTTAAAATTGTTTGATCAGCTTATCTCCAGGCTCTTTAGAGGAGAAAGCTGATTGCTAACAAAAGTCCATGTAGACATGCCTATTAATGTGGATCATTCAAACACCTCTAGTAATGTGCAAAAATATTACTTTTAATGGTAGAAAATCCCTCTTGGTCTATTTATATAATGCAGCTGGTGATGCTGTAATAAAGAAATGCTACCCTAATTTGTGACACATTCAGAAATAATCTCTACTTGCTCATAGCTGGCTACATAAGCCTGATCCTGCACTCATTACACAGAGAAAAAAAAAATGAAATCTTGTATCTGGGCAGAGTATTGTTATGGTTAAAGGGTGCAAGATTGTGATGTTTTGATGTGAAATGTAAGACAGTAAGCAAAGGCAGATCTCGAGATGATTTGTGCTTCTGCCAGGTTGTCAACACCAGAAGCATTTCAAGCAGAGCGTAAAGAGTTCACTTCTGTGGATCATAATCATCTATATTCATCAGCTACTGTACAGTTTTTAGACACAAGACTTTATTTAAGATGTAAAACAATACTTCAGCTCACTGTGCTGTTTTGTTACTTGCAATGCTTTCCACTAGCTCCGGTATCACTCACTACTGCCAAGAAAATATTCCTGTTAATGATACTCTTCTATTTTATCTGGCTAGAGTATGAAACGTGTTAAAATCCCTGCTCTATATTAAATTCCATTTTACAACACTGTTTGCAGAAGGTTCCTATGCTATGGAGATCCCCTCTAATTCTGGTGAGCTTTCTCTCTCCCTGTTGTGAGAGGTCTGTAACAGCCCCCGCCCCATGCACAGCAGGGTTTTGCAGGCCTAGGGTTCTGTTTGTTCTCTCTCTTCTCATAACTTTTGAATTTCCACAGTACAGTATTTCCAGACTCACCCATCCACTTTTTTTGTTTTCTATATATTTTATGTTGCCTACTTTATCGCAACCCCCACCTTGGGACTCCTCAACACCATTACCTTGCAGTGACTCCTTCTGGGAGAAGTGGCAACTTGAACAGCTACAGAGTTCCCCTATTGCTGATGCCGGTCAGTGTCCAGTCCCAGGTCAGTGGCATGTTGAATGGACGCCTCAGGTGCCATTCTCCCACCTCACCTGCACCCCTCGAGACAACTACACCTTTTTAAGCTGCAAAGAGAACCACCTTATGCTGTCACTGGGATAGAAACCCTAGGAATTCGCCACAAACTCACCACCATGAGCAAAAGCTTTAAGTGAAAGTATCCTGTAGGTACACGGAGCTGTTGCACCAGCCTTCACCTGCTTGATAAAGCCACTCTCTTTATGTGATTGACTTGTCCCTGCAATAAAAGGGGGATTTCTTGTGAAGTACCTGAAATACACTAATGCTGGCCTCTTGTTTCTGTATTTTCATAGGCAATCACTCAGGCGTGGTTTTGAGCATCAACTCCAGAGAGATGCACAGTTACCTGGTTAGCTGATATTTACAGCTGAACACAAAAACCGAAAGACTCTTCTCTGTATCGTTTTATTTTTCCCTGGTGATGTCACAAAATTGCGAATATGGCTGTAAATGCTGGTGGAGAGAAGGTTCCCTAACAGTCCCGTGGAAAAAAGGCGTCCATCATCAGTTACCAGGGGAGAAGGATAATACGTCTTGTGTTCACTCTATGGCCTGGGAACTCGTTACAATTCAAATTCAAACTATGGTAGCAAATTTGTAGCCCTAGGCACATTCAATGCCACCTTCCTTTTTTCTTTTCCTGTATATGCTCTAGTTCTCTATGTTTATTTTTAGGACGATTGTCTGTAACTTTTTAACTATGTTTTTAACTGAGGTATTCAGTGGGAAGCTGGGACTCTTCAGCCTGAAAAGGTGATTTCTAAACAAGTGACTAGACAAGAATAGATGGTTTTCACGATGACATTGTGTCAGAAGGCCATAACTCAGCAGTGGTTCTGTACTGGGAGAGGACTGAGCAAGGAGTCCTATGTACTCCTAGGCCATACAAGCTCTTAACTTAAAAATGTGTGAGACAATCTAATGAATTTATGCTTACGCCCTTCTGTGGATTACAGGAAGTAAAGTGTTAATTAGGATATCTCGTAATTATAGGATAATTCTCCTTTAAGTGTAGCAAGTCCTGACAAACCATCAGCATAGGTATATCCCCCGATCCCACCCCATGTGAAAGAGAAACACCAGCGTGAAGCTTTTCCCAGACCAGGTGCCTTCACTTGCAGACAGTCATTTCATTTGCTCTCCTATTGTCTTCTGAGCGAGCACCTCTAGGACGATGGCAGCTGCCAGATCAGTTATCATGTAAAAAAAAAAAAAAAAAAACGGTGCTGATGGCCTGTTTCTTTTTAAATTTCCAGAGAGTGTAAATACCTCTTTAGGTTGCTTTCTTTGTATGGTTATTTTTTAAAAAATTTCCATTAGGGCAGAGATGCCAGGAAGGTCAGAGCTCTCCTCCAGGTGGAACACCACAGTCCCCTTCCCACCCGTGTCACCCTTGGGGCTTCCCCTGCCTTTGGGCCGTTGGAGGCAGGGGTGGGCAAACCCTGACCTGAACTCTGCTTGGGTTGCTCTGGCAGTCTGTAGGGCCCTGGGGAGCACCGGTTGTGGTTTGAGTTCGTATTTCCTTTCTCTCACCACAGGGTGTCACTCGGTCCCTAGCACAGCACTGGTCCCTACGCCTGCAGGTTGGGCAGTGGGGCTTCTGAAGGAGCATCCTGCAGAAGGTCTCGGGGGTCAGCCTGGAGGTTCCCCGCTCCAGATTTGTGATCAGCTCAGAGTTTCCAAATCCCAACCTCTGCACCCCCAGGCAGAGGCAGTGCGGTGAATCCGCACCTCGCTGCTGGTTTCCCCGCGGTTGATGGAGCTGTGTAGGAAATGGACTGTGGTGTGATGAGTTCAAACATCTGGCATCCTTTGTGTCACGGCTGCCTGGAATTAGGACGCTCCTCTCAGAAACCTATATAATCTCTTCACTTTTTGCCTTCAATAGAGAATAAATAGCTCTTTACTCAGTGAATGTCATACCAATGCTACTGGCAAGCTCCCACACCACCTTGCTTAAGGAGGATACAGATAGCTATCTGCATCTTTCTGAATAAACAAACAGTAAATAGTGAGCGCTGGCAAGACAGAAGAGACCTGTCTTTAAATTACCCTGTGCATTGGAGTCATTCTTCCATGTATCTGTTGATGGCCTAAAGCATATGGTTGTCAAATGCAACAGACTGGGATGTAGTAATTCAGTGCAGTACTGTAGGCTCTCACAAACCCTACAGGATGTATGTGTAAAGCACAAGAAATTCTAGTTTAGAAACGTAATGTAAGGACCTGGGTGGAAAAGTTAAAGATTCTGAAAGTGCTTGCAAACTGCTCAGGAAAATAATTTCCAAAATCTTTCAAAAAAAAAAAAAAAAAAAAAAAAGAAGCCTAAGTAGTGGTAGAGTGCTGTGCAAATTGATCCAGAGAGGAGCAGTGCTCTAGCTGATGTGTACGCAGGAAGGACCATGCTTAAATCCAAGGTGTTACATTTGTCTGAGTCTGCATTTCTTGAAGAGAAGTGCAAATACAAAAAGTGCTCTGCATCGGAAACTCTCACGGTTGTTGCACCAAAGGCTTCCCCTTCTCACCAGCTCTTTCTAGTGGGAATGAGCTGGAAAAGAGTAAAATAGTATTGCAAAGAGCTTGCTTATACCTGTGAAATAAATCTGTAGTAGGTATGGGGCAGGTGAGTAGGGGGATTAGCCTCATGAACAAGGAGTAGGGTGGAAATCCTAGTTTGGGATCGTTCTTCCACAGATTATCTGATTAGTGAAGGACACTGTTGGAACTAGGTCATACATCTAATTTATGCTTTAACAACTACTTTTGTATGTGTAATACAGGGTGATTTGTGTCTCTGACAACAGGAGTCTTTTGGAAAACCGTAGAATATTTAACTGCTCGATACTCTAATTAACACAGCACAATATAGTGCCTGTAATAATGTTTTTCAAAGCTAATTAATCTGATTCATGCAGCACTTGTGTGAGGTTGGTTTGTCATGTCTTAAAAGCACTGTTTTCTAAAGGGATGTCAGTGTCGCCGTAACTGTATTAGCAATACCCAGCATATAATAAAGGAAGCCTTTGATTCCTTGGAAAAAATAACTTTAAAATGAGTTATTATGAAATTGAGAAAAATACCATGCCCATTTTCCCATTCATGGTTTATCTTTAAATGAAAATTCTCACAGCACTAGGTTTTGAATCTCTTGAACTACATCCAGGACATCTTAGCATTTTAAAGGCTATGTAAATATATACACATCCTTGATATATATCTAAAATCCTCTTACATGCATATACAGAACAAAGAGTTCTTTCTGTGCACAAATGCTAGGCACACATGTATGCATTTGTACATGCAGTATTCGTATGTACTCCAGTTAAACGTGTTAGTGAGGAAGGGTGATTTGATGGCTAAGAAATGGAAGATGGGTGTCAGGTACCTAGATTCTGTACCCAGACTTTGGACAAGCTACTTAACCTGTATGTGCCTCAGTTTCCCCACCTGTAAAATGGGGCTGATAGTAATTATGTACCTCACAGGAGCATTGTGAAGCTAAATTAATTACTGTTCGTTCAGGACCTTTAGAGTGAAAGAATTATGTGAGTATATAATATTAATAGTCTAGCTTTCTTTTTTCTTTTTTTTTCTTACTATTGCTGTAATTTAAGGTAGTATACTGAAACCAACCACAATTATATGTACACGTAAAAAATCCATAAACGAAACAGGTACATAACTGTTAAAAAGAAGAAAAGAAAAAAATAAAAGAAAAAAAGGTAATTTCAGTTGAAAGCTGTTATTGGACCATATGCAGAGTAGCATTGCAACATGGGCTGTGATCTTGCTAATTTGCATCGCAGTATCTTAAACTTACTTTCTGCAGTGTTATTTGGTCAAAAGCCTAATACAATGGGTACAATGATACCTATCAGCATTGACACTGAACTATACTAAAACCAGAAACAACAAAACTGGTATTGTATTGGTATCATTTAGAACTTGTGGCCTTCTTAAACTCGCACGTATTTGCAAGTTCAAAAACACCAGGTACTTCTAAGAATGCTCCAATGAGTTCTGATATGAAGCCATCAAGATTTACAGTTGTTAACTGTAGTTTCCCTTTTGACACTGGACGTTTGAGACAGCTTTAGGATCGTCTACTCATATAACATGTTCAGAAATGCTCAGAAGACATTTACAGACACCCACACACTCACAGTGTAAATTAATTTCTTAAAAATAAAAGCAATATAAACCAATGTATATTTTTATACCCTTTAAAAGATGGTGGTGGAAGCAACTGTGAAGAAATAGAAGACACCAGCCTGAGGCAAGATGTTGTTATAGCTCCAATTGATACCCAATTTCTTTGAACTCTTTGAGGATATTCTCATTGAATATTATATTATTCTTGACGAGTTTTCTGCTTTCACTGACCAGTGAGAGCAGCATTCATTCACGTAAAGTAGATGATTTGTTAAATTACTGTCCTCTAGACAGACAGAGACAAATCAATGTTTTGTGATTACTAGCTCGAAGTACAAAGCAGATTTCAGCTGACGTTGTTATGTTGGTTATCTGTTTTAAGTCCACTGAGAAATCCCTTTAGTGGGAATACTCTATTATGGCATGTCGCTTCTTTAATAGAGAGTAGCAGAATGGAACTGCATTGGTTTCTATCCTCCTTACATAAATACATGCTCAAAGATATATATATACATATTTCATTTTTAATAAATTAAATTTACTGCCTTTGTTTGTAGTAGCTTTTTGATGACAAAGCAATGATTCTGATATGTTTTGAATTTTGACGTTATTTAAATTTGAATACAACGTTGCTAAGTCAGTAGCATTGATGACAATGTCAGTTGAAGGTTTTTCCTTTGTTTTCTCTAAAACTATGATGTGGCTGTTAGTTTTAATGCGGCTTTGGGGAAAAGAAGACTAGAATTTTTATTTCATTATTGATTATTTACAGTTGGAGTTGATTTTATATGTCGATTGATATTGCTGTGTTGTTTCCATCTTCATTTTAATTTCAGAGTTTTAGAAGAAAGTGCAAATTTCTCTCAAAATACTGGCTTACCACCAGAAAGAAATTTATTAGCGTTTACCTTTATAAATATTAGTTTTTGAGATGCAAAACTTTGATGGATATTCTAGACCATCGTAGCTTCCTAGCATATTTTCTCTATTCTAGCCCCAATTGCTTATTTATTCTACAACTTTCTTTGAGACTGGCATATAGCCTAATCCTACTAGTCTGTGAAAGTCTTTCTAAAACTTACGTTAGAAGAACATTTAAGTGCCTAGAAGTAGTTAAAGCGTCTGCTTAGAACATTTTTATAACATTGTCTATATTTTCATATTCTTTATTTCCTTTCAGTATTTCAGTATTAGCCCTCTGACTGCCATTTAAATAAGTGTTTATTCCTTTCGTGGTTACATATATAATGTTTTTCACTTATTTTCAGACTACAGTCATCAAAGTGACAAGTTTTGAAGTATCTCAGACCTCCAGTTAGCTTTTGCTATTAGAAGCTGAGCCCTGCAGTCTTTGGAAAATATCAAGCTGTGCACTCCTTAATTTTTTAATCTTCTTTCATAAGTCAGCCCTCCTACCTGGCTGACCGCCTCTGCAACTTTTCTTCCCGTTCTTTTTGCTGCCTCCAGCTGGTGGGAGTGCAGAAGGGTTTCACAATGCCTAGATAGCCTACAAGTCGATTCCCAAATTTGAACAGGAACTGTTTGATGGACTATTTTTTTTTTCCTTTCATTTCAAATATTTTGCATAGAGTGCAGAGGACTATATATACTGTCAGGAAAATAAAGACTAGTAATCTGCACAAATTGTTCTTCATGATGGTCTGAAGACTAAAGAATGTATTTTCAGAATTTTTTTTTTTTCCTGAAATTGATACCTACAGTGAGTGAGTTTCATGCCTTTTAATATGCAAGGTCTTATTTCTTTAAGTCTTCAGTACTTCACTTTTTTTCTCCTGTTAAATGGAGTAACAAAGTATGTAAAATGTGAATTGTTAAGCAATGTATGACCAACTGAAAGATTTTCATTGTTTTCATCTCTCTTTTTTTTTTTCTTCCTTGTTTTTTAGGCTTGTCAGAATTACTATTTTCAGCTAGTTTACAAGACAGTAGCTGTGGTGATCTTCTGGAGACAGTATTTAAGACAAGAAATACTGGAAGGCTTAGAAATACATATTCTGTATGCACGATATAGCCCTGTAGGCAGTGCTAGGCTATGAATATACTGGACAAAACGACATTCTTATCAAAGAGGTGTTATGGTTTATATTCAAATATTCTCTTTTAATATATATAGATATAAAATATCTCTTCAAATACATATACTTAATTGCATATTCTTGTCCCTCCCTCTTTTAGGTTAGTTTTCTTTTTAGGAATGACATTTAGTAGTCCTGAAAAAGAAGTAGATTGTTTCCTTCACACAAGTAATTTAGTGTAAAATTATTTCCTTGCAACACATTGAAAGCATTACGTAAACTTGAGCTTTATTAATCAGACTTGATTTCTGAGGTTCTGTAGAATTTGCATCTTTATAACAATTTGTTGCAATGCAGTGGACATAAAGCCTCGTTGTGCAGCAATAATACATGCAGCAGTAGATGCCTTTGATGCACATATTTTTAATGCTATAATGAGTTTATTGATCGCTGGTAAATTCAGGCATTCCAAGTAAATTTCTTAGCATGTCTTATATTTCTATGTAATTTGTTGCTAATTTTAGCCAGCTTTTGGTACTTATATTTATTTCTGTCTGACACTGTCTGCTCTTGCAGATCAAAGGGCAAGAATTGGCTTATTCTCTTTAAACATATATATATATTCATTCTCACCATTTGCTTGTTAAGTTAAAAGAGTTTAGAAAGTAAATCTTTCTGAAATTGTGAAAGCAATGCTTTTTAATGAGAACAGCTCGTACAGAAAAAACAGCAGACTTGTATCCACATGTTTTTTGAGACAGACAGTCTTGTTATGGATTATGAACAGGCAGGACTATGCAGAAGGTGTACATCCAAAACAGCAGTAGGCAATTCACAAATGATAAAACTAGAGAACTTTTTAATACACTATTTATATGCCCCAGATTCACAGAAGGACATTTAAATGGTTACAGTTACAGAATATCATCACAAACGTAGGAAAACGCTCAATTTACCATCTCTACTTGCTGGTAAATGCACTGCTCTCTCTCTCTCTCTTTTTTTTTTTTTTTTTTGTGGTTTATCTTTTGAGGTGCTGCCTTCAGAGAGGTGACCTGCATTGTTTAATGCTTGGAACTTTTTGATAAGTAATTGGTGACACTACATAGAAAAATTTATCTGAATTTCCATTCTCTTTTGTTTTTCCTCAGTAATTGGTGATACTATATAGAAAAAATTATCTGAATTTCCATTCTCTTTTATTTTTCCTTGTTTTCCCTCCATACTCTTTTTTTCTCCTGCTGTTCTGTTTCATTATTGCTGCTACCTGTTGCTCTGCCTTGCCTGCCACCTCCTTCTGATGACAGTTCTCCACAGTCCACTTTTCTTTCTTCCTTGCATTTGTTTTGCTTTGTGTTCTGTTTCTATCTGTGTCTTGAATGCTAACAAGAGGAATCACCATCTCTTCCCCATCCCTGTCTTTTCTCTCAGCTCTGGTGTATTATCTCAGCGGATGTACTTCCCTACACTTTGGCTCTCTGCGTTTTCTTCTCGTTTCTTTCCCACTTTCATTTCTTTTAATATTTTCATGTTAAATTATGGCTCTCGTTTTCTCTAAATCTTTCTGGAACTCTTCCCTTTTGCCATTCCTGCCCTCCTCTCATCTCCTTGTCCCAGGGAGCAGATACTTCTTCCTGAAATTGGGATCAGTGTTGTCCTCCTTGGAGGAGTGATAAACTATAACCACCATTTTCTCTCTTGACCTTACTGTCTCTCTGCATTGGAAGAAATACATTTAATTGGCAGACAACTAAACCCATGATCTACCAAATAGCCCCTTCTGCCTCACTTCAGGTTACGAGGGTGAGACATGGTGTTTACATGAGCCTTCTGGAGCACAGCAAGGGCTGGCTTTCTTTGCCTGCCCTTCAAAGTGGCAGATACAGGGCAGCAGCAAAGTTGGGCAGGGACATCCTGACAGCCACTAGGCTGTGTATGTATTTCAGTATGGGCTGCTGAGAACCAAGGTACTACATAGCCTTTTAGGTATAATGGTACAACCCGAAGATGAAGAATAGGTGAGATAGAGTCCATTGCTATAGGGAAAAGAAGGACCAAGGAGCAGTCTTGGGAATAGTTTGTCGGGTTTGTATGCAACCTTTCCTGGATGCAGAGGCAAATAGCTTTCTTTTAAGCTCATTAATATGCAAGTTTAAGCTGTAACCATATGGGTTTGGTGGAATCTTCTTGTGGAGGAGCTTGCAAAAAATGACAGGGAAGAGGTAATTAAAAAGCTCAGAGCTATTTTTGTAGGGTAGAACCTAGGCTAGAGAGGAAGTGTAAGAGCGATGCAGGAGGAAGAGGAGCACAAGATTATACGGGACAGGGAAATGCAGGGAGAAAGGCAATATGATCAGTGTATATGATTTTTCCACAAGTTGTTTATTTTATATTTTTCTTAAGCTTTGGAGCTTCTTTTAATTTGTAATGACACATATATTAAGTTTTGTTGGTTGCATACAGAGGCTTTCAACTGTGAATCTAAATTGCTGCAGCACCAGGAACACGACAATGCTAAATTATCAGCATTAATTTCTACTTATAATTTAGAGGGATCTGACACACAGCAACATCATGCTTAATGTACATGGAAAAGTGTTTGCTTCCCAGCAGCCAGGATGCATGTATGTGTGCTTCAGAGATAGCTCCAATATAGCTTTTACCTCTGAGATGATTGTAGGCCATTTGTTAATGATGCTCCTCCTTAGCATGGCACTGAACTAAGAGGCAAGGGAGAAGAGTTATTTTATGGATTAGTTATGTGTCTTGAATTTATAGTGATTAAATGTAATTTGCTAAAATCCTTCTATGACCTGTAATTTTATAAAGTTTAGAGAGGATGGATGGAGCTGGTGAGTAGGCGTAGTATTCCTAAGGGTAAACACCAGACACTGGACTTTCTGAACATGTGACTAGACATTTTAGTTTCAGGAACACAGAGTTCTTATATTTCCTATACACACCAGACATCTGAGTACAGCTCCTTTTTTTATTTGTCACTGACATGTTATGATTCATTTCTGCATGGGTGTATGGCATGAGATGCACTTGCTGCAGGGCAGAGGACTTTGGAGGGAAAACCTAATCACATGGAGAAGTACGCTTGAATTCTCCCCTCTTGATCCCAGTCTCTTCTGAGTTACTTTGCTCTGATTGTGGTTCTGCCAGCCAGCTGGTTTGAAGTCAAAAGGGGGATTAACTCATTTTTATCTTCTTTTGTATGGCTGAGAAAAATACAAGGAAAAAATTGCAAGGGAATAGCAGCATGGAAGAGGTAGGGAATTTGATTAGCTGGTAGGGTTCTTTGGGAAGCTTACACCTTTTGTGCTTTACTTACCACTTAAATTTACAGTTGTGTACAGCTACTGTGATTTGTCTTTCCATTAACCATTGGCGTGTTTCTTTGCAAAAGGGAAGGTGGTTCTAAAGAATATCACACCAGTATATTGCAAATGCGGCATTAGAAGGCATCAGCTATCACCATTTCTCACTTAAATTAAAGTATGATAGTGTCATAACTCTGCACTTATGAATCTACACTAGGAATATCAATTCACCCTGGATTAGGTATTGGAAAAAGGTTTTGAGATTTGAAAGTTGGAATGGGAGAATTTTCCATTTTAAGAGTATAGGATTTATGCTGCCTTATTTACACTGCATCTGTGGCTGTTCCAATGCATGCGGGTCCAAAATCTCTCATTCCTGACTTGGACAAATAAATCATATAGATTTGCTGGCATTGCCCATGGGAATAAAGGGGAAAAAAGACATTCAAACCAAGCTTAAATAATATCTTCAGGCTAATTAGAGCTTCAGCTCTTGGTAAAGATAGAAAAGCCAATAAAGTAAGAAGTAGGCTTGACATGCTAGTTGTGAAGATTCACAAAGCGTTCCTCACTGCCACGTTGTTCATGTGCAGCATTACTTTTTAGGCCCCACAGGGCCAAATTCTGCCCTAGTTTATGGCCAAGCAGGTTCACAGACTTTGTCAGGTAAACCTTTTGTTCCAGAAGAACGCTTACTGTTCATCCACAGTGAATTTGAAATCTACCTGCAGGCTAAAACCAGTTGTCATCTCACTGCATCCGTATGCACACAGGTGAGCGACTGATGTTCACCTGTAATTCCTACTCCCATGGTTAGCACATGGGTATTTTGTATACACATAAGTTAATTACAATGAAGGCAACACTTAGTTTTTGAACTAATCACAACTGCTTTTTTCAGAGTGTGATCTACAAATGCTTAACACTGTGTTTCTAAATGGATTTCTGATAAAGCGGCCCTTCCAGTCCAGGTACAGGCTCTTAGTAGTAATTAGTATGCTGTAGTCCATACCTTTAACGGATGCAAGTGTGCAGTCCTCTCCTTTTGCCTTTGCACATTTTAGTATTTGTGAAATCCATACAAGACTTTTCCTATTTTATTTTTTTTTCGGGAGACCTTGACTTTGACCAGGTTTCTTTGTATACGATATCAGGACTTAAGGGAAGAACAAGATTAATCCATAACTGGTGCATTGTCGTAAATGGGGAAAAGTGTTATTTGTATATTTTTGTAAATATGTAACATTTAATGGCAGTTTTGTAGTGACGTGCTGTTTTTGAGAAGAAAAAAAAAAAACAAATATATGTTTGAATATGCTTAATGTAACACTTAACTGTGATTCAATTGCACAATTAATAGCTTAATCAGAAGTCTTGTGCAATATGTAGTGCACACACATAACCAAGTATCTGTTAGTGGTCCACAACCAAGTTTTTGACAACTTCTAATGATGATGATGAACTGTGCAGAGCAGTTGATCACAGTCTCTTTCAGCTTCCAAACATGTAGCAGGCAAACTACTGTATACGTACCTGTGTACTCCACTGCATCCAAAGGTATGCATTTGTCCCGAGAACCTGCACTACAGGTTTTTCTTTAATAAAATTTGGTTCTAAACTATTTGTTGTTTTGTTTTGTTTTCTAGTGAAGCAGCTTATGGGTTTTGTGGAGGCGAAACGGTTTTAGCACTCCCCAGAGTTTGTGGGCGCTTAGGTTTGTCAGTCGTTAGCAGCAAACTTGTACGGTAAGGCTGCAGCAAAGCCTCATCTCATCCTCCTGCACATAGAACAGCACCTCTTCTTTTTGCCTTTTCCCCTAGTGGAGGTGAGCTGCGATATAACTGGTGTGAGGGTGACACTCTGTGGTGAGAAGAAAGCCATGCAATTACAGCCAAAGAAAAGTTAGTTCTAGAATGCCACTGAATCAAAGGCTGAAAATTTCTGTCTAGCTAAAGAATGAAAGAATTCAGCAGGTTTTAACCTTGATCTCCCAGCAATAAACAGCCATAAGTAGAACAAAGCTGTGTGTTCTTCTGACCTTCCTGTGTCTTTGTTTCAATCTTTTCTGTTTTCTTTGGCTTCTTCACACACTACTTACTTCTTATTTACTCCTTTTTTCTTTATTACCTGTATTGTCTTTTCTTTATCCCACTCACTTCCTGCCTGTGCTATGTAGGAGCTGCATCCTCCTTACAAAATTGAAGGGTCGGCAAATCCAAACCTGTCCTTGAGCTAGCTGTATGCAAGGATTTGGCCCCAGCTCTCAAAGTGCTCTCTTGTGACTGATCCTAGCAAGAACTGTCTTTCTTTGCTAAAGTCATTGTACTTTTAAGGCCAGAATATTCTGTGCAGCCGTGCAATATGGAAATTCCTTCCTGGTTTAAAACTTGGAGGCCTGCTACATACTTAGCTCAGATTTACCGCTGTAATACGGTTTTAGTTTTGCTGATAGGTGGTTGCTGCTGTGCAGATTGGCTGTCCCAGTGAAATCCTGAAGCTGGTAAAATAAAAAGCAAAGGAACAACTGAAATTAAAAAAAAAAAAAAACTTAATTTTCTTAGGGTGAATGCTCTGCCCTGGTTCAGCACTTTCTGATGGTCACTGCCAGAAGACAAAGCAGTTAGAGGAGCCGTGCAGGATGGGGAATGGGATCCTACCCCATGGCACGTCCTGCTAAATGTAAAGCTGGGTTCAGAAATGAGCTTGAGGCTTTCCCTACTTGAGCGGCTCAGCTTGAAGACATTTTGATGATTGTCGTTTCAATTTCTCTAATCCTGTATTGTGGCTAGCTGAGACTTTAAACTAAATCTGTCACTAAAAAAATGCAGCCTGTTGAATCTCAAGTGACTGTGTTTCATTTTCCAAATTCCATGCTCTGATATAAATAAAAACAAAACCAAAAGAAACCCTAAACCCTCTTACTTTTAATGATGTTCCACAAGCTCTTTCAGAGGAAAGCTGCTTTGGAAGGACAGAAGTGAGAACAGGCAGAGACAAGATGCTCCTGTAAATGAGCCACCTCAAGAAACTTGCCAGCATTTAACCTAAAGGGCTACTTTACTTCACAAACCAATTGCCATGGAAAAAATGATAAGATAATCGCTTCACTTCCGTTTTCTTTGCTGTCCTCCTCAAAGCCATATTAATTGCTATGTTATTTTGAAGTCTAGTTGGTTTCAACATCATCATGAATTATGTCTCTGTAATAAAACTTCTGAGTCATAAACATCAGCCAATATTTTTTCCTGTTTTCCATTAAGAGACTGATTTTTTTTTTCTTTTTGTGATTTATGCCTTGAAAGATACTTTGCTTTTATATGATTCCAGCTGCTGTGGTGAAAATGTTACTGTACTCTGACCTTCATGGTTTTCAGAAGATGATGCAAAATGCTGCAAATGCTGCCCAGTATATTTTTAACATGATAAAAGGGTTCTTTCTTATCATTTCATCATTACAGCATCATACCATAAGCTGACCTCAAAAAAAAAAAAAAGTACATGCTAAAAAAAATGTTAAAAAAGTAGTAACTCCAATCAATAACTCAGTGACAGCAGTTATCATCTATTGAAAAATTAATAATGAAACCAGGAATGAAGCTTTTCACTTATGTTCAACTTGAGACCATGTAGTAATAATTCTACTGTGTGAAGCAAAATCTAATAGGAAAATTATTTCCCTGTCATCAAGAGAGCTCATTGAAGAGGAATATCTTTCCTCTAATTATTTCAATTATCTAATATATTCTGAAGCAATAATGTTGCATTGTCTTGATCTTGAGACAGATGTTTGCATTAAAAATCAAATTGAAAAGAATATGATACATTATTTTATGGGAAAGAATGTTTTTGTAACTGGTGGTTGGAAAAATTACATAGTCGTTCTGAGAGAAACCAGCTTCATTTATCAATAGGAATATGGCAGGGGAAGAGGAGGAAGCATACAATAATACTTACCCAGTGCGTGCTTCCAGCTTCCATTTACTGTGGAGCTGGACCTCTCTGCAGCAGAGCTGGTAGCTTTGTGGTAGCTTTGTGTCGAATAGCCTTGAGTCATTCTTCTCTGCCATGAATTTTCTTTATTGTTATGGGCCTGTATAAGCTTTTAGCATCCATAACATTGTGGCAATGAGTTCCACAGCTGAATCATGCAATGAGGGAAAGTACTTCTGTGTAGTTTTGAACCTGCCCCATTAATTTTGGTACCCTGAGAGTTTGTACTATTAGTGACACAGACTATTTCGTTCCCTAGTCACACTCTCTTTCTGGTTCCATTTTTTATAACCTCCTAACACATTCCTCCCCCTCCTCCAGATTTCTTCCTTCAGAAGAAGCCCTTATCTTTTTCCCCCTTTGGATTTCATTTTAATATCAATATTTTTCCCTGTATGATGGGGTCTCTCTTGCTCTTGTACCATCACCAATATATCTATTTATTCCATTCAGTGTCCAGACTTTGTTTAAATCCTAAAAAAGTCAGTGGAGATATCAGAATGTTTTTCTTCTTTTACCACTTTGTGCAAATTCTTGTGCACAGCAGTTGTTTGAGTGTTATCTTCATCTTTGTCATGGGGACATGTGGTGCCTGGATGACGTATTGCTACAGCTGAAGATGTTTTGCTGCTGACAGCGTATGTTATTACATATGTCTGAACCAGGCAGGGTCTAGAACTCTGTGCTGCATTTTAGACCACAGGGTATTTGCTGGTTGTTTTGTTATCATTATCATTGTTTCTATGCAATACATCAATACATGGATATTTTCTTGGACCTAACTATGATCCATGACCATCTTTGGGTGTAGTCAGAGCTATGTCAGCACTCATAATTATCTGGATTATTTTGTGGAATTGTTTATCTTTTCTTACCTTTGGCAGTTCTTTCTACATTTATTGACGTTGTATTTCTTCTGACATTTTAATCACTGGTGAAGTATCTGCAAATCCTTGTAGCTGGATTTTAGCATTAATGTCTTGAAACAGTAACAGCAAATTTTTTCATCTCACTTCTATTTTTTTTAGTTAGTTCTGAATATTCTGATATGCACAAGGCCCAAAGCCCAGCCTCGTGGGATCCCAAGGCTCAGGGCTAGTGGAAAAAAAAGAATTTATGTATTTTTTTTTTCTTTTTTAAAACAACCAGTTATTTATCCTACTAAGCCTTTTCCTTTTATCCAGTAGCTATTTAAGATTCCTTTGTGATGGACCTTGTCAAAAGTGTATTGAAAAATCCAACCAGAATGTTATTTTTCTAGATGCTTTTTAACAGCCTCACAGACCTCTTAGAACTTCATGACTAATGACATCCCAGAGTAAAAGCAATGTCTGATGATTCTCAACTTTCAGACAATTTTTTTTAGAAAAGGTCATGGGGGTGGTAAAGAATCTAACATTAAAGCACTGCAATACTTATAATTTCAGTGCCTCAATGGAGTAAGCTAAGGTGTTGGTGAGGTCTTTCACATCATTGAATGCCTTTGGTATGCAACTATATAGACACAATATTAAATATAATTTAATACCATAGAGTTTAAAACACCATTAAGTTTGTTTATAAGGCATTTTTAGGCCATGAGCCTAAGTAACTTAAGATACTAATTTTCTAATTTTTGTTTATATATTATTATACTGTAATAATAGAATATATTACTTATTACAACTATTCTAAATAAATACATTTTACATAAAATATGCATATACAGTTTGTCCTCTCTTTATCTTTTCTACAAAAAAAAATTCTTACTTTCTCTATAGAAATATTAATAATTTGCTTTGCTTTTGAGGTGGAAGGCTTTTTAATTGCATGAAGGGTAGTGAAATGTTACAAGCCTTGATTAAGTAAACAAAAAGCTGTGTCTACTTGTGACACAATTCTTATTAGTTATATAACCATGACATGTTTTACATACGCTGACCATCTTTTTCTCCTTAGGTCAAAGAGGTTCTGAGTACAGAAAGGAAACCAATTAGGCTGCTTCCATGAATTTAGTAAGATGAAATGTATTTTCTACTAAAACTCGACATTTAGTAATAACTTTAGTGTGGTGGTGGTGAGAGCTAAATCTAGTAAAAAGCAACAAGGAATGCTTATGGCACATCATTATGTAATCTCATCTTTCAGTCATCTATAAGGAATTGCTATAATCACAGTTATCTTGCCTGATAATTAGTGCAGTCTGATTCTGATCTATTTTAATTTCTCAGGGGTAATTTTTATCGCTGTACATAAAAATGTACACTATCTTATTAATTGGTTTGACATCTAAGCAAACAGATATAGTGATACTAGATAAACAGTACCTTCCGCTATGAGCGCTAAATGCATTGAACTATCATTTTCCATTGCTGGGCTTTCTTTTAGATATAGTGTATTCAAGTTGAAGAAAAATTGCACAGTTTAATGGGGACAAAAGTGACACAAAGAAATATATTTACTTTTATATACTTTTTTTTTTGTATTTTCAAGTAACAAGAAACAACAATGCAAATACTTCTTTTATTTATGACAGGTAACTTTATTAATAATGGTCTTGTATCTGTCGCACCTACCAGGTGCCAGTCTTTTTTCACACTCTGCAAGACTTCCTGAAGAATAAACTAGAAAGGCATAAAGTTAGTTGAAGCTGCTAAGACACACATTTGTAGGTGGGTCTGTTTTGGACTTTTTTTTTTTTTTACAGAAGTTTCCATGAATGTGTGCCAAAAATATTAAATACATTGAGAAATACAGTAGAAAGACTATATTTACAGTCAATTATAATGGGCACTGCCAACATATCCAATAACAAAAATAAAACAAAAACTTTTTTTGTGTTTCTTTCATGCTTTTTTTCACAGAAATTTTTAAATATGATTTTGTTTTTTAAAAAATACAATAAGGAAATAATTACATTCTTAATATGAGAACATTATCTTACAACATACAGCCTGGGCCAATTAGTTTGAAAGTGTCTTAAATGAAAAAAAAAAAAAAAAAAAGATACTAAATTAAGTATTCTCTATTTCAAAACTCAAATTGCCACAATCATCTCTTAAAAAAAAAAAAAAAAAAAACACTTTGATCCCCTAAGATTATGATCTGTTTTTTAAAAAAGCATCACCCATTAAAAAAAATAAAAAAGCACCTGGTATAGTAACAGGAGTTTGTTGAGGAAGCACAAGTGTAACGTTTTCTCAAAAGACACAGAAATGCAATGTTTTAAAATACAATAAATTTCATTTTTAAAAAGTCATACTGCTCTATTACTGACTTTGCCTGGTGACCCTGAAATCCTGAAAACATTGAAAATACAAGCTCTGTTGCTTTTTATAAAAATTGCACAGCAACAGTACTATTAAAAAAAATGGAACATATTTCACAGCACTAGATGTGGTCCATTGAGAGATTATTTCTAGAGGGTTTTTGTTTATTTGTTTCCTCCTTTGAAAACCTTGGCCATTACAAAGAATAGACATGTCACTAAAGGCTAATTGCAATGTTACCATTAGAGACATGCCATTACACAGTACGGGGTGGGGAAGTGGCTTTAAGGAGCCTCTGCAGGAGGTTGGGCGAAAGGGGATGGAAGATACAATGCTAATATTAGGTAAATAAGACTGACTCAAAGGAATTTGGCTTTTGATTACTCTGCATTACTTGATGCGGGACCACTTCTTAATGGTAACTGTTACATCCTTGCAAATGTTTACTAAAGCCTAATTTGCATCATAAATATGTACAGATATAAATTAAATATTTATTGAAATATACAAATAAATAACTTAATTTGAAATAAAAAGCCTAAATGAACTTATTTTTGCTTCAAATTTGTTTCTGCTAATATTTATGGGAACTTGGTAATGTTTAGTCCATAGTCATACAGCATAGAATGTGCCCTCCACTTACAATAATAAGTAAGCAGATGACTGAAAATAATATAAAAAAAAATCCTGTTTTCAATGAAAACCACACTGACACTTGCTTCCCTATAGTATTTGCATTCCTGCGGCACTTTGTACAATTGCACAGTCCCAGGAAGCAAAGAGCCTTTTCCAATCTTGGACCCCATTTCTCCTCTGCTAAGGGTCAATGTGATGCCTGGCACATTTGGGAACAGGATTTAGCACTTCTGTGTGCACCATTATGGACACGCTTTTCAAACCACTTGGCATACACCTGATTTGGGGAAGCTGCTAAGTGCTGGGTCTTTCTGATAGCTCTGCGCATGGGCTCTGGGTTTGCCAATCCTAACAGTTCCTTCAGGAAGTCCTTCGGTGTCCATAACGGGACCGCTGGACCATAATGGGAATTTGATCCCTGATAACTACTGTGTTGCCAACTTCTGTGATTTTACTTGCAAGTCTTAAGTAACTCTCAAGATTCCAGCACTAATATCTCTGATAATCTTAAAATATGAGTACTTTTTAATTTTTTTTAATTAAAGTAATTTTCTAATCCTCACAGCTGAGGAAAAAAATCTTGAGAATGTGATTGAAAGCTCTCCAAAGTCTTAAAAAAAAAAAAAACCACAGAGAATAAATTAAAAGAACCCAACTCATTATATATTTTTTTCTCCTTCCTGATTTTTTTAAGCCAATCTTGAGATTTTGAAGGACTTCAGCTGGCATTTTACTGCACGTAACTTTGCAGGAGTGACGTAGATAGAGACAAAGAAGAACAGATATCTACAATTTTACAGACTAAAATGCAAGACACAATTTCCTAGTAAACAGAAATGGACTCCTGTCTGAAAAATCCCCAATTCCTTGTAAAAAGGTTTATAAAAAGAGCCTTAAAATTATCATCCTTTCAGTCTCATCTTCCTCAAAAATAATAGCTGAGGTCTGAAAAGACGAAGGAAACTAAGTACAGCAGTGTTCTATAACTCAAGTTTTACAATACTATATTATTTAAAAAAAAAAAAAAAAAAAGACTGACCACATAAGCTATTCTGAGTTGCCATTATCTGTTGATTAATTTCAATTATTTTTCTTTTTCAAAAAGTATAGAAAAGAAGCAATATCTAAAAATACCTGTTTGCCATTTAAAAAAGTCAGGAACAAATCATTGCTTGACAACATGACCTTTGAAAATGACTGGTGCTTCGGAATAAAGAGAATGTACTAAAATGCATTTTTTTTTCAAAGTAGGGCAGCTTTTTATCTCCCGATGACAAAAGCAACTGTCTTAAAAAGTATCAGAGAACTCTTCACAGCTGAGTTGTGTCATTCCACTGTTTCTCACTGCCATTGAGGCCAGTGGCAATGAAGAGCTCCTGACTTCTCGGTTCAAGAAGGTCATGACCCCGTGAACACATCTCTTCAGTTTTCTTTTGCCACATGGACAGCAGTGTGACTACTAATGAGCAAGCCTTGGCTCAGCAACTTCTGTGGCAAGCAGAGCTCTCCGAGGCAGTATTACCTGCAAGAGCACGTATCTGAAATGATTTCACATCATTCTTTAAGAATGCACTGATCTTCAGTGCTGTTCAGGCCATCTGATGCAATGTAATTAACATTGCTGCTCTATACTGTTTCAGCAAAGTAAACTTCCAATTGCAACTATATGCCTCTTTTTACTTACTATGGCTGGTTTTTGCTTTTTGGTTTTCATTTTTGTTACCAATGAAGTTGGAAATAAAGAGTTACAGGTAATAAAAAGGGGCACACATAGTTACACAGAATACAGTAGAGGGAATACAGGCAAATTAGCGCCAAGCTACCATTAACTTAACAGAATTATAAAACCTCTTTTGGCGTATCACTTGATACCACTTTTTGGATGAGTCTTTTGCAGCCTATGTCTTGGTCCATAATAGGTAAGGCCTTTATGGAAAGTGAGTGGTTTTTCTATACTTATGTTCCATTTTTCATCTCCCATTCCTGGAAGGGGGAAAGAAAGATATGGAAAATGTTAGAAAAATCAAGATATTTCACTGATGTCATCAGATCTGCTAAGCCAAAACCAGCTGAGGTCAGTAACAGTATTTCCATTGACTACTGGATCCAGCCACCTACCCACAAATTAGTTAGGGAACGTTAACAAGTATGTCCTGATACGGTCTGTGCACAGCCTCCACCCCTCTGCAACTACATATGGCAACTTTTTTCTAGTACTTTCTAGGGCTTTCTAAGTTACCTACGTGAGAGAGAAGTAAGCACTCAATCTCTCTCATAGCTGACACCAAGTCGTTCTACATACTCTTCAATTTTTTACTGTAAAATTCCTGGTAAGCACACATTATGGCTAAAAAGAGAAGCTTACAGGCAGCGTAGAGTAAAGTTAGTTGACACTGCGTTTGTTTCCCATATACAGAATCCAAGTTGACCGATTGCTTATTAAATTTAAGAAATCCCTTTGCTTTTCCATCCCTCAGTTTCTCTGCCTGTTAATTGCAGATAATGACACCTACCATCCACAGCAAAGCATGTGATCTATAATGCTTTCATCCATGTATTTCAGAGAAAGGTATCGCTATTGCCATTTCTTCTGCCACAGAAGTGAAAAGTCACAATGAGATCGCTATAGGTAAACACCTCATTTAATGAAACTTGTGGCTATTGACTTGGGATGATAACTACAGTACTTCCTAATATTACATCAGAACAGAAGATGTGAAGAAGGATGGGCTGAGCCTAGGACATACATGATGTACCAACTCCCTTAAACACATCCGTACAGAGATCAGGAAATAATGAAGTGCCAAAGGAGCTGGCCTCTCGCTGAAGTAATCTCTGTGGAGCAATTCCACAGCTGTTCCTAGCCAGGAACCAGGGTCTACAAATTCCTCTCCCACCCATCAACTCTGCAGAGATACTCTGCAGGCAGCCTGTTAAGTTGGCTCCCAAGCTGAATTCCTGAGTTTAACACTCATTCCACACTATTTAAGAGCTCTAGCTGAAAACTGTTACTTATGTATGTAAATATCTGTTTCTGCTGCTGAAAGCAGTAAAAGCATTAGTTTGGCTGAACAGCTGCATGACCGTGACACCTCTTCAACCATTGTAAAGCACCACTAAACTCACAGTCAGTGATTTTAGCAATGCAAGAAAAAAAAAAAAAAACAGTAGGTTTAGAGCAGGTATAGAACAGTTTAGTATTTTTTAAATCCTGGGTATTTTTTTTTCCATTTATTAAGATATAAAGCATTTTTAAGTATTCAATTAGAGCTTTAAATTATGGTAAACCTAAACTTAAAACACAGGATTGGTGAACTGTAGATTACTTTGAAAAAGGATGCTAAATATATATTCTCTAAGTCTATGCTGCCAAAGCTCTAAAGGAAGTCCTTGGCTGAGCAACTGGGAAGAGATTTTTTTTTGTAAGATGTGTTAAATAAGCCTTGAAAGCAGCAGTTTCTTCTGCAGGTGTAGAAGGAACATCTCCTTTGTTTCCGTTGCTCCATCAGCTTCAAGTCAATGAAAGAATGTTTAAGTCAACATTATCAAATTGAATGAGAGCTGGGAAACCAGGAGTGCTCATTTTCTTCTCCAAGCCTCAAACATGAGCAAAATGTAAACTGCTGACCTTCACCAATCCAACAGTTTTGAAAACAAATTAGATGCAATCACTACAGTCTCCTTGCTACACATAAAAATTTGATTTTAGAAAGTCATTTGACCTACTTAGATAATCATTTTATTCTTGCACAGCAAGAATATTGGGAGTATTTTACTTAACTCACAATGCTAATGCAAATTGCTGTTTTCTACATTTTAGTTATTCTCCATTTCCAGCACAGTAGATTACCAAAATCACAATGAGAAAAATCCTTCTGACTGCTGAAAAATTTGCTTTCCTTTTTTTTCTTAAAACAAACAAACAAAAAAATAGATGTTACAACACGAAAAGCTAAAAAAATCCAGATAACTGTATGCATAGATATGTACAGTGTTTGTCTTAAGTACTCAACCACCTTGTAGCTGCTTTTAGATTTATCCCTAGATCTGTCTTCTTACTCCTCTCTCTATTCCCCTCTCATGGTGATGCATCTGGAGAGATTTCTGTCAGAGCAGACCACCCCCCTGGGGGCAGCACTCTGCCACACACTCTAACACAGCAGGCTGGACAGCGCACGCATTCTGCAGCAGCAGCTGCCCCAGCAGAGAAGGGCGCAGTGCTCTGGGCTGCTGAGCACAACAGTGCCAAGAGGGTGGCTGCAAACAAAAGGGTGGCTGGTGACAAGCTCAGCATCCTGGGTGCAAGGGTGGAGTGAGAAGGGAGGCATTCAGTGCATTTAAATGCATAGTGGAGAGGAAAAAGAGGAAAGAAAAAAAAGGCATTTTGAATGCTTATACAACCATAACAGTGGGCGATTTGCCAGTTGCTGAACACACAAGCATTAGCACGGACATGAAATCCGTTTCACTCCCACACATTGCACTGACATTCATGCACCAAGAGCCAAGTAAGTTCTGCTCTGGGATACTCACGTGTGACTCCCTTTGTTTAGCCACATCTATAAGGCCTGGGCTCACTCATAACTGCAAAAGGCCAAAAGAATTGAGAGCCAAATTCCACCCTCGCATATGCACATTTAACTCCCACTGAAGGGGGGGTGTGCTGCAGATGCATACCTGATGGCAGGATTTGGCTGCTGCTCCTTGCGAAGGGGCTGAGCACAGCTTGGGTTGCACCGTCTAATTCAGCAAAATTTCACCGTTAATATTTAGCGCATGAGGTTTTTAGGAAAAAGCTGTTAAAGCTGAATTGGATACTTTCGAGTTATTTTTCCCAGGGTAGGAAATACACTTAGTAGCTCCATAGCCTTTCAGATTAGCCTGATTTTATATGCAAGATTCTTCCACAAAAGGACATGACCAAAATATCGTGCCATCCAAAGTGTAGTGATGTCAAACAGCACAGCAGGCTGCGTCCTGTATGGTGCAAGTTGCACACAAAAATTAACTACAGCTGGAAGGTATTCTTTACATCAATTTTTTTCAGGTTTTTATAGTGCCCAGGTTTCTTCCGCTCTACAGATTAAATATGCCTGTCTAGTCTGTAGCACGTGTGAAACAAATCCACACTCCCTTTCGTCAGGCCTGTGCTCTAACTGCTAGACCATATTTTACCAGTAATGCTGTGCTAACATGCAAATCTAAGACAAAATGTGTTTTTAGAGATCATCTGTATGGGACAAATTATAGTATAATTGGCATACAAAGATAAGCTTCAGAGTACATGAATCCTTCTTCAGTTTTGAAACAAACACCAAACTTCAAAGTTAAATAGCACTGAAACTAATTACTCCCAGTTATAATTATTGTTATCTGACTTAAATGACAGAAAAGGCCATTGATGCCCATGGAAAAGAGGGAGGAAGGTGGGTGGGAAAGTGCTCACATAAGGTACAGCATGAGAATTAATTCATGGCTTGGGCAATGTAGAGAGCTTAATTTAATGGGCGCTGGGAGAAACACAGGGAGAAACTGGGATGTGTCATAAAATCAAATCATTTGGTAAGCTGATGATGTTTTATAATCTAGTACATTTAGGTGCCAGGCTTATGCCTAACACATTTATCACTGTAAATGCGTATTATCAATGAAGACTGTAAATACTTTTAATGAAAGTTACTTAAAAAATCCCTATTTTGCAGAGTATTTTATTATTTTGAGAACAGAAAGGGACTTCAAAGAAGACAGACGTCTAAGATTATTATTGTTTATGATTACAATAAGCAGTGAACTTCTAAATCAACAACAGCTCTGGGCAGTGCTATTACTGTCACCCTTGGTTATATGCTGCCCACGTGCCTATGTTGCTGGCAAATTTAGCCCAATGGTCATGGAAATCTCATTGA
Source organism: Anser cygnoides (assembly GCF_040182565.1). Taxonomy (NCBI): domain Eukaryota; kingdom Metazoa; phylum Chordata; class Aves; order Anseriformes; family Anatidae; genus Anser; species Anser cygnoides. Next base: position 11,599,392 of record NC_089876.1, on the reverse strand, counting down.
ACGTAAAGCACAAAACTTGAAAAAAAAAAAAATGTAACAATACAACAAGAATGCAAACTTCAGCCTGATCTTGTGAGATTACATTAAATTAATTTCTACTTGAAATGTACATTAAGAGTAGTTAAATTGCATAATGCACTTTCAATTACTGTAATGCAGAACCATTCTGTTCTGTGTCAGCTGGCAAATACCAAACCTGAAAATGTGTTGCATCAGAGCACTTACTGTAACTTTTCAGCCACTTTTCAGCTATACTGGTTAGTGTAACTTAGTGGATTTTGGATGGACTGTCTACACCACAGACCACTTACCTCGCAAATTAAATTTATAAAGGAGAAGAGAAAAACAGGGGAAGAGAGGGAAGTAGAACTAAATCTGTCTGTCAAAGTACTTATCAATTCTTCTGCAAACAATTCCCCGAAACCAACCCTGACTGGAGGACGAGCATGCAGTATTTATAAAGTAATACAAATAATCTAGATATTGTACAGTCTCTTCTTAAACCTAAATTTTACCAACAGAAGCAGAAGGAACCTATCTTTCCCTCTCTCTACCTCTGTCCCTCTACATGCAAATAAGACTTTTTTTTTTTAAAAAAAAAAGTAAGAAGAAGGACAGAGAAAGAAAGCTACACATCTTCTCACCTTTGCTTTTCGAAGTACATGGCCTCGACATGGAGAATTATTTGATGAAGGAGGTCGCTTCAGAGCTGCTGCGCTGTTCACAGGTATTGAGCACTCGGTATCACTGGTATCACAACTGGAGATTGGAGAGTTTTCCAAAGTTCGGTGCTTGAAAATTGGAGACTAATAAAGAGTGAAAACCCTACCTTGAGTTTCCTCCAAATAGTCACACAGGCAGTATTAGACTTAGAAATTAGATTAGATTAGAAATCTTAGATTTCTAGACTTAGAAATCCAGAAACTATTTTTAAAGAAATCATACTCATGATAATGTTGAATAAATGAAAACGGGGCTAGAACAAAAGAAAAAGAATGTGATGAAAACTAAAGTTCATTTTCTGTCATGAAGTAACAATGGGTCATAGGGAGGAATTGACATCTCTCTTAGATCCCTCTAATACAGCTACCCAGCTGCTTCTGGCACAGCTCCATAGCATGAGCCAGGTTGCCACATTCCATCGGGAATGTGTGAGATGCAGCCATTGCAAAGGGTGACAGTGGGACCAAAACAAGTAGGTCTCAGCCACTGCATGATGATTTGGTGCATTTAAAACTTTCCTTAGGATGGAGCAATGTCTCAGTTTATGCTCTTGCAAAAATTGAGGACAATGAGGCATCGACTTTTGTGCCTTATCGTATCATAAATAATAGCTACATACATACTACCTGTGATTCCCATGTCTTCCTGCTCCCATTGCTCTAGAAAGTATACCAGATGTAAGTGAAGAATGCAAGCAATGCAGAAAGGAAATAATTAATTCTGTTGTTATTTCGTGTGCTTAACAAACTTTTTGAAAACTCTCACATAACATCCATTTTAATGGAGCCCTTCTAACCAGTGGTACTAGGGTTTGCATATTCAGTGGATTGGCATACCTGTGGGCTTGATGTTCCTGACTTGGGCTCAATAGCCAAGCCCAGTGTGATGCCACCAGCCAAGGCTTTCTTAAGGCTCTCCTTCACCTCAGTGAGTTCTAGCTCCAGGTTTACACGCTCAGCCTCCTTTGCCTTACATTCCTCTTCCAGCTTCTTTAACTTGTCTTCAAGAATTACTTGGGTCTTCCTGCCTGTCATCCACAGAAATGTTATTTCAACAATGAGCTTAAACTGACACTTTCAAAAATTTTTTTTCTTTCTAAGAAAGTAAAGAACAAGAGTTCAAAAAATCAATGACTTCACAAAAATGTTGCATATTTTGCAAAAAAACATTTTTCCATGTAAAAATCTAGTAACAGAAACCAAATGCTTTCTTTCAGGTTGCTTCCCAAGATTTCTAGTCTAGTTGCAAATCAGTATTTGTTTTGTTACTCTCCCATGTCATGAAAATATAATTAGCTAGTCGCAATAAAATTATTCCTGTGTTCTGCTTAAGTCACCATTACTGTTAGCTCATAGGTATACATATATATGTATATATACACATCAATTCATATATATACACACATATTCATACATTATGTATGTATATATGTATAAAAAACAAATATAGTTATTACAGAGTATAGTTTAACATCAAAGCCAAGCCTCGTGTAGAACCACACCTTCGTCCCACAGTGCAAGGTTGGGAAATTAAGCCTACCGTGGGCAGAATTCAGCACAAAAAAAGCACCTCATACCAGCATTGACTTCAATGGCAGCGCGTAGATCTTTTCTTTCTTTTCGGAGCTGGGCCAGCCTATTCCGGAGCACTTCCTTCTTCTTTAGCAGTTCCTCCTCTTTGCTCTGTAACCTCTTTGCATCTGCCTCCACACGATTTTTGCCATATTTGTACTGTTCTGCGTCTGTACATATTAGATGGCAGTTATTTATTTCATTTGCCTGCTCCCATTCAAATTTTGATCACAGTTTAAAATGGGAGACAAAAAAATGTAGATTTCTCAATTTAACTTTGGGTTAATCAGGGTTTTGTGGCATAGATGTTTTTGTACAGATGCTGCCTCAGCTGTTCAGGCAGCTCATTACCTCAATGACTTGGTTAAAATAACAGTAAAACCCAAAACTATGCCCTATATCTGAACATCGCATGAAGCACTTCATGTTCTGAGAAACTGGTTTAACGCCACTCTTCCATGGGCTTTTTCTGAAGGTCTGTGATTCCTGCTGAGCTCTGAAGCACAGCTACAGAAATACTATGGGATACATAGTTTGTTCTCTAGGTTTATACGTGAAAGATGAGAAATACCAGTTATTTTCTAGCACATTGGTTTTTAAAAATGGCCTTGCCCTTCTCTGTAGTTCAGAGGAAGAAAAGGAAGCTTCTCTTTATCTCTGAACCCTTGATTTTTAATTGGAAGTGGTCAAAGATAAAACTTCTTGGTTGCCATTTTTACCTATTTTCCATTTCTACTTCAAGTACCTACAACACACATCTTTTCTCACCTGACTGAACAGAACACAATGATACTTAAGAGCTCTCTTTCTTCTTCTTTTATTTTATTTGATTTTATAATTTTCCATACAAATGCTTTCTTTTCCTGGCTCACGTATGTGTTCTAATTTATTTCACAGCCACTTCTATACCTCTGCTCCAGCTGCAGACCCAAAGGAAATAGGTCACCACACAGAAGGCAGTCAACTTCACTTAAACCATTCCTGACCAACAGTTGTCTAACCAGTTTTAATTGGTCTTTAGCATCTGAGATACCTTTACTCCAACAATCTATTCCAGTACAAATTGACCTGTACAGTTAGAAAGACACTTTTTTTTTTTTTCCTAAAGTGTAACCCAACTTTCCCATGTTCCAGTTAAATCCACGACTTCTTAAAAAATTACCATGAGCTGAAAAAGCCACATTCATTCCTTCATTGGCAGAAGCCAAATTTTGGAATCTATATCTTAAAAATTATAACTCTTTTTTTGTCTCTTCTTCGTTAAGGAAAACTGTCATTGTGAGGCTTGTTTTTAATTGCTAAAAATTATAGTATTGGGAATTAGATACGTTTCTCCTCATAAATTCCTTTCTTCCTAAAATTCCTTTACTGAGCCTTCATCTCACAAAGCATATTTTCATATTACCTACAGGCAATCTACCTGCCTAGAAGAATCCACGTTCTGAATTTGCTGTTTATGGATTGAAATCTCTTCTAAGGAAGCTTTTGAGCTTTATAGTTGTCTTCATTATTTTGTTGTACCTTTTTCTTTTTCATTAAAGATAACAGTAATTCTGCTTACGAACAATATAATGTTCTAACATCTTTCCTAGCTTCTCATCCTGCTCTTAAACAGGAATACAGAATTATTCTTTGCCTCAAATGAAGAATCATTACTGATATATTTTTTTTTCCCTTCTGCTCTCATGACTTTTTGCAGCCACAGGGCCACATTTCATATTTATCATTCTGCCCTTGACAAACTTTTATCTCATGGCATGGCTGGAGTAACACTGAGTAACCGATGTACACAGTATCTCCTATTCAAAATCTTGGTGGGCATCTCCTGCCTAGTCTCTCAGCCACTGAATTAAAACAGTGGTTCTTTATCATCTGCCAAGAAGACAGCTGCCTTGGGTATCGTCATGTCTGCATTCACAGTGGCACCAGTGAGGAGATATACTTACTGGAGGCTGTGCGCTTCACACAAGACACTGACTCAGGTTTCTTCGGTTGGCTGTTTAATGTTCTCACTTTTCCTGTGATCCCATTAGCAGTCGCAGGAGGTTTCTTGCCTTTAAACTGTTTGAAAACAAAAGTACAAATGGTCTCTGGCTATTCCTGTGCCACTAGCACTGCAGTTATCCTTTCATCAAGGGCAAAGCTTGACAAAAAAAAAAAAAAAAAAAAGAGTTGCCTTATCAAAGAACCTTTACAGACTGCATTGATCCAGCTGGAGATGGTGCATCCTTCAGGAATTTTGTCTCTGAAAGCTGCCTGCTCAGCAGGATTCCAGAAGTGAAAACACCAGGAAACACAGGATAATGAGTGGATGAGCACCCCATCTCTAGTGGTATCCTGGTTTCCAAATTATTCAAAACTCTGGCATTTACTGTACTAAGTCATTATGAGGCAGAAGAGTTTTACCTCAAAATAATTTCACACAGTAAAGATTCTTGAAACACAGGTTTTTCAAGGTTAATTGCATACAGAAAGATCCAACAGGGTTTGCCATACAAAAATTCGACACCTTCTTATTTACTATATGGTCTTTCCATCACCATGGTATGTGGATTTATTTATTAATTTTTTTAATGATAAAATTACTACACATTTTAAAATATTAGGAGTTAATGCATTAACCTTCTCTTCTACAATCTCTAGCTACTAGTTAAAAGTTTTCCTACTTAAAAAAAGGCAAATTCTTATAATGGCCAGACAGGACTAGATGATCTTGGAGGTCTTTTTCCAACCTTAAATGATTCTATGATTCTATAAAATTACCAGAAAAAGTATGTTTTACATCCAAGGGGAGCAGTATGGACTGAAACCTAGGATGAGAAATGCTGTCCTGCCTACTCCTGGTGTTTCAATCTGGAAAGTGTTAGCCAGGCATGAGGCATACCCGTGACACAGTATCTTCACCTGCTTCTAAAAGCTTTTGAGGACTGAACTGAGAGTGCAATGAGAAGCCTGCTGCAGCAGACTAGAATCAGGGAAATTTATTGTAGAAGCCCTATCTTTGATTCTGCAACTTCACTGAATGCTATTATTTGAATATGAGGTTTTTGTAGGGTTTAAGTTAATGCACAATAAAACAGGTACCTGACACAAGGGAAATAACTCTTATCTAACTGTGCAGTTTCAGATTAGATTGAAGGCCACACATCTCTGTGATACTTTGACAGGCTTATGCCAATGACCAGCTTTCGGAGACTGGCTACAGGCTGTCACAACCAAATTGCTGTCACAACCAAGCCATATATCACTTTTTTTTTTTTCTAGTCATTATTCCTTGCCTAAGGAGATAGAAGGTGTCACAATATGCATTCAGGTTAAGTTTGGAAGGCTATATTTTATTTTTTGATGTTATCTGCAATCTGTAAATTGTCAAGAGCGTGTTGGGAAGGCCTTCCCCATAAGCCATGAGGAGACAATGCTTCCACAGCAGAATTTACAGCTTAGCAAAACTGTTTTATGGCCAGTAACTTATGGCTAAACCCCAAGCACTTCAGTGCTCAGATTGACTGAAATAGCCCAACATCCTTAAGATAACAACCAGATAAACAGAACAGACAAAAAACAAAAAAAGTTTTGTCAAGTATTAAATAGTACAGTACCTGCGAGACTGATCCCCTCCCCACAGCAGAGGTATTAGTGATAGACTGAGCAGAAGACAGATTGGATGAGACAGGGTGTTTGTAATGGTTAGAGGAGAGTTTGTCAGTAGACAACCTATTGGCTTTTCTGTCAGCTGGCGGATAGCGTGCAAAGATTTTTGGAGACGGCAAGTTATCGTACAGGCCTGCATTATCATAAAGCATTTCTTCTCCAATGTTCCTGCTACGGGAAGAAGGAAAGCCATCTTCTGGTTCCCACTGCAACACACACACTTTGGCAGTTAGTAAACAATACACCATGCAGAACCAAAATGAAATTAAAACATTAGTAAGATTTTTGACCATAGCAAGCCCTCTGCATTTAGCAAGCATATGCTTATTGCTCACACTTGAAGCTAACTACTTAGTAAGGTGGGAGAAGGCACAGTGTGGAAAGGAAGCATTGCATTACATGGTTTATAGCCTTTGCATTTCAAACAGAATGAGCAAGCTAGTGCTATCCTAGCACTCTCCCTGTTCACATATTGTACCATCAGTTTTTATCTCTAACACTGAGAGGGCACAAGGAGACTGTGTTAACACAAGGAGAATGTGTTAACAAGGGATACTCATGGGCTGTACATCTGGTACATAAGTTGGTAAAAGTAATAATGCCTAACAGCTAGCTGAAGCTAAGAATTGTTGGCTTTTTTTTTCCTTTTTTTTTTTTTTTTCTTCAGGTTTTATGTCTTTCCAGTGAATACCAGCTGCTGGAATGTTAGTATTACATTTTCTTTGCTGGAGGATTATTATTCTGAGCTAACTATCTAAAATAGCTACAGGCCATTTGGCCATTTCCTTTTTTTTTTTTTCTTCAGAAAATGAAAAGCTCAACAACAATACTCCAGTGATTCATTCAATTAATCTTGAAAGAAACCAAAGGCCTGGTTGCCAAATATCCTTCCTTAATCCATCCTGGCTGTGGCAGTATGCTACTCATACAAAGGCTTAAGCACATCCAAGAACTACACACAGAGACTACTCACCCCCCATGCTGTTGCGTGCAGTTCCCAACAGGGTTTTTTTCCTACCATCTTTCTGACATTACTCAGACATGATGGACGCCTGTACTTGCAGTCCGCTTAGCACTTTGAAGCAATGAATTCTTCTGAGCTCAGCCTTAGTGGGGACCTTTATGAAGCAGCCCAACTTAAGGGCTTCCATATCTTGCCTGTAAATTTTCTTGAGGACCACATATTACTTTGGGTTAATATCCATTATGTGTTAAGTGCTATTACACAGCTGCCTATGATCAGCTCTGCAAGTTAGAAGGATGGAAGTGAGCCCTGTGGCTCTCCTTTGGGATCTGCAGTACCTGCTCTCATGAGGAACACAGCCCCAAGGATGGAAAAGGGTTCTGTTTTTTTGTTTGTTTGTTTTCAATTGAGACCAACAAATGCCTGGTGTAACTGAGTACTCAATTTTGCCAGGTCCAGTGTGATTGAAAAATACCCTCTTAAGACGGTACTGTATTCAAGGACTTGGCAACAAATCGTCAACAGGCAACTGCTTTCTAAATGCACGTTGGCTCACATGCAGGTTAATGTAAGCAATATGTCCCACGCCCCTAATACCCTATAGGTGTGAGAGAAGTTTGCAGTCCCCAATCAAAAAAATAGGACTTCATTTGGAAACTGCCCAGTGGGCCTTTTTAGATAATATAATTTTCAGATGTCCATGCATTCAACACATGCAAACCATTTGTTCTGTGTAAATTCAATTCTTACCGATCCATTTATGCAGGGAACATCATCATAATGAAGTGCCATTCCACTCGGACATGCGTAGCCATTGGCAGTGCTTCCCCGGTACGGATTTGTGGATATAACTCGCCTGTTCATAAAACTGAAAAAAAGCGAAATAAAAATAATAAAAAACAGCACTTGAACCGAGTCTAAATGATGATTCAGTGGTATGTTCCCTGTATCTGATTTTGTAGTCTGGAAGCACATATCTTCTCTCCTTCTGCAGGAAAGCTGAGGACAGTTTTCCCTTTGCTACTCACATGTTACTGCTAGCAGCCAATATTACACCATATGTTTCTGTACTGTATTCTTACAGCAGGGGTAAGGCTGTGTGAAAGCCAGGATGGCAACAGCTGTAACTGCTCAGTGGCATGTTTACATGGGAACCTGCTGATCTATGTTATAAACCAGCTTGCCAGTGTCACATAAATGTTCCCTTGTTGTCTGCATGGGGGAGAAGCAGGTGTTTCTGAGTGCACGCATGTCTGGGGGGATGAGAATTTGGAATCCGGAGGAACAATAATTAAATCCAGCAAAAAAAAAAATGAAAAAAGAAGTGGAACTTGGATAAAATCTGAGTCAACACATCCATCAAAATTTGCAGAATAATTTATTCCCCAAATTCTGGGGATTTTTCATGTCCACGTCAGAACTTTTGGCTAGGTAGAGTTTGCACAATGGCACTATGCTTCCCAGCTCTCTGGGTAACTGCACGCAAATATTCATTATTCTCATTATTGCTATGTTTCACACAGTGGATGTGAGCCCTCTGAATGCTTCAAAAGGGATATATATATTTTTCCTTTTGTTTTCTCTTCCCAAACTCTACCTTGTAGCTTGTGTTACTGGAATTCTGAAGAATATCACAGACTACAGTGGGCTTTGTGTTGGGAGCAAAGATCTAACAATGCAGAGACTGACAGAATCAGGCCCAATAGCAATAATGACCTCAAGAGTTAGTTGTCCTTTCTAGCAACCTCTGAAATTGAATGAGGTATCAAGTGAGATCCCAAATAATTCCTACAGATTCGGGTATATGTGAATGGGAAACCAAAGCTTTCCATCTCAAACAATGGGACCATTCAGGCTCTGTGGTGATATTCATAAAATATGACAAAGCCCTACTAAACCTGAGAGGGTCTTCTGTAGTGCTGGCTGGAGCTCAAAAGTTCTGTGGTTTCAACATTCGCTTTCTTTTGGCTTTGGAATAACATATAGTTCACTGAATTTGTTATTCAGAGAGAGACAGACCTCATCCAGCTATGGCTCACCTGAGCCATGGGAGAGCCAGGTTCACAGGAGGGATGAACCTGCCTGGTTGAGTGCGAGCCTCTTAGGTCTGCCACAGCCCCAGTGAATGCACAGGCAGTGCATGGGTGGAATAATCATTAGCCACAAGCTTTTCTTGTTAAAACAAACAAACAGTAAAGAGCCTAAGATAAATGCCATGATAAAAGTGTTTATCATATCTCATACTTCATTAGACATTATTAAAGGGCTGCATTTGTTTACTGCTCCTCTTAATGAAGAACATTACTCAAGTGTTTCTGGTTAGTCTAAAGGACTGCATTTGGAGCTGTTATTGTAGCTTCATTTATTTATTTATTTAAGTATCTTCATTGAGAGTAATGCATAATAGCCAAGTCTGAAAACTGGGATATTCATTAACAACATCTGATGCACCTGCACTAACTGTTTCCACCACCACAGTAAGCTAACATTTATATAAGTATCTGCAAACACTTCATAAGCATTATTTCACTAAGCCCTTCTAAACCAGTTTACAGATATATCCATGTAAATTAATTGTATTCTGAAACTGCTAGATGGGAAAGCCAATGGAAAAAAAAATTTGGAAACAACTTTTATTCAGCCTTTCCTAGATGCCTAATGATTTACATACACGAAACTGATGGGATTATTAATGAAGAGCTGATCACTCGGCACAGTAACAGCCTCAGGAAAAGAATAACCAATAAATTGAAGTGACTGAATGATAACCAATGCTGTAATGATAACTGTTGTTAATTTGGAATATTGATATTTGTCCTATAAAGAGTGGCAATAATATTTTGTTTACACAAGCATCATTGTCATTTCTCCTTATTTTCTAGGAGTAGTTGAAAATCAGCAGATGGCTAATCTACTTGCTTATTGACAAGCTCTTACAGTCTTTTTAAGACACCCAATGAATTTTAACTAATTCTTAATAGGGGAATTCTGCTATTTTGCAAGTTGTTTGACATTCCTTTCTAACATGTGGTTTAGTTGCATATGTTTTTTCACTTGGCTCCAATTAATATCACATTTGTTCAGAAAAGGAAAGCCAAGCAGTATTCAAGGGGAAAAGGTTTCCATTCTGTTTCTTTCTTAAATGTGGTTATTGCGAGATGCTGACCGAAGCAAAAATACATGTCAACATAGGATAAACTTTTTGAACCCTATAAACTTCAAATATTAATATAAGTCTATAAGCGAAGTGCATTTTGATTCTATCAAAATTATCTGTTTTTTTGCAAAACTGGGATTGTGGTAACATTGAGTCATTTCCTATCAAAAGAAGTTCAAGCTAGATCCTGAATGAAACTGCATTTTCCCTTGCTGAAGCTCTTTTAACACCTAGCTAATGGAAGAAGAGCCTTCTTTTGGAAAACTCTGAAGCTTTTGCCTTTTTTTTTTTTCATATTCAGTCTGTTTAAAGTTATGACAGGCAGATGGGTGTGATTCTCTAACGTACTGTCACGCGAATTCCATATTTGTGGAATTTGAAGGAAGTCTCATTTGGCAGAGATGAGGGATGACGCCTCTGCAAACTGTCTTGCCAGGCCACCCCTCTTGTGACCCCAGCAAACCAGAGTACATCTGCAGCAGGAGATGTCGTGTGTCCCACTAGTTCCTTCGTTCCCATTTCTAAACAATCTTATCTAGCCAAGGAAAAATGACAGTCTCATCCCACTGGAGACTGCTTTAATGCCAAAATTAATTAATTAATTTACTTTGAACATGTAAATCACTCTATATGCTAAGTATGCATTACTTTTTTCAACACAGGATTGGTGATGGGGAATTCACTGGAGTGATTTGCATTTTAAACAGAATTTCTGGGCTGTACCCAAGACTCCCTCCCAATTTCCACCTCCTAAATTAAAAACTAGAAATAAATTGAACTGGAGCTTGACTAAGTTTTTAATTAATCAAAAAAGAACTTAAGAAGGAAACACCGAGAAGGTGACTACTCAAGATGTAAATCTGCTGCACATTTTTAGTGGTTCTGTTCAGATACAAATATTAATATAGCCAAGAAGTAAATAATTTTAAACTGCATAGATGCATAGTTATTTACTTTTCAGCATTTGTCCTCTTCTAGTGATAACTCCAAGGCTTCAATCAAAATAAAATATTAAAATATAGCATTTAATAAGGAGACACTTAAAAAAAAATGAAAAATGAGTCAAGATTTGAGTAAAGTTGGATTGTGTCTGCATTTTTACAGAACTTTAGCAGGATGCCAACAAGATAATCTTAAACACATCTATCATGCTGTGATGCTGGGACACTTAAGGATTTCAAAATCTGGTAAAGGGCTGGGGGGATTTGATAAGCTCTGTTGGCACCAGAGTTAATGTGCAGATATAAATTCTCACAGTACTGAAAACACGCGGGCAGCTGAATGCCTCTCACCAGAAGGTCTGTTTTGCAGCCTGGATGACGCTTGCTGTCATTTCCACGTCGATGTAGTCATAGTGCAGAGCTCCAGGGTCTGTTGAAGATCCTGTTTCTGCCAGCAACATCCCTATCCATCTGCCCATGTCTTCAGAGGAGGATGCCTGCAAGGAGAAGCATACATAAGGTCTTTAGTCAGCCACTAAATTGGGGTTGTCACAGAATTATTTCAAAATGTTGCATTCTTCTTGGCTGACAAATTGCTACCATATTATATGAGAAGCTCTGGCTTTCTTCTGCTGAAGTTAGAAAACCCAGGATTTCTCACTAAATCTGCTTTGCTAGAAGTGCACTTTAAGTAAGCCATGTGCTCATCAGTTATGATGTAATACAAAGTGGGCAATCTCCATAAACGAAGAAAAAATAATCACTTACGGCTAGTTGATTTAAATTCAAGTCATGCTTATATTAGACCTCAGAAAATTGAAAACTGTAACAGAATTATTTTCCTAGGATAGGCTGGGGGATTTTAGTTAGGATGAATCCTGAGAATAAAGTATTATTGCCAAGTAGAAACAAGGAAAGAAAATAATGAAACAGTAGAAGAAGTTTTAGCTTTGTTTTTTGAAAAAATTCCACTTGCATTTGTCTAGCTGATGGCATTTATTTTCCTAGTGGCACAAGTAAAAACAAATACTGTTAAAATATATTTTTTTAAAATCATATTTTACTTCAAGTCACCAATTGCAAAGTTAAAGAGCAGCAAAATAAATAATTGAAAAAAGGGTGGGAAAAAAGAAAGTGTGTGGTTTCTAAATTATTATTATTAATTTTTTTTTTAACGTTTCGTGGCCTTTCATAGCTTCTTCAGCTGCTTTCTAGTTTTTCAAATTCTCTGAACTGCTCACATGCAATAGGACTTTTTGCAAGGACATGAGAATAGTATGACCTGCAGTGGGAAAACCAAAGTGGTCAAAGTGCCTGTTGTGCCAATGAAAACAAAAGGTTGCCTCCTGCTAAATCTTCACTCTGCTTCACTTTAAGTGGCTTTGCATTTCAGCTTTCAAAATATAATGAATACAGCCCCCTGCAAAAATCACTTTTCAAAGTTCAGTTTTGACAAGATCTGAAAACAAGATCTGACATAGTTGTTTAACTTAATGTTGGCTTTTCAATCATATCTTGCACTTGAATTTGTGGCAGAGATGTTAAATGCTCTAAATAAGACTAGACATAGCCACTGAAGGCAATTTTCTAGATCAGATGGGTTTCCTATACCAGTTTGCCAGTCATCAGCAGTTGCCTACTGTTTTAGAACTGGGATCTCATCAGCCTGGATCCTTCCCCAGGTCAGATCAGCAGTTGTCCAGGCTGCAAGGACTACCACTGAGCTCTTCTCTGCTCCCATCCATCCAGGCACATCATTACTGTGCAGCTAACACGGGTGAGGGTATGACTTCTGTGGTGCTAGAAGTACGTCACTGAATACACATGCAGTGTATAAAGAGACTCACCAAGTTGCTGGCATAATGTCTTTTCTTACTGTAGCGCTACATTAACTGGAATTCAGGCTGAACAAAAGTAGTTCATGTAAGTAACAGACAAATGAGGGTTAAGATCTTGCGAGTTCCCATCAACAGTGGTCCATTATTTAATTATTAATAAGTTATTTACCCAAAGTGATTGTAACTCTGATACAAAAGTGTGCCTAGAGAAGGATCACAGGGATTTTAGTACCAAGTCAATGGAACACCAATGCAGGGAAAAAAATCTTACAGAGATTTCTGAACTGCATTATGCAACTTGGCCCTAAATCTCAGTTCCCCCTTTGCCTATAATTCTTTTTTTTTTTTCTCCCTCCAGTATTTGTTATCCATCTCAGTAATAATATTACTCCAAAGATTTTTCAAACAGCCAGTTAGTATGGAAGTGATTCTCTAATTTAGCTTGTGGTAGTCCCTACAAGTCATAGCCATTAGCAGCCACGGCACCTCAAGCACAGCAACCTCCTGCCCGTTCCGAAGAAGACGGAAGGTCAGGGGATGCTTTGAATCCAGTCCTGGGATGACTTCACAGCCACGGAGAGGGATAGAAACAATGTGCGTCTTCAGATCTGTCCTGTCCTTGTGGAAAATGAGTTTATTATCTTTCACTCGGCACCAGCGTTCACGCCAACGGTTATTTGAGAGCACATTGAGATATCCTGCAATGAAATGAAATGTGAGATGTTTTACTCCTGACTTTTTTTTTGGAAAAAAAAAAAAAAAGAACACTACAACTTACTTTTCAATGTAATGCTAGAACTTAAACAATTTATTGCTCTTACAATAGAAAGGCCAGATGGATTTTATGAAGACAAGTAAATGACCTTGCCCCGCAAAAAGCACATGAAGATGTGATCATGCTCACCTGCAAATGGCTTTCTGTGTCAGTCACTGCAGTGGCTGGGTGAGCAGGAGCTCACCAAACCCCAAGACTTTAGTAAGAAGGGAAGAGGGAGAGTAGTAACAAGTACATACACAGCTGATGTGCTCACACAGCTTTTTCATAAAAGAACCACTTTCTTAGTGTATAATGGTTTTGATAACTGTGACTGCCCAAATTTTCTGGGAAAACCACAGTTGCTATTATATAATTAGGTGGTGAGCTGGCTTCTGTAACATCCACAGTCAGAGTCCCAAAGACCTACTAAGCTCCTTCCACTCAACGACGGTTCACTCTGCTTTGCCAGAAGGAACAATTAGCACAGTTAACTGTACACAATGATGTTACCTGTTCTGATTTCATTTAGAAAGAAGAATGCAACACTTCTAAAGAAGAATTTAAAGGGTCACTACTGATGCCAACAGAAATAAAATTAATATTGGCTTAAAAATCAAGAAATAAATACATATAAAATTTAACTACAGTTTACACAAGCTTTTTTTTTCTTCTCCCTTTTTTTTTTTTTTCCCCAAGGATACTACAATACCCTTAGAACAAATAAAAATTTCATGACTAAATTGCATTTTAAATAAACTCTGCTTTTCATATCATGCTCTGTAACAGATGCAGACAGTATCTAGGCATATAGAGTCAGAAAATGGGGAGTGTCTTTCCTTCCCTGTCCCATAGCGACAATCATTCCAGACTCAGATGTTAAAATCAGGAAAATGAACGTCCAATATTGCTGTCTTGTTTTACTTGTAAATAGAAAAAAAAAAAAAAGGCAAACAAAAAAATCCTCCAACTATCTTTTGCTTCCAAATTACAGTTATTTGAATACAGCATGTACAGAGACAAATAATACCTTGCACAGGCCAGAATTTATTTAAAAAAAATTCTTCTTTCTCAGGTCTGATTTTCATTTAAGCACTTAATCTTATTGGATAACTATCTCTTTGGTTTTCATTAAAACTATGACTTATCATTATTTTTTCTGGATTTCCCTTCCAACATTATGATTCCAATGTCAAAACTTGATCCAACAGGATATAGCAGATCAGAATTGCGCACATCTTGGAAGGTGCCATAAAAAAGGAGGATGTGCACAATCCTGTGATTTTGGCTCCTTGTGATGATCACACTCCAACTCTCCTTCCTCCTCCTGTAACAAAAACCTGTATAGCTGTGCATTATAATAGAATCCCCAGAAATGGAAAACCCTTCATGTGCAATCCAGCTGGCTTGTTTTGAAGAGAGTCCTTTTTTCAGACAGTACTTTTCCCCCACCTCTGCTCCCAGTGCAGCTCTAAAAGAAAACTCTTCCAAACTCTCATACTTCACTTAAATAATCAGGACTGCATATTTGTCCTCCACAATATCCCTACTTAAAGCTTCAGAGCTTGACATAACCAAAATGCCTTGAGTGTGTTTCCAGTTGGGGCATTATCACTTCATCTTAGTCCAGGTGGCCAAAGACCAGTGATACTGTAGGGAAGAACTTTGCCATGAGTCCAAGTTCAGGCGGGTTTCCATTTCCACTCTAGCTGGGTGTCCACTGCAGCCCCGCTGCACTTTTCCCTTTGTTCATGGTAGACAGCCTTCTAAAGTGTAAAAGCCTTCAACTATGGAGCAACCTCCCAGAGGGTATTGCACTCAGCCAAATTTCTGGTGGTGAGAAACTCCTTTTGCAAAGACTTCCTGCAATGACCAAAGCCTAGACACTTACAATATATTTTTCTATAAAATTTGCAAGTGGTGTAGAGTAGAGCCAAATGCAGACAATAGTAATGGCTGTATTTATGTCCATTTCTGAAATAATGATAGAAGTACTAGGAATTATTGCACAGCTGTGGTTAACATATCACATAATATGAAATAATCAACAGACTATGAGACCCAGGAAGTTAGAGGTTTTATGGAAGCCAGATGCTTCGGACAATGCATCTGGCTGGACACAGCTTTTACCAGCTGTTCTTTTGCTTGATAAATCACATCTGTACTTAGATGATGTATGGACATATACGCATACACTTATTTAATCACAGATTGCTTATGGGAATGATTCCCAAAGTGTGGCTTGAGAGCCACCTGCCATCTATGAAGTTCTTGCTGGTGGTCTACGGATCTGCTTCTTTCACACTGGGTAAGCATCCATCACACTTTGTGCACCAAGGAGTTCTGCCAGCTGCTGCCTAATCACAGATTTCTGTGTTTCCCGGAGTTTTCCTAATCAATTAAAGGGGAACAGGCAAATCCAAATTCAAAATCCAGTGCAACTGATTCACAACTATCTTGCTATGGAACTTTTTTGGAGAAGGCTGGAAGAAGAGTGGGATCAACTTAATTCAAATAAATAGGTGTTACTTAATATTGGAGAACAGGAGAATGTAAATATATTGCGTTGTTTGAAAATAGCAGAGCTGTGATGACATCAGCTAAATGCATTACACAAAGTCCTAAGTGGTAAGCAAACATTAACGGCTCAGATACATAACATAGGCATTTTCTGGATGTTTTTTTTTAAATATACTTTATTGGTGTTGCCAAGCAGTACAGTTGTCATTAGGAATAGTCAACATTATCAGTGAAAATAGCTTACTCTAAATTTGTTACTTCATTCAAGTTTTGCCGCTAAGTACCACTTTGGGAACCACAACTACAGTCAAATCACTTTAGCTGAGGCCAGTTGACTGCTCTCATGACTGCCATCGCATATAACCTCATCAAAAAAAGACCTGGTGCCTTCCCAAGAACCTTATTCTAAATCCTAGTGTAAACTTAGTTTATAATCTAGTCTATATTCATTTTATACCAGTTTGTTTGAAAACAGCTCATTTCCCTCAGAGCCTGTGCTACCATTTTATTAAAAAAGTCAAGCACTTCTAGTTTCTTTTCAAGTGATAAGCTCTTGATCACTCTCCTCCTCTTTCATCAGGTGCATCCTTCTGATGTGGGGGTAAGAATTACAGCAGTTAAAGTAAACTTCATAGGAATTTCTAGCTTAGAATTTTATAAGATTTTAGTCACAAGCTGCATTTCAGACTTAAACAGAAAAATCACTTACCACATGTTGGAACATCTTCTTCAGCTGATGAGGTCTGTTCATCTGTTGATGGCTTTTTCTTTCCTAAACCTATGATCTTCGTTATCTTTTTCCCTGTTACTTTCGTCACAGTGCCCTTGGCTTCTGATTTTGAACTTTTTTTCCTCTTCACTATGAAGAAAGCAAAAGTGTGTATTTTAGTGGGTTTAAATTATCCAATCAACAGAGGGAACCTGACTAAAAATAGTAGTCCAGATATCCAGAAAAACAAAAATCAAGCTTCTAATTCAATTTAATTTAATCAAGCTTAAAGTTTCTTTCCAAAACAGTCATCATCTAACTTATCAATATGAATGAACTACTTACCTCATATACACAAGAATAAAAATCCAGCCAGATGATCAGTTACCGTTCTAAACATTTACCTCAAAATATTTCAACAGTTAAGTATTTAACAAAGACAGAATATACTTGCCTAGCAAAAGTGGCCCTGCCATTAAGGAATATAAACACAATGGGCCTTTTAGAAAGACAAGACTTATAAAGTAGCAATTAACAATTAAATTAATGGGATCAGTATAAGCATTCAATGATTAAAAGTTCACACTTTTTGCTATCTTGCAGGCTTACAAGAAAAAGCTTGCTGAAAGGAAGGATTTTTGTCAACTGCCACTCTATGCTTCCATTAACATGCTACTAGTAAAATTACAGCTGTATGCATTGAACCATAGTGAGCTACTGAAGGTAACATGGCAAAGACAACAGGTATCATTTTAAGAAGTGCCTACCTGACTAAAACCCTAACTAACTAGTTGAAAAATAAGGAAAAAAGTTTCTAAAGCCAAAAAGAATTAAAAAAGAAGAAAAAAAAATCTTTTATTTGCAAAACAGAATCCCCCCAAAAGAAATAGTCTTCATTTCAGAAACGATGTTCAGTGGATTTGAATTCCATCAACAGAGCAAAAGTTACTCTGTTAACTGTCAGGGTAGCAAATTTACCCATGAACTTGCACTGATTTATGATTTTGATACATTTAAAATAGTTACTGATTGAGCTGCTCTAAGTTTATCCTTGACCTACCAACTCCCTTTGCTACTTCCCCAAAACAGAACATTTAGTGGTTATGGACTTGTGTAAGCCGAAGAGAAATAGGACAAAATGTTCACATGAAAAATAATTATGAACTGATGAACTGGGAAGAAGAATGCATGGAAAACAGAGTAGCAGTTTGGGACTCACAATGGCACAATTTATCATGTTTAGTTTAATTGTTAGCAAACATGGAAAACAATTTAGAAATTGTATCTGTAGCCAAGACTGTACAAATAAATCTGCCACCTGCTATGTGCAGTGCTGAGGGGGAAAAGGTGCTTTTGGGGAGTGGATAGCTTTTGCTCCAGCAAACATCAGTGCAGTGTGTGCAAGCAAAGGTCCAATTCTCTCTTCCTAAGGAAAGGCTGTTTACAACTTACCTAGAGCTTTCCAAACATGAAACAAACTCCCATGGTTGAGGGAGCTATTTTATTCTGCTGTAGAACTGAGAGGCAGCAGAAACAAGGCCTTCATGGCTTTATGTTTTAGAGTCTCAGGGATATACTGATTGCATGACTGCAAGTGATTTTTGTCACAAAAGCCTTTTCTTCTCTTCTCCTTCCCACAGCAAAACAAGAAGCTGGTTAAGAGTGGCAGAAAGGCTGGTCTATGGGTGATGTACAGCAAAGCAAGCTCACTTCAGTATTTCCTTTCCATTGTTTAAAACCAATTAAAAATATTGCAACTTCACCCAGAACCACTTAAAATATTTTAATCTCTTTGTAGTCACTAATGCCTGTTAATATTATTACTACACAGTTGAAGGTCATAATTTTCAAAGCAAATGGTATTTTTAATTACCCCTCTTGAGAAATCTTGAGGTGTGCTGGCTTTCTAGCAGCGCATGCTCCAACAGCGTGCTTCCTGCAGCCCACCTGAGCTACCAGCCACTTTTGGACATCTTGGACAACACCCATTCAGCTTGTGTATCACTGAGGTGCTCAGCAGGCTCCAGAGGTTAAAACAGTACTGAGCTTTTTGAAAGCTAAGTGGAAGACTTCATGCTGTGGAATCTGACCATGTGCTGCAACTTCTACAAACCACCATAGCTGGCATTGTGCCATACTGTTGGGTATGTAAGAAATATTTTTGGTCAGGAAATGTTGGAAAACGACACAGGAAGAAGACAGTGAGAGAGTCAAAAGGCGAGACAGGGCTGGCACCAAAGCCAGTATTGACACATTGTGTTCTCTGCGGCTCACATTACCCTCATCTTCACAGCTGTAGAAAAATGTCAGTTTTGTGTATCTAAATGATACCATTGCTACACAGCAAGCTAAGGAAGTCACAGAGGTTTCTTTGTTTTGGGGAGGAGGGTGAGATGTGGGGATGGAAGTATAGGGGTTGAGTTTTTTACATATAACTCAGACAAAATTCCCTCTGGGTTTGGGATGTGCCTTTGTCAGATTATAAGGAATACAAAATATACACAGCTCCAAAGTAGCATGTGTAAAATTATATTATTATATAAACCCACTGATATTACATGATTAGGTATATTTTAATATGTTAATACATATAATCATACATAGTACTCATTTTTACATGTGTGTATAAATACATGCATATAGACTGACATGTATGTCTATACATACATATATAATATGCACAATTCTGTCTTTCTAGTATTCAGTGATAGCTTTTTTTTGCTTAAAATCTACATTCACTATTCATGTTGCTGCTGTATACAATTACCACAAGCAACTGTTAGATGCTTATAGTGGTTGCGCTTGTCCTGAAAAAAATGTACTTTTGAATACACAAAAAGGCCAAGTTGAAATTTCTGTATTCTATTTACTTGTACTAATTATATTGATTTTACCCGCACAATAACAATTCAAAAGCATTACTACCTATTTAAAAAAAATAAAAATCAATACTTATTTTACTACTCTCTGTATTTGCAGACACTCTTTACAGCAAGACTCCAACATTTGAGACTTACCTTGTTCTTTTCCATTGCACACTGTAGTGATGCCGTTTTCCACAGCACCCTCCCCATCTGAACTTGGCCTCTCAGATGACAACTTCTGCAAGGACAAAGAAAGCTGCCATATAATGTCACCTTCATCAAATTAAGTGTCATGAGTCAAAGTAAAAGTATGCTTGCTATGAAGTAAAACACTTTCTAAGCACCAATCCACTTGAAGACAAAATTAAGTTTGTAAAAAGTTTGTTTGTTTTTTGTTTGTTTGTTTGTTTTTAGTACTACCATATAGGCTTTAGAATAGCACAGAAACTACAAATTAACTTCGTATTTGGAAGTACAGTAAAAAGATTTTCCTTCCCAGGAAATTGGTGATAAAGCCTTTGTCAGTAGGACTTTTAAGTAGGGCCTACAGAGGCATTTGCTCATGTGGATGCCTTAACATAGGAGGGGCTTAATCAGTGCTGGTAAAGTACTGACCATTCACTGCAGATTTGTTCTCCTTCCTAATTCTTGCTCAAATATCTTGCTGAGTAGAGGAAGCAGAGACAACTACTTGTGGTAGCTTCTTACAAGTTTTTGTGTTAAGGCACAAATGCTTGAAATGGTCTGCTGAAACTGACAGCATGCCTAGGGAGATCTTTAAGAACTAAATTCTCAAAAAGAAAAGACTTCCCCTCAAAACTCCTCTATCATCTTCGGCTATTCTTCCCTGAGTGTTACAGCCTTGCTTGCACTTTGCACTATACAGAGTGTCTCTGCAATGCAGCTCACACAGCACAGCTACTTGGTCTGCACCATTTAGCAGCTCAAGAGAAGCTGATATTGGACACAAGACAGTCTGTTGGTTGTTCATGACCAAATGAATAGACAGGGCAGAATTTTTAACTGTAGGATATACACACATATCCAAATAAATTAAGAGAATGCAGGGGGTAGTATTTTAAAACAGCAACACAAATCAGCAAATATTTATCTATAACCTCCCTAGAATATGGTATAACAAGAAGAAGTTTGATCCAGAAACAAATCCAGAAACTAAATCCAATTTCAGTTTTTGTGGAAGTTAGCATTATCGGTTTGATAACTTTACCTTTTCCAGTTCTGTCTTGTGTACTGGAGAACTAGACAACGGCCCATCGGAGTCTACAGTGCCTGTACAGTTGCTGCACACATCTTTTATAACCTTAGGAGACAAAAAAAAAATATAAAAAAAATTAATTAGCTACCAAATACAAATCAGAGAAATTATGTATGAATGTTAAGAGGAAATAGGAAGGAGAATCACACAGCCATTTAGTAGGCTGGCAGGTTAGCAAAGCATCAATGTGAAAATCTCCCTGTCCACAGCAATGTGTTAGGCAGGCTGCCACTATATGAAGCTCTCCATGCTGCCTCCCTAAGTCATTTCATGTGTGACCTGGAGGAGACATAATGTCTAGAGGTGGAAGGTTTCAGTTTCTAGGCAAGTTAAGCTCCGAGGCTCTCCTGAGTAAAGAAACCAACAGTGCTAGTGATTTCTATGTGCTAGTTTTGCAATATGAACTCAGCTGACACCACCAAATTACTTGCACTATGATGACAAGGAGAACAGTTTTGCATAGCATATTACCCAGCTGTTTTTGGTGGTGGTGGTGGTGTCTATTGAAGATCTAAGGAAGTGCCAATGAATACCTTGGAGTGGTATTTTGTGATATTTTCATTTTATACTTTCATACAGACATAAAGGTATAGGTCAAAGTAATTGTAAATGTGTTTTCAGAAATGGGAATGGCGTTAAGCCTGTTTTTAAAATGTTAAATAAAAATCCAGAACCTAGAAATCACTGAGATTTTGATAGAAATTGAAGAAGTTCAAAACCTGAAACTAAATAAATGTAAAAATATGCAATGAGCAAAGACATTTGTTGATTCCCTATGGACATCACTACTTTTTTTTTTTTTTTTTTTTTTTTTTTTTCCCCTCTAGTAAGGTTCCCACCTGACCATTATCAGTCTGAAATTGCTAGCGCTGACGAGGAAAGATCTTGAATCTTCACGTCGATTAATGTGGAGAATGATTACACTTTTTTTGTCACACATGCTACTCATTACTCTTTTTTTTGTCAACTTACCTTCTGACTGTGATGACATACAGGCTTAAGGTCTACATGAGCAGTCAGAAAAAGTGGGCTAGGGAAAGCAGCAATAAGCACTACTATCATTTTTAAAGCTTTTCAGACGCACATGAAATAAAAATTTTAAGTAGATATTTGGGCAGATAAATTAGAAAGCAGCAGACAGAGAAATTAGAACACACCCTTTGTGTGTGGGGAGAGCTCTTCAGTGTTCAGCATATCTAATCAGTGTTTACCACATCTTATCATTTATGAAAAGCAGGTCCTGACTGACTAACCTGATCTCCTTCTATGATAAGATGACCTGCTGCGTGCATGAGGAACAGGCTGTGGATGTTGTTTACTTAGACTTTAGCAAAACATTTGATGTTGTTTCCCACAGCCCTCTCCTGGAGAAACTGGCTGCTCATGGCTTGGCCAGACATACTGCCAGCTGGATTAAAACCTGTCTGGGTGGCCAGGCCCAAAGGGTCACAGTGAATGGAGTCAAATCCAGTTGGCAGCCAGCCAGAAGTGGTGCTCCCCAGGGCTCTGTACTGGGGGCAGTTTTGTTTAACATTTTTAACAACAAACTTGATGAGGGGATTGAGTGCACCCTCAGTAAGTCTACAAGCAACACCAAGTTGGGTGGGAAGGTGATCTGCTTGAGGGCTGGAAGGCTCAGCAGAGGAATCTGGGCAGGCTGGATCAATGGGCTGTTTCCAGTTGTATGGCATTCAGTAAGTCTTGGGTGCTACATTTCAGTCCTAATAATGCCATGCAGTGGTATAGGCTCAGGGAAGAGTGCCTGCAAAGTTGCCTGGCAGAAAAGGACCTGAGGGTGCTGTGCTGGTTGGGAGCCAAATGAACGTGAGTCAGCAGTGTGCCCAGTTGGCCAAGAAAGCCAATGCCATCCTGGCCTGCATCAGAAATCAAGTAATCAGCAGGCCTAAGGAAGTGATTGTCCCTCAGTACTTGCCACTAGTGAGACTACACCTTGAGAACTGTGTTTAGTTTTGAGCCCCATGCTACAAGTAGGACATTGAGTCGTGAAATGTGTTCAGAGAAGAGCAACAAAGCTGGTGAAAGGACTAGAAAACAAGACATACGAGGAGTGACTCGGGGAACTGGGCCTGTTGTAGTCTAGGGAAAAGGAGGCCGAGGGGAGACCTGATCACTCTACAACTATAGAACCATAGAATATCCCAAGTTGGAAGGGACCCACAAGGATCATCGAGTCCAACTCCTGGCTCCACCCAAAAATTCAGACCATATGGCTGAGAGCACAGTCCAAACGCTTCTTAAACTCTGACAGGCTCGGTGCCACGACTATGTCCCTGGGGAGCCTGTTCCAGTGCGTGACAACCCTCTTGGTGAAGAACCTCTTCCTGATGTCCAGCCTGAACCTCCCCTGTTGCAGCTTGACACCATTCCCTCAGGTCCTATCGCTGGTCGCTAAAGAGAATAGATTGATGCCTGCCCCTCCACCCCCCTCGTGAGGAAGCTGTAGACAGCGATGAGGCCTCCCCTCAGCCTCCTCTTTTCCAGGTTGAACAGGCCAAGTAACCTCAGCCGCTCCTCGTATGTCTACCCCTCTAGGCCCTTCACCGTCTTTGTAGCCCTTCTCTGGACACTCTCCAACAGTTTCACGTCCTTTTTGTACTGGGGTGTCCAGAACTGCACACAGTACTTGAGGTGAGGCCGCACCAGTGCAGAGCAGAGCGGGACAATCCCTTGTCTTCCCTTGATCAACTAGATGGGTGATCTTATCATAAAAGGAAATCAAATTCATTAAACAGGACCTACCCCCCATGAACCTATGTTGGCTGGGACCTATGACTGCATTGTCCCCCAGGTGTGCTTCGATAACTCCCAGGATAAATTTCTCCATAATTTAACCAGGCACTGATGTGAGACTGACAGGCCTGTAGTTACCAGGGTCTTCTTTCTTGCCCTTCTTGAAAATTGGCACAACATTTGCCAGCTTCCAGTCAGCTGGGACCTCTCCAGATTCCCAAGACCATTGAAAAATAATTGTGAGAGGTCCTGCGAATAGGGAATACAAGGTTGTGATAGACTTTCACTGGGCACTCCTGCATGCAGGATGCTCAACATTGCCATTGAGAATAAAATAGCTTCACAGAAGATCCTGTCTGAAAAAATTATTGAGATTTTTCCTCACAGGCAGGCATGGGAGGAACGAGCATCCCGCAGCGCAGGGCACCTCCCCTCCCACACAGCCTTGTCCCCGTTCAGAAATGTCTCCTCCGAATCACTGCGCCGGCACAGCAGGCACACAGATTTGGCCAGGGAGAGGCCCCATCCCACCACCTGCATGGCCACCAGAACCCAGCTGCCACTGCCACAGAGGCACCGAGGCCAGCACCAAGGGAGCCGACCCGTCTCACCAGGTGGCACATGAGGAGCACAGCATCCACAGGCTCCATCACCCAAATTTCTTTCCACAGACGGCCCTGGGGGCTCCCACAGGCCGTGCAAAGGGAGCTCAAGGAGCTCCGACACTCAGGCTATGCCAGGGCCTGTGTGGGGACTGGAGCTGGGCACCGAAGGGGAGACATTGGCGAGGAACTCCTGCCTCCGCGTGGAGCTGCAGTGCATGTGCACACAGGAGCGGCTGCTGGGGGACATGCTGTGCTTCCTCCACCGTCCTGAGGATGAGCTGAAAAATCAGGACCCAAACCTCCTGGACACCCTCTGCAGTGGCTCCTACTTGGATGTACAGAAAATGGCAAAGTGGTTCTAGGAGCTGGTGACAGAAGCCTGCGTGGTTATGCCTCAGTCATCCCAACTGCAGCTAATGGTGCTGCCCTCCACCCGCTTCTGCAAGCTCAGGCTCACCAACGCCTCCAAGGAAACCCTCTCCATCGAGATCATGCTTGGGGTAAAGCAACACAACTCAGACACCTTCCTGACCTTCGAGTAGGCAGAGGCCATTGTTAGCAGCACCACGAGGTGGCCACAGAGCTGCGCTGTGCCAGAGATTCTTCAGGAAACACCTAGGCATGCTCGGCACACCTTCCACCTCAGACATCTGCAGCTCTGTGTTTGTATCCTGTTAAGCACCAGTTTTGCCACCCATGCCTTGAAGACAGCTGTCACGCACCTCCTGACCACCATCTCTGTGGCAAGCATGCACAGGAGGGATTTCCAGCCCCACACCAGCGATGATTATGGTGGCTACAAAGATGACTGAGTGACACCCTGCTTGCCACATGCCCCAGAGCTGAGCATGCTGCCCATGGAGAGGATGCTGCTCAGTGGGCAGTGGGAATTGCTCCTCTGTGTCCTCTCCACAGCAAAACCACCCCTGGGAGAGGCACACCCCATGCAGCTGAAGAGACTGCTGCAGGGAGGCTTGAAGCAGAGACTCCTCTTTCCAGCTGGACAGTGACCACCTGGCCTCCTGGGAAGTGTCCATTCACTCCGTGAGCTTTGACCTCTGCAAAAACTACAATATATATTCTTTACTTGAACAAATGCTTTGTCTGTGAGTGTCTGTACTACACTTGGTCAGGAAATGCGGGCATGAGGTGCTGACAGCTTGGCTGCCACAGCATCGGGGAGGACTTTGCTGAGGAGCTGATTCCGTGGGCTCCAACTGCGCTCATCGCTCATTCTGGAGCTACAGCTCTGCTGCCTGTCCTTGCTCCTCCAGCAGGGCAAGGAGAATAGCTCAGAACCCTCCACAGTGCCGCATGTTGCCAGTGTACTGTATGAATCTGAGTATGAACCATGCCCTGGGAGCCCAACATCATTGCCCAGGATGACTGCGGGGAGGCAGAGGTCAAGCTCTCCATGTGGGGAGCCCCCTGCACAGGGGTGAGTGCCATCAGGGAACACCAGGACTTTGCCTGTGCTGACTGCTGCACCAGCACGAGCCTCAGGGACAAGCCAACGCAGAGCAGCGGCTCCAGGAGCTGGAGGTACCAGCAGAGGAGTCCTACAGCCCTACGGGATGGGAGCAGCGTTTGGCAGAACATCTCACCCCGTTGACCATTTGGGCCCAGTTCGGACTTATCTAACCACTGCTAACGCTGCAAATTACAGGCATCCCAGAACGGATGTAAGAAGGAAATGAATAACCATTTTGGACACTCTGTGGGCAGGTGGGAGATGCAGCAGCCAGGCTCCCAGCCCTGCTCACCACCAAGCAAGGTCACTCACCAGTTTTAGGGAGTTTAAAACTGGCTGGGGCTGCCCAGGACACTGAGCCCATTTAACAGCACTGGCCCAGCAGGCTGGCTGCAGTGAGGAGAGTGAAAAGGTGAAAGGTGACTGGTCACAAGAAAATGGCCTCAAGTTGCACCAGAGGTTGTTTAGATTGGATATCAGGAAGAATTTATTCACAGAAAGGGTGGTTAGGCTGCCCAGGGAGGTGGTGGAGTCCCTATCCCTGGAGGTATTTAAAAGACGTTTGTATGTAGCGCTGAGGGACATGGTTGGTGGTGGACTTGGTAGTGTTCGATGATTGGACTTGGTGATCTTAAGGGTCTTTTCCAACCTAAGTGATTCTGTGATTCTATTCTATATACACTACTCTTTACACTCACATAGCCACACAAGGACAGCAGAGACAGGCTAGCTGAGAAAGAAAGGCATTCTATCCTGCCAGAAGCTTTCCTGCTAGACATGCAAAATTTCCCCTTTAAATTCACATGGCTCCTCCTTTAGCCCTGTTTATAGCAAGTCTGTGTAGCAGTGAGGAGGACCTGGCCTGAGAACTTCCAGTTCCAGGGAAAACAGCAATTAGCTTACTGTCAAAATCCAAATTTCTTTAAATAGGGAGGAGAAGAAAAACAACAAACAACCTCTTTCCAGTTTTGAACTGAACAGCTTTGATGTGGAAACCATTAAAGAGATGAAGACATTACCGAACACAGTTTTAAAGTTCCTTTCGCAGCACTGAAATTCTATTTAAGGGTAAAGCTAAACAAAACAAAACAAACAAACAAAAAATGCTTATGGGCTTACAGAGACCCTAATGATACAACTCATGTGCACATCATGAATTAAAGGCACTATATCCCATAAAGACAGGAAGAAAACCAACCCTGTTTTACAGATGGAGAACTTGGGAATGAAAGAAAGATTAAATCACTCACTCAATGTCACATAAAAAATCTAAGCAGAGGAGGGAAATGAACCTACATTTTTATTTCTGAGCGAGTATCTTAAAATTTTTCAGTATTCTTTCTTGGCTGTCTGAATTTCTCTGTATCTTTTCTCAGAAATGTAAGCACAGTACTATCAAATTCATGGCACTTGGCATGCTTTGTAACAGAAAATTTAGATGTGTCTGGTCCAGAATATTTGCATCTTGGAGTTAAACTTAGCCCTAAGTTTCTCCCAAAATACATTAGAAATTGTTTCTGTATATTGCTTTCCTTTCAATTGCTGGTCTTCAGTTTGGTGTAAACTTGCTGTTTTCCTCGAGAAATGGGACCATACAGTTTCTGGGAACATTCATTTCTGTCTCCTGCATGACCCTGATTCAATGGCTCATGTTTTCAGCATCTGCTCACACCACACAGTTAGTTAATTTTGGCAAAGGCAGATAGTAATTGGAGTTACAGACAGAACAGAGGGAAATGATTTGGCAGCACTAACTGAATAGTATGTGCAAAGTCATGCACTCAAGTAAATACGGTTCTTATCATACCTCACATATTTAAGGAGAAGCTAAAGTGTTTAATTGGGTTGTAATTAAATTTTGATTAAAAAAAATGACACTCTCAAATAGAAGTTCACATCAAGATATGAAGAAAATGCACATCTAAGGATTCCACACTTCATTTCGGCTCAAGGGGTTTGCTGGCAAAGACTTGCTTATCACCTTCTATAGGCAGTATAATTGAGTTTTATGCACAGCGTAAAACTCATACTTTCAGAGCTCACCAGGATGAAATGTCTTTAATATATAATGGTTGCCTGGATGCACTCTCTATAATTACGTTTGCAGACAGCTGCCATTATAAATGCGGTTTTCACATGCTTATAGCTTTAACTCAAAATTTTAGGGATAAAACATTCCACCAGTGCTGCCAACTTGCATAATTTCAATCACAAGACTCAGAGTCCTTGTCAATTTTTTCTATGATGTTCCATCTCCTGGAGTCATATGAAAACAAAACGCTATTTTCATTAAAAAATACTTGTGAGCAGGAGTGGGGAGAGGAGGTCAGAAAACTTTTATCTGCTGCAATGAAACATATGAATATATGGGCAAATATCTCAATGGTTCCAAAACTAGAAAGCAAATAAAAGGAATCCCCAAATGTGTGATTTTTAATAAAATGACACAAACTGGAAGGCTGTTCTGAGAATACTTTGTAATGGACCATGCTCCATTAATAGTTTAAATTTTCCCACACATAAGAAAAGGGAAATCATTCTCTTTCTTACCACAAATGCATTGTATTTTACGTACACACACACATTCATGCACAGGATCTGCCAGGAAAACACACTATGTATTGAAATATTTAAAATATATGAGAAAATATAATCAGAAAACAGAAGACCTTTCATATCTTTGGATAGCTTCAAAACTAAATGCATTTAAAATAATCTGTTATTCCATCACAAGAATTTTAAATATGACAATTGCTGTTACAATAGTACAGTCAGTAGACTTCAGAACTGCCTCTTTCAAATGCAGATATGGAAAAAGCTTGTGCAGCCTGAACTGTATTGCAATTACTTATTTATCTTATAGGAAGGTCTTGAATCCCCCACTGGTTTAGGATATAGAAGTGAATTGCTTTGACTTTGTTGACATGAGGAACAGAAGGGAAATATTTTCAGGTACGCAGCTGGAAAGATTCCCTGCCCGAGTCAGCTGACAATGAAGGGTGACGTCAGTGGAATTTTTGCCATGTGGTGCGTCTGGAATATTTCTTTGTTTTAAAAGATCTTACTACAAAAGCAGTAGAGTTTACTATAAAACCTTCATACCTGCGTTCACCTACAAATTTATATAATTATTGTTTTTTATTTTAAATGACACACTATGACTGCATGCAAAATAACTTACCCTACTTTCATTCTTTTTACTTGCAAAGTCAGATTAATCAAATTTGATTTTTCAAGCTACCTTCAAACACCATGTCACCAGATAAAAAAAACATGAGCTATGCAGTAAAACCAAAAGAGTCAGCTGCTTGCTAACCATACTCTCCCACAAAGACCAGCAAATTCTGAGTAAAGGTACTAAGTTTGCAGCTGGGTTGTTGTGGTTAATCTCTCTGGTACCTGATAAGGAATAAGACTGAAAGCCCCGCCTTGTGTTTGAGGAGCTTGTGAACCTCTGTCCTGGTGGATACCATTGGATGAGTTCAGGCACAGACTGTGCTTACCACAGGGGTGTGATCATATAGCATCTCTTGTCCACCCAGTACCTGTTTTCATGAAACTCACAGGAATTTAATGACTGCCACTGTCTCCCGTGCCAGGCAAAGAAAGGAGTAACATCGCAAGTAAGTTCAGAAGTAATTAGGGAGAAAACTGATAGTTTTGCTTCATTTCTTGAAGTACATTTGCTTAATTTCATTACGCACTACATATGTTAGTGTTAATCTTATCCTCTTTAACAGAGCACCAAAGCTCTAATAGCATTTTACAGAGAAGTAGAAGAGACGCCCCATGGAGTTTACCATGAAATTTGTAATTTAGAAATTACAGGAATTAGAGGAAAAGCGGAAATTTTTCACCTTACCCGTGCTGTAAGTCCTTAAAAGAAATGTCCTTTACCTTGTATACTGGAAAACATCCTCAAGCCTGAAAAGATTCATCTTTCTGTCTTATTGCCATTTGAGTAAATTGGGGATGAGATTCCAGCAAACTAGTAGTCAGCAAGCCTTTAGTGTCTGTATATCCCCTTAAAAATACTTTTCTGGCATGTTTGAACAAAACGAACCCTGTATCCTTTCTTCTGCATCACTACCACAAAGACTGGCCATATAATGGCCCCTGGACGAGACAGGGCAGGAGGCATGGGGTGGCTGGAGGCATCGCTGCTGCACGGGGAGCATTGCCCCTGCAAGGTGGCACAGAGATGCAGGCTGCATTTTAGGCCATACATCTGAGCTGGGTATGGTTTAAATAATTTACCATCCCAAGCTGCAAGTAGGAGAGATAAGGAATACTGTCTAGTGGTGAAAGCAGGGGAACATGTCACAGCCCTCACAGATTCTGCTCTGAGATCTGCAACAGCTTGTATTTGAGATCTTACCCAGGAATGTAAAGAAAATTTATCTCTGAGAAAACAAGCAAATAGGATGTTTGTAGTTCCTTTTTTTTTTTTTTTTTTTTAAAGTAACATTGTTTTTCAAGGTGCCAGTCATACAAACACACTGGTTCACGGGGTCACTGGCCACCCCCTGCAAAGCCAGGGTATTCCTGCTGTCCAAGTGTACAAGTAATCCTGCAGGCTGGCCACAGCTCTGACATGCAGCTCAGCCCTCTGAACCTCCAGGTGATGCCTCCATTGCTGGCGGTGATGTGTGGTGCAGAATGAGCCCAGCCTGACACCGTGAGTTCCTGAAGTTACTTGTAAACCAAGAAGCACTGTATGGAAATCAGTTGTACTGAGCACGCATCCCCTAACACTTCTATCCAGTCACTCTAAAGGCACTTGACTTTACTCAGCTACGCCACACAGATAATAACCTCTTTGGGGAACATTACTTAAGCCAAGAAAGTAATGTTTGAAGTCTTTTGAGATATTCGGCTGGAAATTCCCACAGAAAGTAAAAGCAAGCATACAATGTTTACAGTCACAAGCCCAGTTTTGTGCTGATTTAAACTGGTAAACAAAGAGCTGTGACAGTAGTTTATTCTTCAGTAAAACTCAGTCCGCATTAAGACTGGAGCCCAGAAGTTACTTGGCTCCCTCACTAAGCTCCGTGTAGTGAAAAAAGATTTTTTTCAAAGACTTTTACTGGAGATGACATACAATTATCTGAGATGGAAGTTGGGTAGGTCAACCTGGATAACTGTCCTGAAGAGTGTTGCAGGGTCTATGAACGACACAATCTTGATTTTTTTCTTTCTTACAAACCCTAAAATGAAGAGATGATGCAAAATGGCTGCACACCATAAACAAGAAAAGTTAGCCAAGGGTGCATAATGTTAGGAAAAAAAAGAAAATCAAGGCCAGGATTCCAAATGATAGATTACCTCTGATGCACAATAGATAAACGATGAATGATAAATCAGAAATACATTTTTTGCAGGAGGCATTGCTAGGAGGAAGGGAAGGCCTTGGGGTTGGACACCATGACCATTTCCTTCTTCCGCTGGTCTTCTACAAGAAGCTGCTTCAGAACTTAATTTCTTTGGCATCCACTTATTTTTAATACTAAGAGCAGTTTTCTGTGGCCTTGTCTGAAGGTCCTGCACACAGAACACATTCATCTGGATGAATGAAGCCACTAAACAAGCATCTTCTTGTAATCTTCTTAGTAGTCCTTTTATTTTTAATGTAGCATGTCCCAGGGATCCTGACAAATAAGTGTGTAGTTTCCATGGGTCTGTTGGATGTGCTGAGACAAACAGGAAGATTTAAGACCTCACTTGACCACAAATGCACAAAAGTGCACACAGATGCCCATATACTCAAGCGCACATGGAAAAAGCTTATGTTTGGGTCAGAGTGTGTAACTGCATACATTTTTTCATGTACATTTTTGTGGGAACATTTTAGGACTCAAGTTTGGAAAATTCCACCGCTTTATGTTGCACACTGTATTACTGCTATGATCTCAGCTCTAGGCTGGATTTTATACTAGTTACACTCGATGCTCTGAAATCTTGACAGGCTCTTTGGTGACATCAGCTATCTTTTTCTTCATCAAGCATTTGTTAGCTGGTAAACCTGAAACTCCCTTTGTGGTTTCCAGTCTAGACTTCAATTTGCAGTAGCTTTATCAGCTGTTTTCTTGGTGTCATCTTTAAAAAAAAGGTCTAAAATATTCTGCATTTACTTCAGTTCTACTTCTTCTAATATCTCTTGTCTTCCAAACGATATTTTTAAATTATTTGCTTAAGCAAATGTATTTTATACTGATTACATCTGACTTTAAAAAGATCTTCTGTTTTAGCTTTCATGGGAAAGTCTAGCCTCCAAATCCATTTTGAGCTTTTCAGGCTCAAGAGTAAAGCTTTAATTTGTTACTTACATACAAATTTATTCATGAGAACCTGTTGTTGCCAAGTGATAGCATGGCTCCACTGGCATGTATTGGCACAGTATCTTTGACAGAGGTGTGTTAGGATTAAAAAATATGGATGCAGAGACCCTTCTCATCATTAGTCTCTGAATCTGTCCATTTTATTACCTACAGAAATCACGCATAGATGACAGAGAGCTGGGGGGACAGAGAGCTCATGCCCTATTGAATGACAGGCAGAAGCAGCTCATACCACTTCTTCAAAGACAAAACAGTGATCTCTTGCTTGGTATAAGAAATTACTACATAAATCTACACATGAGTTTCAGAAGCTCATTTTAAGTAAGAGATGCATGAAGAAAAAAAAGATATATTCGAAATTAAAAAGAAAAAAAAAAGTTTTCTTAAATTTTTAAAAACACAGAATGAATGCTTCTTGTTTTCTGAAGAGCCATATTTCTTGAAAACCCTGGTGCTGTTGCAAGAGCTCCGCAAACCGTTTTTGGTTAGCTGCTGGGTTGGCAATTTAATTTGTACTGTACAGAATGCAGCAGCACTGAGGACTTGGAAGTTGAGCACACAGTAGCATTGCCATGTAGTTGAGAGAGGCTTATTAATAGAGAGCTTTGCAGCATGAAGAAACTACATAAAGTGTTGTCAGACTGTCTCCACGTGCTTTGCAGATAAGCATACTTTCCAGCCATTCACTTCTGGCACACACAATTGTGCTAACATGCAATGTGCAAAACCTTTTTTTTTTTTTTTTTTTTTTTAAATAGCAAGAGTGCATCTGGGATATAGAAAAACCTAGCACTGTTCTGCCTGTGTGAAGAATGCTTTAAAGACAAAGTAAAACAAAACAAAACAAAACAAAAACACAACAATTTTTATGAAATAAAGTCTGATAAGTGCCAATGTATTCAGCTCTACTAAACTCAAGTTTAGAACAAGACAGGAAATAATGGTGGAGTTAGTATGATCTAACTGAAGTGGAATTCCCTTGGAAAAGAATATGACTGATGAATTTCTTTTCATCTCAGTCAGTATTTCTCAAACTCCAGGTGAGTTAATAGGACACTTGGATGCTACTATATTTTACAACTTAAAACAAGATACTGGAGTTAGAAGAAGCCTAACAAATACAGATTAGTTTCCACTAAAATGACAACACAAAGTGCATTTTTAAGATAAGATACAAACTCCCAGTCAAAACCAAAAGCAGACATACTGCAAACCCCCCAAAGGTATATTCAAATATTGCAAAATAGGAAATTACAGATTAATTTTCCACTTGGTCAATTAGCACACAGCAGAAGTCATACCTCCTAAGCTGCATTTTATGTCTTCCCACTTCTACAGAAAAAAACTGTCATCAGGAAATTCCTACGTGATTAATTCAATTGTGTTTGGAAAAATACAATTTATTCTTAGCACATAAGTACCATATAAGGTTAGATCAGAGCACAGCATGGAGAATGCCTGATGAGTCTTATGCATTCAGATTTTTAATATGCATTTAAAAGGCTGGATTTAAAGGTCTTAAAACAAGCCACTAAAAATGTAGTGATAGTTTCCCACACTACTTAATTCACTGACCTCTATATCTGAAACTGGCAAAGTCCAGTATAAATACTAGTAATCTGGTTGGGATGTAAAACTGCAGCCCTTGCACCAGGATTTTCCACATTTTCAGACACTGAACAGAAAAGGGTTGAAGATGACAAAATCCTATTTCTCAGAATTCTGTCTTCCCAGAACAAACCATAACAGATGATATGTTGCTCAATGAGAGTCAGCCAACTTTAATTGACTTCTAGAATTTGAATAATTTTTCTCCCTCCAGAACAATTCAGACAGGTATCTCCTCAAGCTTAGCTTGTTTAAAAAATGATGGCTGTGACGGTGGTATGTTGAATTTTTGCAAGACAGCCTTGTCAGCAATGCTTATGCACCACTCCAAAAAGCAAGCTGGGTGCCAGGTCCCTTCATATTAGGGAATCTGAGTCACCAAAGCTTTCCAGATAATGAGCTGGAGATGTAAATGGAAGGGAATTGCCACCTCCCTTCTTGGTGCCAGACTATTGTGCAATTAGCAGTGAAAAACATATGCACCCACAGCGGCTGTGTAGTGATGAGCTTACGGTTGCCCAAAGAGCTGCTTCAAGGCCTGAGCATTAAGTCTGGATTTCTGCAGTCCCAGACTGGATGGGATTTAAGTGGTCTAGATTACCTGAAAACTACTGTCTGTATCTCCGATTTAACAGCAAATGAGCAGGCAATAGAAGTGCTTTGTTGGTGGGAAAGCTCTTGGTCAGAAGTCACTCCTTACCTTTAGCCACTGTTCCGCCTGCTCTTTGCTCTGTACTGCCAGAACCAGTGCATCTGCTCCTTGGTGCGAGATTTTCAGCTCGTGCTTCTTCTTTTTGCTGTCTTTGGGGATGTACGTGATGCTGCAGTCATTCAGGAGCAGCTCCATCTGGGGCTGCTGGTCCTTGGAACTTTTGTAACACTGCAAAATGCAAAGGTCAAAAGTTAAATCTCACCTTTCTGAACTTTAGGGAAAAGCTGTTATTATATAGAAATGCTATTTTTAATATTTTCCACACATCTCTTTACCACATACCCCAGAGTTCAGCCAATGCTAACTTTGCATTTTTCTTCATCCTCTTTGTAAAGCAAAATTGCTTCCAGACTGACATTAATAGAGATCTTTTATTGTAGGTACAACATATGGAGGGCATTAAGCTTCTCTGTGTTATCTTTATGACTCAACCTTGACCTTCATCAGGTAGGAAGAGGGCGATTTTGGATATCTGTTCACATGTACCAGCAGAATACACTTGTACAGTTTACGACTTTCAAACCCAGATGCTTACCCTGCCCTCCAGCATATCAAGGCAAACCTACACCAGTGCTCACAAGCTGCCCTCACAAAGGAGCAGGCAGATGCCTTGTTGAGATAAGTAACAAAATTTGTTGCAGTCTGGAGAAGAGGGAAAATCACAGGAGTGTAGTTTTTCAACTAATTTGGTTTAATCTGTCACTGCACAAAATCACATAAATGTTGGTTTACCCTTTAAGGTCCTGCCTAAAACTATGTGAATTGTCCAGTGTTTTTCCCTCAGTAGCAAGTGCTGCCAATGAACAGTCATTTCATGCTGTATCACTGATGACTTGCTCTATGTTTGAATTGGTGATTTGAAGATGCAGGGTTTCACATTGCATCACTCGTCCTGTTGAACTAGTCCCTATTTCCTCTAACACATCAGTATAGATGAGTTTTGTAAAGCTGTCACAGACTGCCAGACTACAGAGCAAGGTTTAACTGTGTGGATGAATGTCCAGTAATTTTATATACTAATGTAAATTGGGCTTTTACTCATACAAATAAGCATGAAAGCTAAAACGGTATCTGATATTAAGCACTGATTAGTACATGCATACATAGAATAGTTGAGTATGAATGTGAACGGAAAAACACATACAGATTTTACATGTCTGAGGCAGTGTTCATGCCATGATGCAACTGTCAGGAGTACAGTAACTGTTAGAGGTTATAAACACTTCAACTTAGGCTGAACAAATAGAGCCACTCTCTGCAAACCATTCATGATCCTCCCTTCCTCTCCAAGGCCAATTAACTTAAAATTTCTCCAGATTGGTCACAGATTTTAATTTTGTAACGTTAAAAAACTTAAGTTTTCAAGCTATGAAACCTTGAAAACATATAGCATTAGTCTCTTCAAGAAGCAATCAATAGCATATGTTTTCCTTTACATTAAATTAGAAATTTTATTTATAATTACTAAAACTGAAGTATTTATGTATAAGTGACTTTACATGAAAAACAATTCCCTACTAAGTGTTATTCTTAATGTCTAATTCAAATTAAAATATTTTATGATGACAGCTGCATGATTATGCAGGCAACTACTAATCCCTAAGAACATTTATTTGTTTCACTTGCATATCTCATAAGTTATATCTCCTTCAAACAATAAACCAATCTTGTGTAATTTAGTCATTAGACTCCTATAGGGATTTTTATTTTCTTAATCCCCATTATAGAATTACTGAAAGACACTCTCTATAAAGAGAAAAAAGCTTTTCAGAGCACACATGTGGCTAAAGGAAATGAAAAGAGAAAAAGATAGCATATTTCTATATAGAACAACAAACATAATTCTATAAGAAATACTGTGTGACTTCTGAGAAAATGTTTCTTTCCCTTTTTCTTCTTTCTTCTCTTCAAGCTGTTATTTGATGGTCCTGAAATCTGACATGATTCTGTTATATGCTGATAAAAATGTGGGCTAAGGATAATGGCATTACAACAATATAATACAAACTAAATCATATTCAACATTCCTTTTATCAATTAAATAGAGCTGGATGCAAAAATTAAATCCTCTGTAACCATGGGAAACTAGAAATGAATTCCAACTATATTTTCAGAAACTTCTTACCCAGATATTGCTATTTCATATCCTGTTATTTCCTACACAGCCATAAGCATAAATGTACTTGTAAACAAACACACCTAAGTTGTCTTGTACTAGTATGGAATGATGAGGTTCTACAGAAAATGTTCTATCCTCTGTTAATCAGCTTTTAATACTTGGGATATTACAGTAAATACCAGTTACATAAACAGCTATAACTGTTGCAGGCACCAGATAGGAAGACAGGGAGTGTCTAAGACTCCAAATGATTTATTATGGTACGCCTTAGGTTGCTTTTAATGTCAAAGAAATGAATGTCTCCATTAATTAGACTCTTTTCAAAAAACAAAAAGACTTCTATGAGCAGATAATTTACTAACTTTCAGAATCTTTTACTGGTGCCTGCCATTAGAAAGAAACATAACAGATTTGCTTAAGAGAATACATCCACTTGTTTCTTTCCTTTCTATAATGCAGCTGTGCATCATGTGAATACTGCATCTGTAATTACTGCAGAACAGATGGTGTAGGTTTAGTTTAAAGTGTATACATTACAACAGCATATGCTGCCAAGTGAGTTCTCAGTCTAACAAGGGACTTTTCTCTCCAGCAGTCTGATCCAACAGTTCATACACAAAGCTCCCTATGAGATTTTTGGTCCACAGGGAATGAAAGATTGGATTTACAGTTTCAGCATATTTTTTTTTCAAATGAAATATAGTAGAAGCTAATAGGGTAGACTTTCTTTCCTGTATCAGGGTACTGACTGGGCTTAAGTGCAATAAAAATCTAAGTTCTAAGTGGCTACATGATACACTTATAATTATAGTGGTTCTCTGATTCTTGGGTAAATCATAACCGAACTCTTTGGTAAGGTTACTCTAGACTTGGCCACTGTTTGCAGAACATATTCCAAAACCTAAATTCCTATAAAAATAAATACATCATCTAAAAGGTAGAAAGAAAATACAGCCAGATAAAAATAAAAATTACCAGTAGTTTGTTTTCTTTGATAACACACAGCAGTTTGGTCCATTGCCCAAATCGTTTCTTTCTAAGCAGGAAGGCACAGATTTTGGCATCCTTCACCAGATCCATAGAGGCCTCCTCAGAAGGCCACTGATGTCTCATTTTCTTCCCCTTTCCATCTTCTTCCTCTTCATCATAGGATTCGTAAGAGCTGCTCATGGCATCCGAGTCATAATCTTTAAGAAAAGGATTTTTAAGCATAAAAGTGTCAAGTTAAAACATTTAGCCATGAAGTATACTGAAATAATTGAAAAACTCAACAGGGTTCCTTTTGAGTTAAGGCTTTTGTATGTCAGCCACCAACAAACTACTGTTTCAGTGCTTAGTAATATCACTACATTAAGTTAATTGAATAAAAGATGCAGTTCCATTATGAAGTTTTACAGAAGACCTGTGCTGACGCCTTGGGAATTTTAACTGAAAGAATGAGCTTGGAATAAATAGCTAGAATTTTAGGTGGTGCTTCTCCATTCTCATGGAGAAGAAACAATTGGAATATTTTCAATAGCTGAAATTTCATCCAAATATTTCCAGGAAGAAAATCTCTCATTTGCTTTAGCTAGGTATTGAGGACACAATTCGGGACGCAAGAGGGAAACCTGCAGCAACTAGGAAGGGAACAAGAGATCAAATGGCTGGAGAGCTCATTCTGAAACAGTCCCCACCTATGTGCAGAGTCACAATGGGTTATACCCAGATTATCTACAACTCCAAATCAAGCTTAAATATTCTGATATGTTTTGTAGTTTCACAAAGCTTATATAGAATACTATATCTTCATTTCAAAGAGAAAATAATATATATATTTCAAGCTCATGAAACTTTTTTTGACAATGAATTGTTGTCTTCTGGTCAATTCTACTATTGAGGATTTGGTTTGGGGCAGCTCCATATGGGAAAGTGGTAAATGCCACAGATGATTATCAATGGGAAAACACAACATTTTTTTTCACCTATTTTAGAAAAATCAAGAGACAGATGGAAAAATGTAGATTAGATGTTTAAAATGACAGATTTGAAAACATTTATTCCAGAGCATTTATTTTTTTCTTATTTGTTTAAAAGAATGTGTAAGATTTGGTAGAAGTCACCAGACTCTTCTCTTTAACTTTCTACCCATAAAGCAGAAAAAAAATCCTAAACAAAAACAAACAAAAGAAAACAAAACAAAAAAAAAAAAAAAGGAAAGAAACACGCAAACCAAAACCAAACCAAAATGTTCTCCCTCTGACCTCCTTTTGGAGTGGCTATCCACAAACATTCACACAGAAACATCAGGAAATGCTTGGCAGTTCATCGGCCAAACTCAAACACAGAGTAGAATGCCAACCTGTTTGGACTAGAGGAAGAATTCTTCATGTGGTGTTACCAAATATGAAGATGTAAGATCTAGTCACTAAATCAGCATCTTCAAGAAGGCCGTCTTTCAAAGGCATGAATGGGCTAACAGACAAACCTAGAGTTGCTGTCCCTCTGGGAACTGGTAGTCTTTCACATAAAGCATTTCATCTTTAACTTCACCCTCCCCCTTTCCAAGAAAAATAATACTTAGGTG
The DNA here is from genome assembly GCF_040182565.1 of Anser cygnoides. NCBI lineage: Eukaryota > Metazoa > Chordata > Aves > Anseriformes > Anatidae > Anser > Anser cygnoides. The sequence continues at coordinate 11,560,254 of NC_089876.1, read as the reverse complement.
TCCAAACATAACTTCCTCGTCCCTTTTTCAGATTTACTAGTGAGCTTTTGTTGCAGCTACACCACTGTCATAATGTTCATTTAATGTTTGCTTCCTTTCTACAACCATCTTTTACCTCACTTGTGATATTGTTCCACTTTTGGCCATAAGATCATTCTTAAACTTCAAAATTTATACGGGCTGACAAGAAGCAGAGCAAGTTACTACTTGTATACGGAGATATGTTAATACTGTTCAGATAATACTCTGCCAATATTGTACTACCAATTAAATGAAAAAATGCCACCAGAGTAGTATTACCATATCTCACTACATAAGATATTGTCACCATATGTGATATCATACAGGTACTTCCCAAGTGGCTCACAAGCAGCTCAAGTGCAGACTTCATGATAGGAATAAGTTGTATGATCAGCAGTGGAACTCTGCTGGCACAGCAGCTGCAGGTTCATTCAAATCTCTGTTTATAGGAGAATGAAAGCCAACAGGTACTTCCGAGGCTGACACTTCTGGACTCCCGTCCTCAGAGAGAAAAAGAGGATCTCTGGGGACCTGTTGCCATATCCTGCCCAGAAAATGCTCATGTTTCTGTTCTGGGTCTCAGGACTCTTGGCTAGATGAAGAGGTTTTTGTGTGACTCACACCAAGAAGGTTGTCCACTGTGAAGTACTCATTTAGTCTGGGCTGAAGCCTTTGCTGCTCTTTGCCACATCCCACTTCTATTCTTTGCTTCTCTAAACATTGAAATGATAACCAAAACAAAGCTTTTAGGCTCTGAGACACAGACTATCTTCCTTTCACATGGTAAAGTGACTATTTTAACATAAATAGCATAGGCATTCTACTACTCATACATAATACATCTAGCAGACATTCAGAAAGTTATCCAGAAAAATCCAGCATGTATGTATAATTGCAAAGGGCAAAATTCCTTTTAAATATGCTAAATTGTGTTAAACCGCGTAAAGGCTACTAGTGACTAAATCCTGTTGTCTCTTATTGCCTGATCACAACAGCTAAGGGAATAGACTGGACTAGAAATTACAGTTAAGATCTGAAAACGTCTTGTGTATATGTTCAAGTAAACACACTCTTGTCTTGGAGTGGAGGTGGTGGTGAGAAAGGAGAGACTTTGTAGGAAAAAAATGAAAAGGGTCTGTCCAAAATGAAGCAGTTTTGTCAAATCAATAAAGTCTGATTGACTTTAACCATTTATAGGTATTATATTATAGTACGGAAGCCTCCTTGTTATTAATGATATTACAAAAAGACTCAGTGGGAATATTTACTAAAGATAATTATATCTATCACTACAGTTACTTAACAGTTTATTATTGCAGTTCTTATACTTTTAACATTTCTTTGATACGGTCTTTATCTCAATCAGTCTGATAAAGTACAGGTTAATATAGTTATAATCTTTGGTTAATATAGTACTTTGTTGGGTTATTTTAATTACCACACACACTAGATTCAGTGGAAGTTTTGCTTGAATGAAGATAAATATTGAATTTAAAAGCAACTTTATTATGGATAAAGAAAAATAGATAACTTTTAATACGAATTTTAAAAGGTGATGAATTCAGGACATAAGAATGTACAACAAAATCACAGCAGGGCAGATGATAAGTTACAACAAAAAAAAGCATTAGATATCTGGGTATATATATACATTTATATTACAGAATTACTAATGAACTTTTAAGACTGATATCCTAAATATTTTTATGGGTTTGGATTGTTAAGTACAATAAGATATCAGTTTCATACTGTGCCGTATTTTTTCCTAGGTAATCCTTTAGCAGTGCTATTAATTTTTGTGCTACTAATGTTTTTCTGCCTGAGCGTGGCTCTTGTTTAATGACAAAACACAAGTCAGCAGTTCACAGGGTATATAGCAGGACCACCCATCATGTCCACCCACCAAGGGAAGACATGAGGAGAGGAGTGATTCTGCTGCCCTGCTAAGTTCCTGTAATTACTTTGCGTTATATAAAATTCTTTCTTACCTTCAATTTCCTAGGTAAATTAAGAGCTGCCAACTACCCTGGTTTGTTTATCATGTTTAGAGCTAATGCACAATGACAAATTTCCCTGCCACACAGTGTACAAAAGAATAATTAATGTTCCAAGGTGACTCCTATGCATGTGTTTTAAGGACAGAGATATTATTTTGTTCATTTGCTCTGGTTAAAATAATAAAAACAGCTATAAAATGGGGGCTGATATCCCTTTAATATTTGGGCCACAAAAAAATAACTGTTAGTGATAAATCAGCCATACACAAGTAAGAAATTACCCCAGCCAATAAAAAAGAGCAGCAAAAGGAAAATCTTTTCAATTTGTTAGTACATAATGACAGCTAACTGGGTTGACTGACCCTGTGTACATTCTCACAGCAGTCATTTCATCGTTTCATCAGTGTTCTCATCCTGTCTCCTCTTAAGTGCAATCAGTCTTTGGACAAGTACCGGAATTTGGTAAAGAGTGTTTGTGTTGCAGAAGGAAGTTCTGGTGGTCAGCTGGGAGACAACCCTATGCTTTTTGCACTAAACGAGCAGTCATAGAATCATAGAACCATTCAGGCTGGAAAAGACCTCTAAGATCATCTACTCCAACCTTTAACCTAGTACTGTCAAGTCCACCACTAAATCATGCTTCTAAGTTCTATATTTAGTCACTGAAATAGTGACATGTTCATCAAGCATGGCTTATGGGAGCCAGTATGAATGATTTACCCCTAACCACAGTACATCATCAGAAATGCTGCAGATCACATCCTTTCAATAGTTACTCACTTTAGAAAAGGTGGTTTTTATTTTCTTTGTCTACTTAGGCAAGTAATTCAGTGCAATAGGAACATACCAGGAGATCTGCAGACCAGCACCAAGTTCTGAGGCATCTACATTTGCACTATTGGTAGGTTAGAGGGGTTTACTCCGGACAATACTTAACTCTGGATCCCTAGTAAAAATGTCCCCATCACATTCATGCTTCAAATATGTCCAAAGGATTAATGGCTAAATTGGACTCTGTCTCCAATAGCAGTCAAAACACATGTGCACCTAACTTGGAGCTGCAGGTTTAGTTTTCTCTAAAACGAGCCTTGTTTGTGCACACCAAAACAGTTGTGCACACCAAAACAGCCTATGACAGTGAGGACAATTAAACCACGCATATGACACATTACCATGGCACTAAAAGAGATGTAGCTGTTGAATCCTAAAAAAAGCCGAAGGACACTAGAATTACCATTTGCTCTGAAACTGATCTGGTTATACACTACTCACTGGAAGTGATGTACTCAGGAGCCTTCCCAGGACTAAGTGGCACTGCCTCTTCATAATAGCCTTCAGGAAGGGAAGATGTTGGTAATGGTGGAGGCCCATTATCTGGTGGCTAAAGGAAGGAAAAAGGAAAACAAAAAAAAAAAAAAAGAGAAAGCAATTAAAGGTGTTAAAATAAACATCGTTGGAACGTCTGCTCATTATCAGTTTACAAGTAACACATATATACATATAGTCAGGACTAGCTGCTGGGTTTATATATATATAACTATGTAACTATATCTTAACTATCTCTAAAGGCAAATCTCTGGAGGAGTGAATTAGATGTTGTCCTTTGAATAAGACATGCAGGGTAGCAGCATTTAGAAGGAAAAAAAAAATCTAAATCTCAAGCTCCTTTTATGATGCTATAATTAAAAAATAATACGTAGAGGTTGAGATTTGAAGACATGAAGTGACTTATTTATGCTTCAAAACATAATGATACACTTCACAACCTATCATTATTGCCAATCCCTTTACCTCCATTCATGGAAAGGAAGCAGAACCTTCTTGCATGTACTCCAACTGAGTCCTTCAGGGATATAAATACTATACGATCTAACATGTTGAAAAGATATACTTCTTTATTTAAGGACTAAAAAAGTAAAGGATCTATGCACCAAAGTGATTTATGTACATAGGACTTTTTATAGTGTTTAGGCTTATTTATTAGTATTCTACATCTAAAATAATTCATATTACAGTAGCAAGCATCGCTTTGGTTGCACAGTTTAGAAAAGTTAAATAGCCTGGTCTGGCAGAGATCAAGGATAGATAATCTAGATCGTGTTTTAACGATGCATTCTGTTTTTCAATGGCAAATCAATTCTTAATACAGATATTCATTTTTAAAAAGTACCTCTACTTGGTGAAAACTGAGCTACACAAACGATGAATAGTTTGGAACATCAAGAAACTATTATATGATAAAATAAATATTTCAAATACCAGGTCAAATTCTGAAATGCTTCTTTTCTAAATATAAGCCTGTTTTAAATTTAAAACTGACCAACTGCTGGTATGCTGATATAGTAACAAAGTAAATTTAGTACTCTATGACTTCTTCCATATGACTTTACTGTTATATTTCTTTAGCAAGGACCAAAACAACTGCATTTTATAGAACTCATTCATATTTGCCATAAGTTTTTAGATCCATATTTTCATATTGGAGGAAATACTTCAGTCTTTTTCCAATACGAGTGGTTTATTGCATTATTACAAAAATGTAACTTGTAAGCAGAGTCTCATTTCTGCAGTAACTGTTTTTGAATACATCTTTCTCTTTGTCATGTAATGAAATAGATGTAACGGCGTTTGTCTTCATTGGACTGATCCACTCAACATCAGGAAATCAACAGAGATATCTAAGTAAGAAATTAGTCATGTGGGCTTTGCTGATGGACAAACATTTCTAGAGCACAGTTCAGATCTCAGGTGGGCTGAATAGTCTAGGAGAGGCATAAAGCCTTTTTCCACATAACGTAGGTGAAGCCGCTGTAACTATGTTCCTCTTTGGCTATAGGCCTAAAATTACCTGAGAGGAACGTGAGCATTAATAACATGTGACATTGACTGTTTTGAAATTAGTTCCTTGGCACTTTCAGGGCTGGATTCATCTTTCCACATTTCATAGCCAGACACCTCCACACCGACTAAACAACTGTGCCAGACACCTAATTCTCAGCTACTCAGCAAGATGAGTCTTAGAGCACTCTGTAGTTACATTTATATGCAGTAGGCTATTCCGCCTCACAGGTACATGCTTATGAATTCCCAGTTTGCACAAAGGCAAGGAATAAATCTGTACTTCAGACGATCGAGCAGCAACTTGCCATCGCACACCAAGCTGCCCAGTAAAATCAAAAATTTCCGTGTGACTAATGAACTGATTTGTACCTAAACACAAACATTCTTGGCCGGATTGACATTTACACTAATATTATTTCTATATCAAATGATGTAGCAAACTTAGTATGTCACAGTCAATTACAGTTCAGAGACAGCAATTACTGTTATCTACAGTGTGAACCAAATGAGTTTTCATCACAGACCAGTTTTGCTAGAGAAGTTATCCACTGAATAAGCAAAATGATGAAAAAATACAACTTTTACTGTAGTTTCCTTTTGATTCTGCTGAAAAACACAAATTGCAAATCTGCACATCATCACAAAATAAATGAGCCTTTCAAGGTTACCTGCTGCTGTGCAACAGACATAAGGGACATTACATAATATTACATGTTAGTTAACATTGGAAAATTGACAGCACATTGTGAATTTTACCCTACACACCTGCACAAGTCTGGTCTGTGTGGCCTGAATTTTTGGGTACAATAGGGAGAACTTCCTCAAAAGAGTATGCATTTTCTTCTTTCAGGCAGGTGGGCAGAGCCTTGCTCAAGTGAGTCAGGGTCAAGGCTTGTTCCTGGGGCAGTGCAGATTCATACTACCCCTTTCATAAGACAGATATATTAATATTTTGGTCTAGCCTTAAACTATTTTCCCTGCCAGGTGTGTAGATGATATATGAAATTCCTATCATTATTAAACCTAATTCACCCAGGAAATACCCATCCTGAGAGTCATTCCAATTTTGACTTGACATAGCAACAAGGTATCAAAGCTATCTTTTATCCAGAAATAAATAAGAGGTTCCAATAAAGATCAGGAAAAAAAATACTTGTTTTTAGACAAAATGTTATTCAGAAAGAAAGAAAAAAGGAAATGAAACACAAATGGTGCTTGTCTGAATTCGACCCTGCTGGAGCACCAGTTACTTCATGCAGCTGGGGCGGGCTGGGCTGTGCAGCCAATGTCAACACAGATGGAATCCATTGCTGAATTAACCGGCCCTTGATTTTGAAATGCATTTTGCAGTGCTTGCCATAACAAAGTTGAAAACAATTATAAAAAGATTTCATTTTCACAAAAAAAAAAAAATATATATATATATTAGGAGAAACAGAAACATCCAACATTGAATACTTTCTGATTAAAGCAGGCTGATTTAATCCTGAAAGAAAATCCAACAGATTAAATACAAAACAAAAATACCTTGTTCAAATTTGTATCATAAACAACTACATCTTTGGGGAGCTATGGAATACGTATATCTTTGAGCATCCAGAAATATAAAAAATACATGTGAGCATTTTGATATTACTTACTAATATTTACAGTGCTTTACTTTTTTTTTTTTTTTTTTTTAATATTGTTAGTTGTACTGCTTAATGTTTTTAACCTGGCAACCTGGCAGTTTTTCAGTGGAAGACCTGTGGTGAGGTTATGAATTATGAACTGGAATAATTCTTGATTGAATAATTTTTCATTAGTTTATCTGAAAATAAAAAGTCCATAAAAACACTAAACTATTTACGTATTATATAAAAGGATTAAGTCTCAGAAATAAAAAAAAAAACAACCATAGAACATGTGTAGTTTGAGTGGTATCAGGAGGAAAGACCTGGCAACCTGCAAAGAAAGCATTAGCGCAAATTTCTGCTTTTATTTTTTTACAACGGACCACAGGGAAGAAAATGAGAGAATGCTGCCTTTCAAGACAAATAATCTTGTTCAATCACAGGAATAAGAACTGAGTTAGAAAAAAATTACCATTATTTTTATATCACTGAAGGAAAAGGGACAAAAATGAGTGAGACATTGTTGCCCACAATAACACCAGTGACGCTGAAAAAACAGATAAAGATGTTTGACAGGAGCTGGGTCTGAGACAAAATGAGAGATGGTTTATTTGAAATGAAGAATCGTAAGGGGTGATAATTATATTACAGAACTGAGATCTCTGAAGACACTAAAGATCGGGTTGTCCATGGGATGCCCAAAAACAATTTACAGGAGGGATTAAATATCTCCAAATAAGCAATACTTACCTAGATATAAAAACTCACTATTCTACTGGATACTATGAAGCAGACTTAGGGAGACATTAATTTTATGGTCTGTTATGGTCTACCTCTCCACCTGCCCCTCTGTGTTCCACGGACCACAAATGCACTCTTTCTTTCTTTATCCTAGGATACAAAATACTTCATTTCCCTCTTCTGTCCAGGGGTTACCAAGGTAGGTAATAATTTATTTATTTATTTATTTATTTATTTTAGGGATGGTCTATCTGATACCTGCTGAAGATATGCTAGCATATAATGTGAAAAGTAGTATAAAAGGCAGAGGAAAAGAAATGTCATCCTCCAGAGTTTGAGGTTATAAAATCACTTTACACCCCAATGAAGCCTTACACTATGTAGGAAATAGAAAGAAACACCTCTGTTTATGCAATGATTTAGGATGTGAAAGTTTACTGTGAAAAGCATTGACTTTACCAGAGGAAAAGACTGTCAGTACACCCATGCTGGAGCCAAGGGCTGCCAGCAATTCCACAGCCGTGCTCACACGTGTTATTAGATCAGCCACCAGTTCAGATCCAGCTGGACTGTGGAGCCAGCTGCTATGTTACCCCTCAATGCTGCAAAGCAGCAACATGAGACTGGAAGAGTGGTCACACACTGGTGATGCATAATAAAGCTATTCAGAAGCCAGCAGGCAAATGTGGGCTTTCAAGAGACCTTGACACATGCATGTGCCATTTGTGCCAGAGCAAGCTTTGAGCTGACCTCCGGACAGCCCTGTGGCATCCTCAGTCTGGGAGGGGGAAGAGTGCTCGTGCAATTATGATCGCACTCCCCAGATGTAAAAAAAGTGAATGTCCAGAAGGCAAAATGAATTGAGAAATTGAGCACCAATACAATTGGCAAAATTCCTGACGGTACATTTCAACGAGGCTTCATCACACCGCAGTAAAGGCTGGAAATTGGGCATGAGTACTCACCACACACTTGGACTTGGTATGAAAGTCTTTAGAAAAACTCAAAATCACTAAGGCACTAAAAATAAATTGCTGTTTATTGCCAGCAGTTGAGGACGTGGATGGACCATGGATTTTTCAGGTCAAAAACGCTGACTACATGGGATATTAAGAGCATGTTGCGCTGTGCAGGAGTGAAATATTAGCCTGAGTGCAGAGATGCAGAAGACAAGGAGAATTCTTCATGCGACCACAGCTTTGTATTCCAAGGTTTCAGTTTTCAGGGTTGACAATTTCTCAGGTTGTCATCTGGACCCTAAGAAACTGGGAGCCAAATAACATGAAAAAAAGTCTAACAATTCCACTTTTCAGACTCTGAGCACATCTGACAAAGGACAGCAAACCAGACAGGCAGATAACAAACAAGTATGGCTCACAGGACTAGTAAGGAGTAGTAAGAGACTCTTATAGTTGTCTCCAAGATGGAATAAGGCTTTTAATACTGCAAAACTATCAGCCAACAGCATTTGGTAGTCTGGTGTTTGCAGATACAGAAAAGAGATGGATGTGCTCAGAGAAGCAGTCAGGTGCAGGATTGCCTACTAGTGGAAGTGACCACCAGGCAGAGGATGAAAATAAGCACAAGCAAAGCTTGTGTTCAGGATGATTCTGAACAGTGGAAGGTTTAAGATGAACAGCAAGGTACAGGCTTTGCACACTGCTCCTGAGAATGGAAATATGTCTGAGACTGTCTAGGAGTGTGCCTGCTGACGCAGGAGTGAATATCTAATTAAAGGTATCCCTGGAAAAGTGATTGGTATTTACAGTGACTACAGATTCCAGCCTCAGAAACCACAACCTGATGATGGGGAAAGGATCTGAACAGACTTAGTCACAGTTAAAGAATGACTCAAGGCGTCCTATGGCTCCACAATTTGATCTGAAGACTGTCTGGAGAGTACTTACACAGGAATCACACCAGGACCAGAGTTACTTAATTAATTTGCATTTAATTCATTGATATTTAAGATATTAAATAAAACTGAGAAAACTGCAGCACAGGATGCACCATAGAAAGAGTTTCATCCCAAATCTATGGAAGGCAGAAGTGAAAATAAACAGCAGACCCCATGTAAGTAACAGAAGATCTAAGGAAATAACTCAAAAAAAATGCAAAAAAGAATGAGGCAGAAACACAAACAGGGTATTTCTGTTTCGTTCAGATTCTGTAATAAAAGATTATTACACAACTATTTGGAAGTGTCACTCAGACTAAACAAAAGTTGTTTCATATCGAGCAAAGGGTCTGGGTGTAGCAAGAAATGGTCTTTAATTAATTCTGAGAAACATTTTCATGTGTATTACATGAGAAAGAAGAATCTGAATTTAAGCAGCACAGAGCCCTCAATCAGAGGTGGTTATTCTAGCTCAAAGAAGTGCCTTTATTCCCCAGTCACCTTCCTACTCCAGGAGTTTATAAGCTCATCCAGGTACTTGTGCAGACAAGACAAGCAGCACTGTGAATAAAGAAACACCATTTCCTCTGGAGCAATATTCTCTAAGGGCCTGAACTGCATCAAACAAAAACGAGAGACTTTGGTACTTACTGGCCTAACTCCTTTCCCGTGTATTTGTGCACAGCGCACTAATGAGCAGGTTTAGGAAAGCAAATAGGCTGCTTCCTAACTATCAGCATAGGGAGGGTGTTTTTATGGACAGGTATAACATAGAAAGAAGAAACCAAAAACCTAAGACTACAATTGTGAACATGTTATGGAAAATGGTGGGATAATATCCTACCAAATCTGTAGCATTGGTAATTTCATAGCTTCCTTTTACAAAGGTCAAAGACCATGAGCAACTAGTAAAGACAGAGAAGAGGTCATATAGCTTCACAATGATCATAGGAAGAATCTGAAGTAAAAAAGTTCCATCCCACTCTAAGCCCAAAGAGCTCATCCAGTTTAAATGCAAATTCTGGGTAAAGGTTGTTGGGAACAGTCATTTTGTCAGCTTAGACATCAAGAAAGCTTTGAAATATTGTGATGGTCACTGTTATAAAGGAATATTAAAAATTAAATAAGAAGGAAATTGTTGTAACTAAAACTTTTCTGTGATACCGTTTGCAAATGTGAAATAAATAATCAACAATAATACACCAACCCTACCCAGAGAAAATGTGAACGGCAAATGTGGTGTCCTGCAAGAGAAGATCAACACACACACAAAAACAACCAAAACAAACAAAAAAAGACCAAACAAACAAACAAACAAACCCAGTGGCTGTAAATGTTTATTCGTCCTTATTCCTTATTCAATCACATATAAACACTGGAAATATTCCACAATGAAATCATGCCCTGAGGACGGCTCTTCTGGTCACTTCTGGTCAAACTAGAATATGAAACTAGAGCATAGGAGAAATACAGATAATGGAAACTAGTTCAACAGGATCAAACTATACTTCAAAACTGAAACTAACAGAGCCTGTCTTACATGCAATGTATAGAAATGAAACCTGAGAAGAATATGACTGTGATTTCAAATGGGAAAGGATTTACCAAAGTGAGGAAAAAAAACTACTTAGACATAAGGACAAAGGCTGACAATGAACATGGTGGAACAGCCTTTTAAATTGAAATAGTGGTTTAAAGAAACCTAAAATGGTAAGAAATAGATTTTAAGTTTCTGAAAGAGCTTGTATTTTAATTGCCCGCAGTAAGAGCAACTGGACTCAATAATCAAAAAGGACCTTCTAGTTGTTCCTTCATTACTGAAGGACTTGTTCATTCAGATTGAAGCTACTAGCCAGCTCTGAGAGAAACAATTGAGTTTCTTGTTGAATTGTTTATTTTTGCTTCTAAAAATTTTTCAAGAGGAAAAAAACTCCAAAGCCAACCCTATTTTAAGATTATTTTTTAAGAAGTACTAACAACTGATTTCCAGTATCAGAAGAAAAAAACAAGATGAAACAAAGATTCCTAAGTACCCACCGGGTACACAAACCCCTTGCTTTTGCTGTCACAAGACTAACTGCACATTTGAGATAATCTTGAATACTGGCATTTTTTGTTTGATTGTTTGAAGAATGATTAATACAATTGATAATATATCACCTTAAAATCCTTTTGATTTCAGGATGATTTTTTCTTCTCCAAGGACGCTATTTCCTCTCAGCATTTTCTAATAAATATCTGAGAGTATACCTGACAGGCAGCCAGATAAAGGGGGGCTGTCATATCACTTCTCCTCAATAGGAAGCCCATTTATATGAAACACTCCTACGGTGTGACTGTGTATGTTGCAAGAAAGGGTTGGAGGAAGATGACCTATGCTTTTGATTTACATCTACAGGGGTTCTGGCATCTTGCTGGACACTTGTTGCGGTTAAATAATCATTAAATTGACAATATTCCAGGAAAAACAAAACATATATCCAATTTTACAGTGAAAATCATGCAAAAGAGCTAAGTGTGCTGTTCGTATTTGATTTTCTTGGACTGCACAATGTGCTGAAATCACTTAATGTCAGATGTACTAAGACAACCAAATGCTTGGAGGCTAGAAGTATTCTGTCACTGTCATGCTGTGGATAATTTATGCCAGTATTCCTCCGGCACATCAGAGCAGCAGGACATACCGGATATTATTCTGTTGCCTCAGTGTAAAATGGACTTCAAGGCAACTTGGTGATAGCGCAGTGATGGGATCTCAGTTATTAAACCCCGGCAGCACTGTGAGGGCTACACACAGAGTATTGGCTTTCTTATTGCTCCAAACCCCTCATCTAGCACTGCTGCCTGTCCTTTCAGTGCACGGATATATCATAAAAGTGGGTGCTGATTTGGAGAGGAAGAAAGCAGGCTAAAAGAATGGAGAAGCATCTCAACTTTATTTCAAAAGATGATCTCCTTCTCTCTCATATCTAAGGAAGAGTTGAGTTCTGCAGCAGGACTCGGACATGCCTCTCATGCTCATGTTCTTTATCTGAAGCTTTTACTTTGCTGGCCATCTGAAGGAGCTGTCTGCATGGGCTAAAGCATGGGAAGATTTGTGCTTTCTAAGCCTGACAGAAAGTCTGCTAGACCAGATGTGGGCAAGGGAATGTATACAGACAAAGAATTTCTAAGAGATCATGTGATTTATTCAAGTACATGTAAGGTCCAATTTTGTCCCTGGATTTTAAGACCTGGTCCAAAGCCCACTGAGTCCAGGAAAATTCTCTGGGCTTTAACACATTTTAATAACTGGAGACTTCACTTTAAATATTAACAGCATGTCTCTAAATAAAATGAATTTTATGATCTTTGTTCACAGGCTGATGAATAATAACAAAACTGATATAAGATTTGGCCTGAGCAAATATGCAGGTCTATTTACAGATCTGAAAAGGAAACCTCGCACAGCACCTGCCCACACATAATTCTGGCTCCTGGCACTACTTTAAGGAGGATTGAATTCCTTCCCACCCACACATCTTTACATAAGTAAAAGCTTAAACATCAATTCAGACTAAACATTTTTGAATGCACAATCCCTTGAGTGCCATAAAAAGAAACAGTGGTGTAAATGAAACTTTAATTTCCAGCATGCTCAATAACTGATGTGCTAAAAACTTAGATTTTAAACAGTGCATAGCTTATTTAAAGTTATTGATTCCCACTTCCAGTAAATTGCTGTGTTCCAGCAGCACATTGTGTTTCTACCGGAGGCTGAGACCAACTGGAAGAACTTGGTCTCTGTGCTGAATAGTTGACAAAAGGAGGTGACATATAATATGACTTCTAACTTGCAATGGGAAGAAGGGCACCTTGGAGCAGAATTTCCTATCCTCAGGTGAGCCCAATGGTTTTCTTTCTCTGGGCTGTGAAAGCATGATCTATGAAAAGTCTCTATGAAAGGCAGCACATTGGTGTCACTGAGCAATGTAATTACGTACAATTTCCATAGAGATTGACAACATCATCTACCCATTTTTAGGAGCCCGCTGGTTAAGAGGAGATTGAAAATCACTACGCAGGAGCTTTAATGGCAGGGAAAAATAGATCTTAGCCACTATCACTGATGTCCAGCCTGGTGTACAAAGAAAGATGATGCAACGGTCTCTGGTCACAGAATCACAGAATCGTCTAGGTTGGAAGAGACCTCCAAGATCATCTAGTCCAACCTCTGTCCTAACACTAACAAGTCCTACACTAAACCATATCACTAAGGGCTACATCTAAATGTCTTTTAAAGACCTCCAGGGATGGCGACTCAACCACCTCCCTGGGCAGCCCATTCCAATGCCTAACAACCCTTTCAGTAAAGAAGTTCTTCCTAACATCCAACCTAAACCTCCCCTGGCGCAACTTTAGCCCATTCCCCCTCATCCTGTCACCAGGCACGTGGGAGAATAGACCAACCCCCACCTCTTTACAGCCTCCTTTAAGGTAACTGTAGAGAGTGATAAGGTCGCCCCTGAGCCTCCTCTTCTCCAGGCTGAACAAGCCCAGCTCCCTCAGCCGCTCCTCGTAAGACTTGTTCTCCAGACCCCTCACCAGCTTGGTCGCCCTTCTCTGGACTCGCTCGAGCACGTCCATGTCCTTCCTGTAGCGAGGGGCCCAAAACTGAACACAGTACTCGAGGTGCGGCCTCACCAGAACCGAGTACAGGGGGACAATCACTTCCCTAGACCTGCTGGCCACACTGCTTCTTATGCAAGCCAGGATGCTGTTGGATAGGCCAAGAAGGCCACCTGAGCACACTGCTGTCCCATATTCAGCTGCCTATCAACCAGTACTCCCAGGTCCTTCTCTGCCAGGCAGCTTTCCAACCACTCATCTCCCAGCCTGTAGCGCTGCTTGGGGTTGTTATGCCCCAGATGCAGGACCTGGCACTTGGCCTTGTTGAACTTCTTGCAGTTGACCTCAGCCCATCGCTCCAGCCTATCCAGATCCTCCTGCAGAGCCTTCCTTCCCTCGAGCAGATAAATCTGGTCATATCTAATGATAATGAGAGTCTACCAAAGAAGCCTCTAGCAGAGAAAGGTTTCCAAAAAAAAAAAAAAAGATCAATTCCATTGTCTCATTGACTGTTAATTTTTTTTAACAGTCAAATTGGGGTTTGAGCTTGCATCAGTGTTCAAAAGTCAAAAAGCTAATAGTTTTGCCCTTCCCTTCTGGCTCCACCTGATCTTTTGCAGGACATCAGCAGTCTGTCATCTCTTTTTCAAATTATGATCTGTTAGTGTCTTAAAATAACACCACTTGTAGTCTGTATTTGGACAACAGAAGACAAAAAGAAGCCTGGAACATTTTCCAGCTGATCTCAAAGTGACACCAACGCCAGAAATGGAGGCACGGACCACCACTGCCTGACAGCATCAATAGAATTACAGGAAAAGTGGCCAAAATGGGCTTCCACCACTACAGAAAAAAAAACAGCTCAGCTTCATAACTTCACCGAGATGGAAGTGCCTGCAGTGTTACTCTCAGGTCAGAGGGGAAGGCCATGTCCAAACTCCACTTTGCCAGACTCTGTGTAGCAAGCACATGCCCCAGATCAACCAGCTCTAATTGTGTCAACTTCCACATTAATTCTCACTGTATCTCAGAGAAATATTTTTTGTTACTTTGAAATCCAAACTGAATATAACTCCTGCAAAACAGTGGTGACCTACTGGACCAAATTCATACTTCACAACATTTTGTTCAGTGCAGCTGCACCAACTTTAAGGGAATTTTCACATTAGTATATGAGAAAGGAAATGCAGGTCAGTTGTCTTTAAAACAACTTGACTCTTCGTAGGCAATTTATTAAACTGAACCTACACAAATGTGAAAGAATAAGAAACTCAACTGGCTTGAGTTTATGAAGCTCGCACCTACAGTCTACATTTCAAAGTCATGTATATTTTGCATAATTTTCCTCCCTGTCATCAACAACTTGCCTTGTAATTTATGCTACGTGCATCTTGAATTAAAGAAAAAAAATCATTTTCAGGCACTGTTAACCATGAAATGGATTCTCTAGGTTTCACTGCATATTAATAAGACCACTTTTGCATCCACTCAAATCTGTGCATAATGATTTTCTAACATTCATTTTACTTGAATTATGCTACAATATGTATGGCTCTCAACATGGATGTTTCTAGCACAAACATTCCCTTCCTATAATGGTTTGAGAATACTTCTTTACTTTACATAGAATTGAAATTTAAAAAAAAAGAAATCTTGTTCCAGGTCACAAATCAGCAGCTGGCAGCACTTAGAAACAAACTATGGTTAAGATATTTTATATAATATCCTTTTTTATTTTTAATTTGTTCAGCTGTATCTAGTATTATTCACTTTCAAAAGGATGGCCAAGATTTTGATCTGATAAGTTAGTACTTATCTTCATAAGTTGTTATTGGCTTATGAAATAGGGAAGCTGCTTAAACATCTGGGCAGAGATGCAAAAACAGAGTAACACATTAAAATGAAGAATGCTTTCCATTTTTTGGAGTCTTCTGCCTCCACCATGAGAAGACAGACTGCTAATCCGTAAGCTGCACATGTACTTCATGCCTCAGACCAATGAATGAAGGCCTCCTCGGTACAGCTTTAGATTGTCCTTATCAATACATAAAATTTTCCACAAATTAATAAAAAGATGGATAATTCATCAATATTAAGGCTAAGATTATGTTCACCTTTCAACAGGATAGACCATTATTTGCATATGCTTCTCTAAAAAAAAAGTTGCAAATGTTTTCTTCAAATCTAAAGTAGTAACACAGCAGTAATAGAGGAGAATTAAAACTTGTTTATAGTTTACTGCTTAATAAGACAGCTGCTCTCAACTGCAGGAATTGAATTTGCAGCCAGTAAACATATAAACATCACCAAGAACTTAAACTGCTGCTTGTTCTGCAGGGAATTTCCTACCAAGGGACCAAGCACAGAAGGGCACCAAGGACTTTATGAAAAAAAAGCAGCATTCTTTCTGGACTTTAAAACTCTACACTTCATTATTCATGAGTGTTCTCATACGACTTGCTACAGGAAAAGCTGGTCCTTAAAATCATAAGAAACTGGCTAGGACCCATGGGCTCAGCTAGGCCAACGATCTCCACAAGGCAGGTCAATCTCTGAAGACAGCATTAAGTTGCTTGGGCTTTTGCTGCTCTAATCCTGAAAACTGCCAAGGACTGCAATTCCACAGCACTTGCAGGTGACCTATTCCTGGGCTTATTTCACCACAGGGGATTTTTTGCCTTCTCTTCTGCAAGTTGATCCCAATTTCCTCAACCACGGTGGAGCTGAGAGGAATAATCATTTCCTTGGACACACAGGCTCCTTCCCCTTGTAAGCATTTCTGCTAGTGCTTACCACTAAAATATTCTCTCATATATATTTATGTACTTAAATTAACACTCACCAGCCACTGCTGAGGTATTTCTGGCAGAGGCATTTGAGGAGGTGCTGGCAAACTGTTGGCAACTTCTGGTTTCTGCACATGTTCTTTTATTTCAAAACCTGTGGAAGAGCAACACATGTCACTTAATGCTTTGGTGGAGGCAAATGGGACGTTTTTTTCTACACGTGGACACTACCATCACATAGTGGAATCTGACATGCAGTCCTGCTCACAACCTACCTCCCAAGCCTGTTTACTGAGGAAGAACTGGAAGAATGCTGGGAATTCAGGAATTTAATCAAGCAGAACAAACACATACCTACTATATATGATAATGACATATATGATATTTGGATTAACAAATACCAGACAGAGAAGAAAATTACAGGAAATCATGCTGAACTGCCTACCCATTTGGAACTGAAAGACCTAAAATTCAAACAATTTGCCTGGCATCTATCACAGAGATAAAACCATTGATGAGGGGAAGACAGCACACTTGTGAATGTCCGAATGGCAACTTGGAGCAAATTAAACAGGGTTCCCTCAATCCCTGGGCAAAAAGGAGTGACACACTACCTCCACGTTTTCTTGGCATAATCATTTAAATCCCAGTCGAACACACTTCATGGTATTGTTTATTTTTCTAAAAATCAAAAGCAAGATTAGAGTGCATCTCAATGCTCTGACAAAAAAAATCAGTCAATGGGATGTACCCTGTGCACCCCTAGACTGAATTTAGCTCCTCATGTTTAGTTAAGTTGGTCAAGATCATGTAGTTTTCCAAAATGTAATCAGTGATGAAATGTTTCTTGTCATAATAACCCAATCCCACTGGCTGTGAAGTCCTGGATTGAAAATCATCACTGATAAAATAAACTGTCTCTAAGGGCTAAGGGCCATAGAATCTTCTTTCTTCCTACAAAAGAAGAGGTGATTAGTCTTAAGAAACGTTCTTTTTTTTTTTTTTAATATAACTTTCATTTGTTATTCTTTATGTAGGATGAATCCATACTATGACTGCTATCCATATCCAAGTCCCCCATGCAACCAAAAGTCAAATATGAAGTACATTTTACTGGGAAAAAAAATTAAAATTGTTTTCTAAGTGGGTTCTATTTCCTCTGTAAATCTAGTTTCCCTCCAAAACTATGTCTGGTGAAGCACGGACCTGCTCTTTAATATTTGTATTCTTCTACCAAACTACACAACAAAGTCAGCATTATAGATTTATGACATCAAGACCCTTTAAGGAAAACAGGCAACACTGATGGTCATAATAAATGACTGAATCAATTAACAGTTCTTACTCCAAAATAAACTGTGTCTTTGCCTTTTAGAAGTCTAAGTTTCAGAAGGAAATGCCAAGTGTTTTGTCCAGGCCTACAATACATTGGGCATACCAAGATTCAGGAAGAAAGAAAAAAAGTTCATAGTTTTGCCAGCTCATCAGAGTAACCACTGATTTGGACATGGTGCAGGCTGAGGCCAGGCAACTACAACCTGAAGAATATATCTGACTGGCCCAGTACGCTCTGGTTGGTGGACACGAAGTGAAGATAACGGTGTGCATTTAGGAGATATAAGAACACAAGGCAAAAGATTTCTGAAGAATTCCACAACTAAGAACTTACTGAAAAGAAAGCTGCAGTTTAAAGTGTTTTACCAAAATTCAACTTTATAATAATTTCCACACCTTTACAAAGAAAAACTTAATTGTTGACTTCCAGATGTTAGAAAGAATCCGGGCAGTTCCCAGCTGCACTGATCCTTCATTACCTTTCCCTGTTGTTCTTCAATGGTTTGCTTCAGCAATCAAAATACACTGTTGGATTCAGGCAGTTGATTTTTGCAAATGCCTATAAAGAGTCTGAACTCAGCACAGACCTCGGGCCTGTGAAACCATGCCAGCGATCTGAGAGCTCTCATGGAGTTATGTGGGTGGAGTAAAGCAACATCTTGAAAAACAGACTCAGAATGACAGTTCAGCTCAGTTACAGAGTACTGAGGGTTTATGTGCCTTTTACTGCTTTTAATTTTAATGAAGAGATGAATAGTTTCAAAGGAATGGGAGTACTGAATGTTACAGCTGATAAAAAAGCAGCAGGGTCATCTCCATTAATGTGCATTACTCCCTCTGTAGTTTCACACACACTTTAAGCCGGAATGAGATGGCCGAGCTCCCAAGGAGGCAGTACAGCTCCTTCCCTGCCTTGTTCCTGTCCCTGCACCAACCTCTCCTTTGTGCCAGCGTAAGCATGTGTGTGGCCTCAGGTTGAACCAGAGCAGTGAACTGACACTGGTTAGGAATAAACCAGCAAAAAAAAAAAAAAAAAAAAAAGGGCAAAATAATGCTTGTGCTAGCAGAAAGGAAGCTACAGTACACGATGAGCAAGAATGAGTAGCCTGGGGAGAGAAACAAGATGCTGTTTTTAGAGGCCATGCTGGCTTAAACTCTATTTAAACTATAGCTCCATAAACTAGAGTTTATAGGCATATAACGTACAATCCTATGACCTCTTGCTTAACTGAGCTATAGGACTTCCTTGAATTAATTCTTTTTTTGAACTAGAGCATATCTTTTAGCAAAATATTCCATCTTGATAAAATGCCAGCAATGGCATGCAGACCTTACTAAGTTCTTCCATTAGTTCATATCGTCAATGCTCAAAACATGTGCTTTATTTCCACTTTGAAATAAACATCCAGCAACTGCACACTGCTTTTTTTGTTGTGTAAGTCTAAGAGTTCATTCTCAGTCATCCCTTTTCTACATCAAGATTAATTATGATACCTCCTTTAAGGATAATTTGAACGCATATTTCTGGACCTTCTATCACTTTTATGACTTCCTTTTGACATGTCTAAATTGTGTCTCCTTGAATACAGGCACTGGATGTGGGTATAAAGTTCCAGTAACAACTGCACTGAACCAAGCTCTGCCACTTAATATACGGATCTTATATGGATCTTGTTAATGGATTGTTCCTGTATTATAACATGTAATGGATCTTGTCACAGATTCTGAAATAGGCTCTAAAACGTAAGATGTAGGTGCTGAAAGGTGGAAAACTATGGGCCTTGGATCTTTTTATCATCACCCACATCTATAGTCATAAATTAAACATGTCTGGGAAGATGCTCTGATACAGAGAAAGCCATATCCATACGTTTAAAATCTCTCACCCTCAAAACCAGGGTGGATGGTGGCAATTTTGAACTGCTTGCTAGGCACAGATCTTTGCCTGTGATAACTCCCACATCACACCTAAGAACTGATACAGAAAACGAGTCAGTGCAGGCCAAACCCATGCCAAGTACCACTCCATAATTTCACAGTGTCAATGCTTGACTTGCAGGGTCCAAAAATGTACCCAGCACCGTTTAATTTCCTACAACAGCTGTAGTTTTATGTCCTGAAAAACTACACACAATCCAGAACGAAAGGATACGACAATCTTTCTTTTCTGTGTTTGCACATTCACATTCTGTGAATGCTGTCTGACTTTTTGAGAAAGTCAAAAATTTTTTTTTAATAAATCTAGTTGAAAAGATTAAAAGAAAAACATACACTGTCAGGTCAGTATTGTAGAAGGTATTTTGAACTCCTTTAAAACATATCAAATTGCAAGTTCTCACCTACAGTTTTTTGTTTTGAGAAGTGCAGGGTATTTTGATCAGCTTTTGGAGCACAAAGCCTCCTTCCACAACATGTGAAATTGTTACCTGCCTCCTTCTGCTATTAGTAAAGTAAAAAATAATGATGGGTCCTTAAGAATGTGAAAACAGAAGGAAGGACAATGATCATTTTACAGCTCTTAGACAGGTGCTCTTAGAATCATTATGGCTGGAAAAGACCTCCAAGATCACCTGGTCCAACTGTTTCCCTATCACCAAATATTACTCACAAAACCATGTTCCTAAGTGCCACATCCAGGCTGATCTCCTTGAACTTGAATCCTGTAGCAGGTGTGATTTGTTTACATTTATTCACTGCATCAAAAAACACCATATCTTTTTTAGCACTGCAGAAGAAAGCTAAGAAATGCAGCTACTTGCAAAGTGGCATTTTTCTTCAAAACACTCTAGTATTTTTAAAAATCTAAACAACGGGGGTTTACAGTGACAGCATTTCTGTCAAATGTTGGGGAGACACAGAGGTCTCATAGTCCTGATGCCTCTTTATAAAAAATGAAATTTTGTAAGGAAATATAAAAGTACTGTTAGGAAAAATAGTGAGGAACATTCTTTGTAAAAGCTCTGCTGAAAGGCTGATGTATACAGCCAATCATTCATGCTGCATTCAGTTCCATAATCTTGCTGGAGATAAAAGCGATTGTGCAATCAAAATGTTTTTAGGAAGACAAAGGGAAAGTGAATATTACTCTACTTGCAAAATGCAAACCAAACACGTTGACAGCCATTTCCTAGCTCTGCCTTGGCACTCCTGTATCAGTCACGCACTGGAGTCCACATCGAAATCAAGCTCTTTGATTTGGGTCATATGGCAGAGATGTAGCATGTAGCACCATGCACAGTGCTGTAGCCAGTACTCCTTTACTTTTGCATCAAAACTAACAAATAAAATTGCTGCCACAAATAAAATGAAGTAACTGCTATATCAACAGAGGTGAAAACACTCATCTATCACGTTATTTTATGGCTGAATTCACCCATGTGCAATGAAATTACTTCCTTTATGTCTTTTGCTATATTTTACTGTTGACTGTGAAGGAAAGCATTCAGGAAAATTCCATTTTGGATTCACCCTGTCTTTCTGTTTTTCTTCAATTTAGGGCTTGTCTTTACCCCTTAAAACAATTTCACTGAGCACAGACTTATTCTGTGCATTCTGCAATCAAGAAAACACACCCGACACTGACCTTTTGATGACTGTATCCTCAGGAGAATGTTAGTTATTACTGCCTTCTTCTCCCTGACAGTCGAAGTCAGATATTCATGGTCCAGAAGTTCAAGAAACAGGCGCAGCTCAACTATTAACTCTTCCATGGCTGAAAGACAATAAGAAAATTACTTTTTTCTGAGAAATCCCATTAGAAAAAAAGACAGAGTTAACTGTAATTTATTCATATTCATAGTTATTTTCTAGCAATTCTTAAAAGTGTACATTCTTCCCTGCTGGAAATAGACTGCATTAATTGGCAAAACCAACAGACTAATTCATTAGTGAGCACTACAAGTGTATCTAGCAATTACCTCAAAATTAGTGAAGAAAAGACACTATTCTTTCACATACCACGTCATCAAGCCAGTCCTGCACAAAAGTGCGGGAGTGGTAGCAATAAGTTTTTCTAGCAGTGCCCCTCTGGTTCCTCTCTTTTAACAAACAATTTCTAACTGCGCAACAAAATTCAAGCTTGATAAAACTTCCAGACACATTGATATTTTCCAAAAACTGTAGTGAAAGTCTCTACTTCCCTCACCTTATTTCTTCTGTTTGCAGTGGGAAAGTCATTTTTTACAGTGACTCATATTCCTACCATTTTTCAAACTCGAGCTCCCAACCTGTCACATAATTTCTTATTATTCCCTAGATTTACTGAAAATATGCACTTCTTATTTCACCCTACTTCTGCTATTCCAGATCTCAAGGCTTTCCAATTCTTTGTACAAAAAAATCACATTCCTTCTCCATATTCACAATTTTTCTCATTTTTGTTATCAACAAACTTTATGAGTAAATTTTCACTTCCTTCCTTTAAAATTACCCCTGAAGACTTGCATTGATTTGATAGTTGTAGCAGCTCAGACCATATACCTAAACACATTTTTTACAGCTTAATCATATGATACCTATTCAGCAGATTTATGAGAAATCTATAGTATTTGGGCCCTAATATATAGTATTATAGTATGTGCGTATTGGAACCACATTTTCATGCTTCAGTTCACTCATAACTCTGAGATTCCTTGGTCCCTTCACTTAAGTGGATTGTCTATTTTTATTTATGGTTTCAGCTTGGATGGAATAGTTCACATTTCCATACTTTTTGTATCTGAGGACATTATCCTCATTAAAAGATGAGGGGAAACATTCATTTCATTTCAGGGCCGCACCTAGGATTAATCTCAGTTCTAACCTCATTCCAAAATGCCTCTACTTAAGTTTTTCTCTGCTTACTCACTTTTGTTTTTATAGTCTTTTCAGGGCCTAACAGGGAGACTGCTGCTAAGTCTCTTCAGACTTCTAAAAAGCACATTCTTTGCTGCTGACTCCCTTACCAGCTCTTCCCTACTCTTAAAGCCTTCTCTGATATGGTTGTTTACCCAAGTGAACCTGGAATCTATTTCTTCCATTTCTGACAACATTTGGGTTTTTAAATGGTCCTTGGTCTTGATACATTAGTTTTATCTGATTCTCGAAAATAGGACAGTGCAGGGAAACCTGCAGATGTCTACTATACACCTGCAAGAGGCTGTTGCTTCTTCTTGTCACACATGAATGCAGATGACACTTTTTATTGACAGATGATTGTACCTCAGCGTACACTGGCAAAATCAACACACTCTTAGAAGGCACCAGAAGACATGGTAGTTGGCAATGCTAAGGCATGATAATGTTTTAACAACAACAACCAAAAAATCACTTACAAACGTGCACTTGGGCAAATCTTTCTGAAACACACTGTTAATTTACACATACATATCCATCCTGATCAAGTTTTCTCTTGGTGAATATGTTTTTCTACTAAACTGACTACTATCACTGCCATTATGTAAACAGTACACATTTACATGAAGTACGTTTCTCAAAGTTTTTTACAAAGCCTTTTACATATAGACTAAAAAGAGTATCCAAAATGATGACAGTAAACCTGTTTACATCACTTGACAAAGCAGCTCATTAAAATTTTTTTTTTTTTTTTTTTTTTTTTTTTACAATCATACTTGAAGCTGACTAGGGGTCTGTTAGAAATCCAAAGATAATTCAGGACTACTACATTACTTCTAGCTGTTCACATTACAGATGAACATATAGCTTTTGAAGGCAAAATGAAGAGATTCAGAGCGATTATTTAAATCTGATTTGCAGACCAGTAAGCAAGATCACAGACTCAAGGAAAACAAATAAAGAAGACCTACAACTTCAAAAAAAAACCAAAACAAACAAAAAAAAACAACCAAGCAACCACCACCACCACGAAATACAAGTAATCAACTCTGTGTTGTGTTTTTTTGTTTGTTTGTTTGTTTGGTGGGTTTTTTTTTGTTTGTTTGGTTTTTTTAGAAATAAGATGTATATTCTATTACTGGTATACCAATATGTAAATGAGTCTGATTATGGTTGTCTTTTGCTTTTAGGTCTACTTTGATTATAAGATTACTTTAAACTATCATGGAATATATGAATCTTTTAATATTTACTTATGTGATATTAATTTCAAAAGTAATCATTACCACAGAACCTAGGCAATCATTGTGAAATCTAATCAGTATACAGTACTAGAAGTGTACTTTTTCAACTACTTTTATAGCCATATCAATTACTGTCAGTACATACTAGAATATATGTTCTTAAAAAAGGCATCAAGCGTAGAAAATAGGGCAGTTTCAATTGCATGTATTCAATCAAATTTACTTGAACTGGCATCTTTTCTGGATTCTTTAAGGCAAGAGACTGTAAATAACCTGAAAGGGAGCTCTCCTTTTTCCTCTTTCCCAGTGAATATAATGTACAAGAGGAATACCATTTCTTTGCCTAGAACCTTGGCTTCTGGAAAGGAGGAACAAACAAGAGCAAATGCCAGTGTGCAGTGTGTGTAACTTTCTTCAGTTATTAAAAATTATCAGACCCTTGTAGTCGAGAGCTTATTATGCAATAGATAGATAGCAAAATGAGAAGTGAAAACAGGCCAAGATGGAGTTACAAGGCAAAGACAAAAAGAAGCAAAAGAAGAGGAAAGAGGAAACTGCTGCTGGAGAGACTACTGGGAGCTGGTATTGGCTCAATAGAATAGGCATAGAATAGAAATACTATCATGAAGTACATTAAGTGCATTTAAAATAAGAAGGATCTGCAAAATCTTAAGATACACAAATAAATAAATAAATAAATAAATAAATAAATGTTGTTGGGAAAAAACATGTTTATCTGTTTTCAACCCTTGGCTTGTTTTCTGTATTAAAGAATCTTCTCTTCTTCTTCCTAGAAATGTAATGATGTGCTCACAAAAAGTAATGGAACTGAATAATAGAAAATCCACATTATGCATATTTTCAGTAAGCAATCATTACTTCTGAAATGGAGACTAAAAATGAGAGGGTGATGCAAGTCCCAAAGAAAAACATACTACTCTAGTGAGAGATTACCCCTGGAAATCTGACATCACCACAAAATAAGAATAATAATCAGAAGGTTCTCCAAAAGGGGCAAATTTATTTGACAGTTCTGGCTGAATTCTCATTGTCAAAGGAATTACTTGTAAATGGCAGGTGGTGAAAGGCGGGGTGGAGCCCAGGGATGGTAATCACAACAGTAAGCAGATTTTATCTCGACTGAGGAGCAAAATCACATTCCATATTAAATGATGAGAAGTCCATTCTATGCTCAATAGGAGTAATAGGCCCCCAATGTGCTGATATAATTGGCATGTACAAATAAAAAGCAATGATACATCCAGAAGGGTTTCCAGGTCTGGCTCTCAAGAGTTTTAAAGTTTTTCAAATGACAGCACATAAAAACTATACACACAAGCCAGCAGAAGAATACACCAAGGTAAAAATAATCATAGAGAGGCAATTACATCACGCTGCAATTTTTGTTCCAAACCAAAATGAAAACCAACTGGAATTGAAACAGCATTATGATGCAATTATTCCAAATCTGCATTTAAGGGCACTAGTTTATATCATTTTTTTTTAAAAGAATATAAAATATTTTACTCAACTGATTAAAACATCTTTAGGAACAGTACAATACAAACCTGAAACAAAGTAAATTCATTTTCATGCTCACATCTATTGTAAATGCAAGTATTCAAATTTATCAGTAAACAAAACTATAACAGAAATATGAATTAAAATTGAGTTTAATTTTTATAGAAAACGCTCTTGATCACTTCCTTGCACATTGCTGAATAAAAGTTCTTTGGGTTTAAATCTTTCATTCTCCATTTAGTTTGTGATTTACAAATGCTTAAGACCAGAACAGACCATCTAATTAAGATCTTCTAGAAGAGATCATCTAATCTGATCTTCTATACAATTCAGGCTAGAGAATTTCATCTAGCTAATCCTCTGTTAGCACAGAAACTTATATTTAAAAACACTTCTTCCAGAAAAGCCAAAAAACATGTGCCACCATTTTGAGCTCTACTTTGCTGGGGGGTGTGGAGTGGGAGATCCCATTTAACTTCCTGAAAAAAAGTTCGATTGGATTTACGTATCATCTTGAGGCCAACCTTTAAGCTACATGCAAAAATCAGTTACAGAGAATAGGTATGCTTCAACCCAAATACAACTCCATACAATCGTGCACATACACACACACTACATTGGGTAACCATTAAGAGGTTTTCAAAATGGGTATCCCAGCCTGGAGGAGAAGTAGAGCAGCAGTCAGTGGTTTGCCCATGAAGCCGGGGGCCACCTGCTGGGCTACATTAGCAAGAAAAAAGCCAGTAGATGGAGGGGAGTGATCGTTCCCCTCTAAGCAGCACCAGAGAGACCACACATGGAGTAGTGTGCCCAATTCTGGCCTTCCTGGTACAAAGGAGATATTGACAAAGCTGAGTGAAGGCTACTGAGATGACTAAAGCCTATGACAAATGACAAGGTGCTGAATCCCTGATATTTTACACATGAAAAACAAAGGCACAGAGACTGCATGACTACATTACATTAGCCCAAGATCACATAAGAAGGCTGGATGGGATAGAAAGTGCATCCCTGGGGCTTGTTATATCCTTACCATAAGACGATGTTTCCTGTAGAGGAAAGGGTAATTACAGACAGATAGCAGACACACCATTTATAGGCAATGAATACAGTACTTGTGAAAAGTGAATTCTTGTTCCTTATACTCTGTATTCACTGTAAAATCTGCAGAGCGAGATAGTAGGAGAGAAAGATTTAGTGGACCCAAATTCTTTTTTGCATTACTATCAAAGAGAAAAAGAAAGCAAATAGAATCAACTGGTATGGTCTTAAACGTTAAGATAAACAACACTACGGTGCCTGGTCTGCCTGGAGACAGTTTCTCTTGCTACTGAGGGCATCCTTTCATTGCATCCCAGCCCTCAGCTCCTGCTCCTCATAGTTGACTTCTTTGTTAAATACCCAGTCTCTCTGAAAAGGGATCTGTGATATAGAAAGGAAGGGGGAGGAAGAGTGAGAAGATGAGACTTTTCACTAGGACAGTTTTCTCACACAGTCCCTTCTGTGCTGCTCTCTTGACTATAGTATATGAGGTGTGATGTATCCTGTTAAGTATACTAAAAACCTGCTCTATAAACTAGAGAAGACCATTTTGGGTGTGCATGGTATTTCAAGAAACAATGGCAAAGGGGCATGAAAAAGGGTTGAACCCTAAATAACAAATGAAGCCCTAAAAATTAAGAATTAACAAGGAGCAAGTAAAACATATACAAGGAATGTCATTAGGGTGTTTTAACATAAAAATAATTGTATTTGAGCCTCTCTAAAAAATCATAACAATGATCTTTTGTTTAAAATTTGGAGCTCTCCAGACTGTCACAGACTCTTTCCAGACAGCTTAGGGCAAGAGAAGCAACACACAGCTACTAAAAACTCCTCCTGTCTCATGCATATTTATGATCAGCCTCAACGAGTGTCAAGGGATCGTTTCAGCCACAACCCACATGTATTCCTCTTTCTCTTTCTTCCTTCTTCTTCAGTTTCTGAGGAATTGGCTTTTACAAAACTAGCTTTCCGTAAAAGCTATCAGAGCTCCAAATACTGCTGTTGCAGTGCTTGGGTGATAAAACAAGAGGTAGGAAAGCATTAGGGAATGTTTGGACAAGAAACAAGCTGCCAAAAATCCTACTCAATCAGCTAAAGCCATGCAATGAGTGACAGCAATGCAGGAGTGTAATCCATTAGGATGAGGTAGATGGATAAAGAGTTTATTTTTTGAAGTCCAGACCAGTGTTTAAGCACTGCTACAGACCTCGGAAAGGAATGCCTCCTTTTAAGCAAGTTCATAGACTCACAAGAAAAAAAAAAAGAAAGAATTTAGTATTACAGGCATTTGTTTCTGTTTAAGGATTAATTATCTACATTGAACTCAAGATGTTAGCCAGAAAAAGAAAATACTGATAACTAACTAAACAGAAACTTACAGTCAATTTTTTCAAGTTGCTGAAGGCTTTCTCTAAAAGTATATTTTCCACATCAGATTCCTTTTGTTCCCAAAATAAACTTTGTAAAGCGAAAGAACATGGATTTCACTCCTTCTGCATGCTCAGCAGCCCAGGCAAGTCTCACCCTCCTGCATCTGTGCTCAAAGAGAGCATTCAGTTTCAGTTTCCTTTTCAGACCCTCATTACCCTACTAGGGCAGAAAATGGAGATTTTTATTTTTTTTTCCATTTAATCATCTCCAAATGTATCAGGTGACATCATCTTGTCAGGAAAAGGCATCCCAGGTCTTGCTTGCTGGCTCCGGCATTAATTCAACTCCTCCATTACTCCAAACCACAAAAGATAGGCAGCCACGACAGACAGTATTAATAAACAGACTCCAATTCCAAACAAGCAACAGTCTCCTCATAATGCAAAAAAGAGACAGAAAATCTGTGGCAGGAGGTGAAAGTCTGCTCCAGACTCCAGGTCCCAAGAGCAGATGAGGCTCAGCTAAGGCTGAGACACACAGAAATAGATAACTCAAGTTAGTAAAAAGAAAGAAAAGCATTGCGGGACACCTTTTAAGTCCTCTTCCACTGAGATCCTCAGCTGTGCACAGATCTGTTTGTAGGTTAGAATTTCTTTCAAAGTCATGGATAATATACCTGGACTCTGCTGGATACGTAGCCAGAAGAAATGTAATAGAGTAAACTGTTGAAGTTAATGGAATGGAAAAAACAGAGTAGTGAACCAATGACAGAGAAATACAAATATGGCAATTGTATGTGGTAACTGCACAGCTGCATCTGGTATTCCTTTTATTCATCAATACAATTTTTATTATACATATTGAATACCAAACTTAAAAATGATTCAAAAAGTCTTGAGTATGATCATGGATCTGGTGTTAAAGACTTCTAGTTTGCAGCTAATTTAAAGCCAGAAATGAGATAATATTGTATTTTATAAGAACAGATCCAGAAGTCCTCACAATTTAATGTGAAGATGAAAAAAATATATATTTTTTTTGTATTCTGTAACACTTTTTTATAGCACAGTTCTCACTGCAGGGTCCATTATGCAATGAGTAACTTCTATACATAGCTTATTGTATGGAGAGAAGCATGTTCTGATTTTTTTTAGGGTTTTTAAAAAAATCTTTAAATAGATGTACACACTGATACTGCCTTCTGTTAAGAAAATAAGATCAAAGAAACATTATTTACACAAATAGAGAATAGAATGGTCAGAAATGTGATACTCCTTCATGTGGAAAATTCCCAACCTTCCAGCAGTATCCTAAGAAATTTGTCTAATTTACTGCAACCTTTCATTCTTATTTTTTGAGAATTTCATTATGAGACAGATTATTGTCAACAGAAAAAAAAATAGATCTTGAGGTAGCTTTGAAACTCAAGATCCATAGGTGAAGAATCATGGAAAAAAATGTGTTATTTTTTGTTGTTGTTGTTGTTTTGTTTGTTTGTTTGTTTTTTAAATCTGTAAAGAAGGTGCACAAGCAATGTTGTACTTGCACTCTGTATTAATACTACTTGCAACATGTACTGCTGCACTTCAAAAGACGATTGCATAGCTTATATACAGAATGATAAGCAAATTAAATGCCAGGGAAAAGCAAAACCAAAAATCTGGCAAACAAAGTCTGTAAGTCTTTCCTATTTCCAGTTTCCTGTCTTCTCTTACACTTCATGAACACTACATTATCAGAGTTATCAGATCGCAGCAGGAATCCCCAACAGAACCCATCCTGACATACCTAGTAATGCTCCATGAGGTTTCAGCAAATCCTTCATAGCAAAAAATGCTCGAACACTTAGAATATTAAAGATATAGCAGTCATATACTTGGGTAGATAATGACAGGACAAAGTGGTGGTGGTGGGCAGGGGGGTCATAAACTAAAAGAGGATAGATTTAGACTAGACATTAGGAGGAAATTCTTCACTGTAGGGGTAGCGAGGCACTGGAACAGGTTGCCCAGAGAAGCTGTGGATGCCCCATCCCTGGAGGTGTTCAAGGCCAGGCTGGATGGGGTCTTGGCCAACCTGATCTAGTGGGTGGCATCCCTGCCTATGGCAGGAGGGTTGGAACTAGAAGTTCTTTAAGGTCCCTTCCAACCTGAGCCATGCCATGATATGATTCTCTGATTGTTCCCTCTCTTCCTTATCCAAGAGTATCTCTGGTTCTTAGGGACTTCATACTCTCTTAGGTGTTACTTGGAATGCAGAAACATTAGTTTTCTTGTGACCTTTTCTATGGTATTCACCCTTACAGTATCCAAGTGATTTGCAAAATAAGTTTGCTACAAAGCACAATTTCACAGGAAATATTTTCTCATTTTAGATATGGAACTAGAATAAGGAAAGAGTGAAAAGAGAAAGAGAGAAAAGGAGCTGCTGGTTCTGGATCCCGTTTGAAATAACTGATTTTTCAAAATACTTGGAACCATGCAGAACTTGTCTCATTCCTGCACACCTTTCCTAATCACTTGATTAGGACTGCTCTGCACTTCTATCAGGTAGGTCATAGGACTTTGACTTCTATGTGGGCAGAATGCCAAAAACCTGGTCTCTGGCAGCCTCCTGGGAAGTCAGGTCTAAAATACTTGGCTTCTCATACAACTCTGGAGACACAGAGGATCCAGGCAGTGGATCCATTCCATTGCTCTAAGGCAATGTTAGACTGCCAGAAAAATTAGTTATCCTTTCTCTGCTGCAATTCTTTGCCTCCTTTGAAAACTTATAGGACACATAAACAAGTGCCCTAAAGTCAATCCCTTCTCCCACTACACAAGTTGACTCATCTTAGATCTCTGCTCTATGAAACATGTTTCATAAAATCCCACTATCGTGATAATATCACCGAAGATTCCTTGTTAATTAGTCTGTACCCTTACCCATTTTTTCCAAGCCAGAAAGAAAGTGAGCTTTGCTGCATCACTATCATAGACTTTCAGAGACCAAAGTGGGAAGCAGTTCCAAATGTAAGAGACCTTAAGGGAGAATACCTAGCAGGAAGCATCGTCTTACGTAACAGTGGGCCTCTCTCTCAAGCACCTATCTAAACTATAATTTCAACAGCTTTTCCCAGTCAGACGCTCAAAGAGGAACAATTTGTAGGTTTATAGAGAGATGAAAATCAGTATGTTGCAAACATCTCACAAACCAAGACCCAGTCAAGACGATAACAGTAAATGAAGTGTTCACGAAGAAGCACACATAATGTAATAATGACGATGGTGATGATGATTATAATATATGGCTCAGCATGTAGCCCCTCACACTGGAATTGTGTGGTACCCATGGAGAATATTTTTGGTATCAAAGCTGACACCAGTCTGCAGTGGAAGATAAGACAGCAGGATCTCCAGCACCAGCTAGGTAATGAAAGTGAGGACATACTATTTGGTGACATAGAGGTAAGGCTGGTGGCAGACCCTGTATGCTAAGCAAATCCATCAATGGGTGGCATGGAACAGCTCTCCTCCTAAGCTATGACTTCTAAGCTTTTTTTCCAGCATGCACATACACAACATACATCACTTTGCTACAGTTCACTTGGACCTCTGATATACCCAATTCATAAATGTAACCATGAAGCATATTCCCAACTGAAAATAATAATAAATGCATTTCAACAGTGGACTCAGCTAGCTCTGACAAAATAGAAAATTTTGATTATCTAACAGGGAATTTCAATTCCCTTTGTTACTTGTAGCCCTTGAGTTAATTCACTGAAATGGATTAATGTCTCCCTGGTTTTGCCTTCTCTTTCTGATTTTCCTTCATGATTACTACACAGACAGTGAAAGCAAATCAACTTTCAATTATATAGTTTCTTTCAAAAAATAAAAATAAAAATTGTATATATATATATATCAAGTCACGCTCAGCTACCCAGAGCCAAATTACTCCTCTCAGTTCCTTCCTTCAGTGCATGCTATACAGCATGCCCAACAAGACCGACCAAACATTCCTGATGTAACTCATCAGTGCCGACTGCACAGTGAGTGCCGGTAGCCTGGATTTGGTCCAGCTGCCTTGGGCTTGGGCAGACACTGCTCAAAGAAGAGCCACAGCAAATGCACTAACTTGACATGAGGGATGAGCCAAAAGTGGAATTCACACTTGCTAATGGAGCTCCAACGACCAAACTTCAAGGCCCCTTTTTTTTCAGCTCCATAAATGTGTTTATAAGTGAAGGTTAGTCTTTCACTCTAAAAGAAGATAAGTTTAGCAAGTACAGTTTAAAAAAAAAAAAATCCATGAAAATGTGGGTCCAAGAAACTAAATTATGATATGCTTCCTTAGAAAGAAGAAGAAGTCAAAAAAGTGCATTTTTTCATATTGACTAGAAAAGAGGTGCTAAAACTGCACCAATGATAAGCTGGCTCAGTAAGTCAACAGAAATTTTGCCAGTTGAGCTGAGGATTTTGTGAGAATTCAAAAATGCTATTTTATCACAAAAACTCATACTGCCAGCTTTAAAAATATGCCGGAACACTTCCTCAATTAAATAGTCTAAGACAACGCTTGGAGGTGCCTATGATAGTTTTAAAGAAAAGCAGCTGTATGCATGTGAAGTTCACTTCCTTGGCAAAACACTGTCAGACAATATTATTGTGAGAGGGCCTGAGACTAATATGTGTGAGCATATTGCAAAGAAAGGATCACAAACACTCCAGAACAATTTTCATGAATGGGTTTAGACCCCACAACTCTGATGTGAGAAGTTGTGACACTACTATGTTACCAACAATGAGACAGGACATAAATTAATTGTAAAGCTATATACTGTCAATAGTCTGAGTACTGATACATGTTGTATTTTATCTCCAGCACTGATAAAGCAGAAAACAAAATATCAGAACATTAGATTTCAAAAGACTTTAGCAGGTCATGACATAAAATTAAAACCACGAACTCCTTTTTAAAAGTCCTGAAGTTGTATGTTGTTTTAATCACTGAACGTACAGTGTGGATCTCTGTGAGGTGGTTCAAATGACTGTAATTGGTAAAGTTTATGCACAAGCAGATCCCTGAAACATTAAACCCTGGATGCTACATTGTCCTTTAAAGGAAATCTCATCTTTCTCATCCTAACTTCAGTTACTCTGAAGACTCGTGTTGAGCTGTATGAGCAGAAAGATGAGGTGCTAGGTCAGACACCAAAGTGATCTACAGCACTCTTAGTTCTGTTTGCTGGGATGTTTCTTTAGAGAACGATAATCTAGGAACAACTTTTGCTTGAAAAAATGCAGATTCTTACAAATTTATTTAGCTACTGTTGGGTTTATATGTGATCTGCCTGTATACAAAACTTGGGCTTAAAACTGAACTTCCCTCACCAGACTAAACAAACATAAATCTATATTTATATTCTAAGGTTACCTAGTGAAATAAGTAAATGAGCTAATTCCACTATCAAAAAAAAAAAAAAAAAAAAAAGGCAGGGGAGTCAGAGAGAAGAAAAAGAAAAATACACAATTAAAAACTTGGGTCCTTAGCTGGTGTAGTTCTCTTAGTTTCTGTGATGCACTAATTCATTGCAACCTAGGACATATATCTAATACTCGTGTATTGTAGAGATTTCATTTTAATGACAGATGTGTTTTGAATTTATTGTGAAAACAGAAAACGAATGTTTAACAAACACTATTAAACTGCTGCCTTTCTTGGGCTGCTGTAGACACCTTTCCTCTTCACTCTGATCATGATCCTCATGCCCCTTGTCCCTCTTTGTGATAGGGGGTTTGTAAGACAGCTTACCTACAGGTCTTAGGCAAAATTTACCTCTGTGGTTTTCACTCCCCTTGGCCGCTTTCTGCTTTCTGCACATTATCCATTTCTTCTGCATCTGGTTACACTGCCCCATATGTCTGGATCAGCCTCCCTTCTCCCTGCCAAGCAGCCTCCTCACTCCCATGAAATCCCTCTTTCTTTCAGCAGTCCCTTCAACAATAATCCTCACATTCTCCCTCACCGAGCGGTTGGGCCGTGTCTCGTCATGCATCTGGTTTCTTTATCTACCTTTAGGCCAGACCTTGCACACACTTTCCCATGGTAAAAAAAAGTCCCCATTCTTCTGATCGGTTCCACTAACCTCAACAAGATGAGTTGCAGAGAAAAAAAACATATCTGTGTTTTAGTTATTAACAGCTAAAAAGCAGTAATTTCACTTCTGCACAACGGGAGCAAAATACACAAACAGTTGGATGCCTGTTTGCCTTGCCAAAAGCGGGAGGATGTAGTAACGAGCAGGAGAGAACAGGTCGGCGGCCGGGAAGCACTGCCCTCGGCAGTGATGCCCAGGCCCTGCCCTGCGGCTCCATCCTCCTGCACAGAGCTGGTCCCTAATGGCAGTAAAGGCACATGAAAAAACATCTTATTCTCCCATTGTACAGAAGCATTGCAAAGCTCTGAGGGTCTATGTCCAAAATGCTAGCATTACCAGGGGTGTACAGTAGTGATGGCTGTGGCTGAAGAAGCCAAGGCAGCAAAGTCCAGGGCAAAAAATCATTCCAGGAGAACTGTAACGGATGTCGGCCTGGACTCTTACTCACTATGAGTCTGGGGGCATTTTTTAAGGTTAATGAGCTAATCTACCATTTGTAAAATGTGCTGCCACCGAACCGAGCAACATGACAAACACCAGTTTCTCACCGTTACACCACCCAGAAACTTCATTTTTGGCTACATTATACATATCCTCAGCATATTTTCCTCATGACTGCCTGCTTCTATCAGCTGATGTATACCGTGAAGATAAAAATGGACCATTGAGTCCAGAGCAAAACCCTCCATTCAAATTATGCAACTACTTCTGACCAGACTTCAGTGGTATTACTCAGGAAGGGAAGCCACATTTTGTGATTAGGAGGTTGTGGCTCCGCTTCTCATCAGACTTCTGTCATGGCTGAGGAAACATCCTGATCAATATGAGCTTCTCCAAGAGCTCGGTAAGCCATCCAACACATGCCTTATGTTCCTGGATATGTTCCCAAATGGCTTGTTTAACAATATTTGTCAAAAGGTGCTTCCTGGTTCTTCCTGTATTCCTAAGTAACAAAGAAGATGCACTGCCAAATATCCTCCCACTGAGATCTCAAAAGCAAAAAGCCAGCACCCTCCCCCAAGAACAAAAAAAGCAGGATTTTAGTTTATAGCAAGTTTGCATATTTTCTTGGGTTTATGCACATTGCTTTTCACAGACTCATAACCTAACTAGGAAACCGCAGACTGCTGCATCTTTTGGTCTCAGTATTATCAAAAATGTGCTGACACTATATAAATGTTATCCCATTGCATCAGAACACAAACACCACGTGTCGCGCCTGCCACCATGCACACACCAGTGTGCAGCAGCCCCCCGCAGCCAGGATGGGCAGGGAGCAGCTGGTGCGACCGGGGCACCCATCAGCCCAGCTTCAGCCACATCCACGACACAAAGGTAAAAGCTATCGATGGCCAGCATTTGAATGCTTCCCTCATCTCACCATCTGCTTCTGCTGCTGCTCACTTGAAAATTAATACGGATGTTGCTTGAATCAGGAGTTAATGCTACATCTGTCTTCCTTAACATTACAGATAATTATTAGACTATGCATACAACCCTTTTTGCAACTCAAATGGGGAGACAATGGCCTCTGATTTGACAGGTTCCTTCCTTCATAAGGAGAGACCAAAATGCTTCATTTGCAATTGCAGACCCTGAAACAAATTGAAGTGAATCTTCCTACTACTACTCTTTGCTCCCTTTTTCCCCTTCTTTTTCTTCTTCCCCTATGTACTTTGGTCAGAGTTAAATAGTAAATGAATAAAGTGTAAATCTCTTTCAAAGAACACAAAAAGGTCTTTCATAAGCAAATGTATGGAAAATTCAGGGCTGGTCTTGCTTGTATAAATAACATCTCCCAGCCCAATTTCTAGGGGCTGTTTGCCAGTCTTGGACAGTAAGAAAACAATTGAAATTTCACTTTATCCTCTTGTTCATTTATTCCTAATAGTTTCCTATTTGCATCTGATTTGCACTGCAAAAGGGAAAATGTGAGAAGAATCGAGTGTATATTGTCATAAAAGTCCTTAAGCTTAGCATACTCATACGAATCCCAATTCTGTAGCCTTTAATCTGAAGAAAGTCTCAAAGAGTTATTCCCTAGATATAAATTACAACATCCTGGTTTTACATAAGGACTAATTTCACAAAATTCAGGGGAAAAACTCTGAGATAGAAATCTTTTACCTTCGTTCCCATGTAAGTCACACTGGAAAATGCTTATAGGAACATTAGCAAACTACGTATTTTTAAACAGCCTCTTAGTAAGAACATTTTAACCCTATAACATGTATTCGTCATCATTCACAGCCTCTTCTTATGAGTTAGAAATCATTTACAATAAGAAAGAAAGCAGCCAAATCCACTTTCTTAGATTTTAGAGGAATTTCAGAAAAATGTATATATAAACAAAACAGCACTACCTCCTGTTTGAAGTTATAAAATGCAGTGAAGAAACCTTCTAAGAATAAAGTTGCCAATAATTTTTTTAAACTATACTTTGAGCACCATGGTTATAGTGAATAAGGTGCTAAAACCAACAAAATTGTAAGAAAGGATAAAATGCTCCATTGTGTCCTAGTCCTCTCCAGTTCTGTCCCCCTGTTTGCAGAGGCTCATGACGTGCATACACATTAGCAGAAAAATAATGCGAGATGATCTCCATTACCCGCCCACCAGCAAACCAATGACAGACAGCTGGCAAAAGGCAGAAAAGGCCAGGGAAAATGGAAACTATTTAAATAAGCCTTTGTTTTAGACCATTTGAGAGTGGCAGAAAGGTGCTTCAAAAAGGCCAGGTGATCCCATAGTAAGAGAAGCAAAAGAAGAGAGAGATGGGACAACCAGCATCCATGAACCTTAACGGTATTCCTTCAAGAAAAACAAAAAGGTTTATCTCAGTACAATGTTTTGTCTATAGGAATGTTACAAACATGCATTTGTGCTAAGTACGTTTTCTCTTCTGTGCTGTTTTAATCTCTTTTCTTGTGATTATGCTTCCTCCCCCCCAACAACTAATTTTTCTTAAAAGACATACTAAAAAAAAAAAAAAAAAAGCATATTATCCTTTCTTTTCATTCCAAATGGCAAACTGGTGAAAAGCCAAATCAAGAAACAAATTAGCATGGATTCTAAAAAAAGCCTTTGAAATTTTTCAGGTGAGAGGAGGAGAGCAAATAATTCATCACTTAACTTTTAGAAAGCAATTTATGCTCTCAAGGTACCGTAGACACATTAAGTATCTCATTTTTCTTGCCACTCTTTTGGGCTGCAGAGCACCACTCTCTAGTTTACAGCTGGGAAACTGGCAGGCTCAATGCCACCAAGAGGAGCAGCCACATGTGCCGTTCCCATGCCTAGGCTGTTCTTCCCACCTCTTCTTTGTGCTGGCATATCTACTTGATGGCTGGAGCAGGGGAATGATGACGGTTTGAGGTGCAACGCCTAGCTACGCTAGAATAACTTCATGGTGGAACAGCAGCATACAGACTACATTTATCTTATGTTGATGCTCTGTGGAACCTCATGGGACTGCAGTCCCAAATTCAGGCTGCTTAGAAATCGCTTTTATTCTGGTATCAGGCAACAGCAGGAAATTTGTGCCTGTAAGAATCATGCGGTTTCTCTGTCCGGGGATGGACAGGACAGGCATGCAGCCAGTGTCCCATCCACACTGCACGTGGGGCCAGTTTTGTGCGTATCCTAAAGCAGGAGAACTTCATG
This sequence comes from Anser cygnoides, assembly GCF_040182565.1. Taxonomy (NCBI): domain Eukaryota; kingdom Metazoa; phylum Chordata; class Aves; order Anseriformes; family Anatidae; genus Anser; species Anser cygnoides. The sequence continues at coordinate 11,522,594 of NC_089876.1, read as the reverse complement.
TTCCCTCCTAGGAACACCAGCAATGAAGGGGTAAACTGCGTGTTCTGCAGCTCTCCAAATGTACAAACTTGGTGACACCACCACTGCTGCACTATAGCTCCCAATTAGCCCTACAGACCCAACTGTATCCATCTTGAGTGTGTACCATCCTCTGTTTGAGACAAAATTTCAGAGCTGCTCAGCATTTGTCTAACCATTCCCATTAAAGGCAAAGTTCTCCCAGTGCCAACGGCTGCTGAGATAATCTCCAACCCTCAGCACATCTGAAAATCCAAATCATACTGTGGCCCTCCCCGGCTATCTGACTAACTCTATCCATTTTTGACAATGTTGGCTATTTTTGTCTCTGGCTTTTGTAACTAAAATGTGGATCTGAGTCACGTGACCTGGATGTGGTGGGAAGGCCTTAAGGATTTTTTTTTTTTAAAGCCATAAACTTTCGCTGAACCTGAAAACAAACAAACAAAACAAACTATACATTTTACGAAATGGTTAGGTATTTGCATTAGAGAATTAGATAAAAATATTTAAAATGCACAGAACATCCTATTACGCTATTAATATATTTAATAGCATTTAATTTCATTAATAAACGTCTATACCACTTGGCAGGTTTCCCTGGTGCTGCAGGGCTCTCCCAGAACCACAGCCCTGTGGATCAGGGCAGGACCTGGCTCCGTGCATGCTGCAGCACGGCTTGACCAGATGTACAGCTGCCTAATAAATAATAGTAATGACGATGCTGATGGCAGAACCATGTAAGCATTCACGACTTTCTCCTTTCCAGCCTCTCCCCGCTCTCCAGCGCCAAGCTGCCTCACGCCGCTGGCGAGAAGTCAGACGCTGACAGCCGTCCTGGCAGCGCTTGCAGCCCCCGGGGCCCCTCACCGAATTATCCTGACACGGAGCAGGAGGCTGCAGTGCCGCAGGCTCGGGGAGACACCCAGTTTCACCACACAGTGACCACACTGACTCCAAGAAGGCCAGCCCGGCAGGACCGTCATGGCCACATTCGGTCCCCAGAACTACCTTCCTGGCTTGCACTAGCCTGCAGACAAATTGCTCACCTAGGTCCAAGAGTGGTGAGGAATAGGATAGGGTTTCAAGCCAAGCCAATCATAATTTGCAGCATGGATTAATTAAAATTACTTGGATTTCATTTTTTACCCTCTTGCACTGAGAAAGAATAAATGTTTTGGAATAAAAACGCTAAGCCATGCCAACACATCTTCCCTCTTCCACTACCCCCCAGCTGCTTGCTGCACGTGCCAGCGTGCAGCCTGCACACATGGGGCTGGCATAATTCTCAGCAATGATGACACTTAGAAAATTATTTCACAGTATACAGTGAAGCTGTATCCCGCTCCTATCAGTTCAGCCTACAACAATGAAACAAGAACATGGAGGAGTAAAATGAGAGGTGAAAATCATCATCATAAACAAGCAAACCACATGCACAACTCCAAAATGTTCATTATAAAATTCCAAGGCATGCCCTCAGTTCTGCGGCACAGACAGAATTAATTTTAAATAATGAAAGAAGAAGGATAGAAAGGGGCTTGAAATAAAAGCCAGCAGGTGTGATTACTATTTGGAAAATTTTTATGCACTTATTCTTCAGAGTACTGCATGAATATTCATTAAACCTCCCAGCTTAGGAGGTTTCAGATTGGAGTGTTGATATCTTCACTTTACAGAAGGAAAAAGCAAGGCATAAAAATGCAGCTTCAGACAGCTAAGTGGAACTTGAGGATTGCAGTTACTCCAAAGCCTCATCAGTACTTTTGCCAATTATCATCTTTCTTTAAGGAAAAAAGAGCAACAGCTAAGTGACTGTGGAGAAAAGCAACTACCTAAGACCACTACAAAAATAAATGGCAAAGCCAGAAATGAATGCAGATTACTGAAAACTCACTCCAGTACCCTGGTCCTTTGGGAGCACTACTTAACCGTAGCAAATCATGAGCTAATGTCGCCCTGTTGAGCTCTGGTGGCAGTTTCCAAAAGTGTGCTCTGTAAGGCCACAGTGCAATGATCCATGCAGCTGATCAATGAAGCAGTGCTGTCAACAGAGCTTCAAATTAAAAGGGAAGAGAACAGGGTTCACTGGGATCCTGTCATAAATTTTAGGTTCAGCAACAATACCTTAAAAACGTTGTTCTCTGGCAATTATCACAATCAGATGGCATTTTTTCAGAAAATATCTCAAGCTTGGAAAGCAGTATTTTGTCAGGTAGTGTCATGCAAGCCCCATATATACTGATTTTTAGCTGAGGACAAAACACTTCCCCAGGTGCAACTGCTTTTTTTAACCGTAAGATAGAGAATCCATCCAAACACTGGGGCAATCAGTTTTGCTTCAATAACTTCTCAAATACCTGTTCTGAGAAGAAAAAATCCTGGCTGCAGTCTATGTGGAAAGCCTAGAAAGTAATCAAATAGTGTGCTGTGCTCCAACACCTTAGTTCTCCTGAAAGGAGAGGACTAAAAGGAAGATACTGGAGGACTCAGTAGATCAGCTGCAGCTTTTTCATGTGAGATGCACTGAAGAGAGTGGTATCTCCTCTCTACCCTCTAGGTCCCCCCATCACTGGAAATAATCATTTTAATCCCTTTTGTTATCAGCCTTGATATCTACTAAAGAAAGACACCACATTAGAGTTAGACACCATTATACTGATTTGTTTTGTTTTGCTTTGTTTTTTAAACCATGCACACGAAAACAACATAAGAATTCTTGTATATGCAAATTTACAGTTTAATGACTTCTCAACCACACAAATATGAAATTATGGCAATAAGAAAAAGTGCTGCAAACATAGGTGACCAGAGTATGATCCCAAAGTTCTGCCAGCAAGCAACTAAATGTATGTTACTCCCTCAGTCCTTTCTAACTTTCCCTGCTTTAGAAGAAAAAAGATGCTATTTAACCCCACTTGCAATCTATTCCTTTGAGTAAATGACACAGAAGAGGTCATAGGTACCCTGAGAGGATTTAAACTTCTAGGTGGTCTAAGCAATGGTGAGGTCTCTCAGAATGAACAAATAAATACATATCTTCAAGCCTTTCCCACTTGAAAGTAAACAATATGAAGCTAAGTAACCTAAGAACTTTAAGTAGAGTAAAAATAAATCAATGAAAAAGGGCTGTGAGGCAATGCAGATGGTAGAAACCTTAAAAATGCTGTCTGTGAAGGGGAAAATTGGAAGGAAGTATATAAAAAAGAAGCTCGGAAAAGCTGTTTTTTACATGCAGGGTGCCTTAGCTGTGGGTTTGTCTGATGCTGCTGGGAAAGGTTGTTCATGTCCACCCACGAGCAACCACAAAATGCCCATTCTGACAAGATCTTCTGGGCTGAGGGCTCCTGCCTTGTTCCCTCCTGCTCTTCCTCAGCGTGTCTCTAAGTGGAAGAGCCAGGAGGAGAGCAAGCCATGGCAAATGGTTTTTGAACTCCAGCAGGCTTGATGCTGTGACCACTGCCCTGGGGAGCCTGTCCCAGTGCCCAACCACCCTCTGGGTGCAGAACCTCTTCCTAACACCCAGCCTGACCTTCCCCTGTCCCAGCTCCATGTCATTCCCTCAAGTCCAAACTCCATCCCAACAGACAAAAGGGTAAATTCAGTGAACATGTCTATTTCATGTACCACATTCAGCAACAGAACAGGGAATGTAAACGATGGAACAGAAAAAAACACTGATTTTTATAATGCTACATGCTGCTCACAGCACCCACATACAGATGATTAAAATGCTTAAAAGACCAGGTAAACTTGCTTCAGAGAAAATATCAAAAACATAAGCTGTTTGTTTTAGGAAAGGCAAAAGTGTAATGATAATGATGTAAAACACAACATTGGTATGCTCCTATTTACTTGTCTGAATAATTGAAGAGCAAGGAGATAATAAAACTGAAAGTCAACAGACAAAAGAAATTTTTGTTTAAGACTGCATCAAATTTTCATGTGAAATTTATGAATAGTAAAAAGTCAGCAAAGATGCAGAGAATATACATTTTGCTAATAATTCTGGGTAGGACAAAGACCAAATAGGGCTCTCCGTTTATCAGTAGGTGAAGAAGAAACTTCCTGAAGGGGGGGCTATGACAAGATCACCACAGACTGAGGCATGCTGTTTTGTGCATTTTGTTAGATGAGGTGGATCTCTGGCAACAATGCACTCAGAAAAGGGCAGATATGAGGAAAGCTTTGCATTTGCTTTGGCATCATATTGATGGTATTTGATTCCTACTGTCTCTATTTCTGCCTTCATTTTCTTGGGCTCCTACATTGGGAGCATGTCTTGGTGCCAGGGAATCAGCAGAAAGGACAGCAGAGATGACAAGGGAGAAAGCTGACTGCAATTAATTGTCTGGGCCATAGTTTATTTATTTATTTATTTAGTCTTTCACTGAATTCTATTAAATTCTGTGCATGTTTTCTCAGAGCATTGTACTTTTGTGTTTTCTTATGAATTCTGCACCTATTTATGAGACTTGTTGCTGCCTTTTGGTTTTGGACAGGCTTCACCCTTATCTCTTTGCAAAGCGTTATTTATTCTCTTTGCAAAACCTTATTTATTGTTGGCCACTGATAGTGAGATCAGCCTCCTCGAGCACAAGTGTGGATACAGTCCAAACCCCTGTAGAGTTTACAATCCAAACATCCACTCAGCAGAAAAATCTTCGTTAGCTCTGTTTCATCCCTCTTTCCTACCCTTTATTTATTTTGGCATTGGGAAAGAATATGCTCTGCTCATGAAAACAGAACTCTCCTCTACAGTAAGACCTACGTACATTAAAGCAGGTAAACTGTAATTTTGACAGGCATTTAGGTAGTAGCCTGGTGGGAGTGCACACGTTCAGCTACACCCTTTGCTTGAAAGATATGCTGAATTGCATGTGATAGCCACCAACTTCCCCCTGGCAGCAAATGGGATGGATGAAAGGAACCAGATGCATCAGTACAAGGTTTCCCTATTTGTAACATCGTATTCCTGTTAATCAAGCTGTTGTGAGACCCTCCAGTATAAGACAGTTGTATATAAACACATACATATATCACAGCAAAGGGTCTTTAAGAGCTTCAGACTCATTTGAATTCAGCCTCACAGCCCCTTCTGCTGAAGGTTGTGAAGGGTTAGATGATCATTTCCTCAGCAGGACTTGAATGCCATGATGAGGAGTAGGTTATCTACTCTGCTTCCTATCCTTCCATCATTCCGTCCTTCCACACCAAGATTACAACATACCAAACACAGCAGGATCACACAAAGTGGTGAGAGGCCACCAACACCGTGCCAGGCACATGGTCCGTCTGGACAGAAAGCTGGAAAGCACCGAGCATGGGCAGCAGGCACCTGGGGATGCCCACAGAGTGCCACCAGCCTGGGGACAGGCTTGTTCAGCTCTGGCACGTGTAGGAGGTGGATGGGGCACATCTCCTTGCTCCCATCTCCTCCATTCCAGGTCAGTACACTGACAAAAGCATTTTTATGAAAACCTTTGAGAACCAAAGACCAGTTCAAAAGTCTTTTATCAAGCCAAAACATAAGACTCCACCAACCTGAGCTACTGAGATAGAGTCAGAAGATTTCCTCATTTATAGTCTGTGTTTCAGAGCTATTTCTTCATGCCTTCAAGGCACAACACTTTATTTCACCTCAGAATGATACAGTATTAAATATTAGAAAAAGATGCTCTGGAAACCTCACGTGTGTTTTACTAGCAAATATCTGCTTCTTGCCAGCTTCTCGTCTTTGAAGAAGTCTTTTATTTAGTTTTTAAAAATAAAAGATTTTTTTCATTAAATAAACACACACATTATTACTCATATCCAGAAGGAAGTGTGACTTTTCAGGAACTTTCTGCCCTGGCAGTCTCCAGTAAGACTCCAGAAGAATGAGTATGCTACGAGTCAGATTCATTAAAAGTATATTAAAATCATCTGCCGTAAGATAAACTCCATTTTTCCTCCTCTAAACTTTTGTTCTAAAGCAGAAATTAATTTCAATTGTATCTCAAAATAAATTACATAAAGTTTTTTTCAACTTGCACTATCTTCCTAACTGTAGTGTTTATACTGAAGTTATTTATTTATGGAGGGGGAAAAAAAAAAAAAGAACATTTTGGTATTATTTTTGGCTGGTTTGTACCTTTTTAACAACAATATATATATATATTTTTAATGCCTATTAATTTTTGGTATTACAACACCTTTGAATAATTTTGGAAATAGAATGATACTGAAGTCTGTATCTTTACATCAGTATTTACATTTTTGTTTGTTTGTTTGTTTTTTTAATGAATCACATTGATTCATTTTGAAATTCCCCAGAAGATCAAAGTTTTCAGCACTTTTGAGAATTGGCCCTTAATATCAGTTAAAATATCATTATATATTATTAGTATGTTTGGAAACCAGAGCCTATCCACTTAATCATAAACACTATGCCTAAAGTCTGACCCAACTAATCTGCCAAATGCTGTGCAGGACCTGGTGCCAGTTAGGAAGATAATCTAATTCCCTCTGTTCCCAGAGCTGGGCTGCATCCAGGGAACAGTTTTTTCTTTGGGTTATATTTCTTATAAGCTGATTTGGGGTATTTTGCCTTTGGCTTGGAACATTTTTAAAATAAAATAAAAATATTAATTTGGACATAGTCTTAGAGCAAATACCACAATGTACTCCTTTTATATGGTTTAACATTCAAAAAAATCCCCGTTACATGAGAGAGACAATTGTAGTAAAACAAAGAGTTCTAAAAAGACTTCTCTTTCTTTCAGACATGGGAAATGTTTCTCTGAACAGATCTGTAGAACCTGTAGCAAACCCCAAAGTTAACCTGAATTGTCCTCCTATGACACATTTACCTAAAAATGCAATTTCTTGTTGCTCCTCCTGCATTGTAGTTGTGGACTTCTGGGAAAGAGTGGAGCTGCCCTGATCCCACTTTCTACTCTCAATTTCTGCCTTTTCCCCTATAAAAAGATCTAGACTGAATAGTTGCAGAGTGCCTCAGTTCAGTGCAAATGGAAGGATTCATTTTCCTTGAATAAGAACCAACTCACCGTACAGCTGCACAATTGTAAGATCTGGTGCATCCATCACAAATCCAACAAAGTCACTGGGAAAGCAGTCCAGTCAGGTGCTGTAATCTTCAGGACTTCTGACTTTAATTTTACAATGATGCTGCAGCTACTAAATTTCCAACTTCTTTTTGTTCTGCTTGCTAATGTCTTACTCTGAAGTCAAGAATTCAATCTCTCGATAATCAGGTTTAATCACAAAACCCATGTATATTTAAAAAGTGCATTCTTCCAATATTTGTTCAATTGTACCACCCTGAATTTCTTTTAATAAATTACAAAAGAGGGTAGAGTTAAATTCTGTATGATAAGCAGTTCAGCAGGTCATCATTATTTTAAGAGAATGTTTTGTTAAGACAGAGATAATTATGAGCTGTCTTCATGGAACAGATTCTTAAGCTTTTATTAAATACTTCCTGCTAGCTATTCAGTCACTGTCTGTTGGAAACTACAGATTTGATCCTGGTCAAGTTGCATCTCATGAGGCACTGAACAACTTCTGCTGGGGGCTGAGAATGTGTCCTGCAGATCTTCAAGTGCTTTCGTTTGGTTGGTTTTGTTTTTGTTTTGTTTTGTTTTTCAACCTATCACTCATGCTCCAGAAAAAGGGAGCATCTTTCTCCACAGTCCCAGCACTGCTCCTGCTCAGTCAAGACAAAGAGGCAGTGCGCTCCCTGTCTCTTCTTAGTCTCACTGGTTGAAAACTACTGCAAGTCTCTTTCATGTGGTTCAGTCCTCCCGTCCAATGCCAAAGACTGTCTTCAGGCTAAAAATGTCTCTGTAAGTTAACTGAGGGACATGTCTAATTTGCAAATAATTTTTTCCCTCTACTATCTATGGTTGTAAAAGATCACATCCCACTAACAAGTCTAAACTTCAACACATTTAGTTCTACAATTTTGCAACTACAATGTTATATATATATATATATTTTTTTTTTTTTTCAACTTAATCTGTTTCAATTCATTTATCTGAATGCCAATGCCTGGACTGTGAAGTACACACAGAGATCTTTGTGCAGAAGTCTTATGCCATCAGAACAAGCCTTTTGATGAACAGCCACAGGGCTCAGTAGCATTTGCTGACAGTTATAGCACATTGACAATACTTACATTATTTTCATTATGATAATTCCCCCAAAATTACAAAATGGGCTGAAATGAAGTGAGGTTATTTTATTGTTAAGAATACATTACCATCACTTGAAGGATTGGATGCTTAAGTTGGTTTCTCTGCATGTTGTCATGTTTGCCTTCCATACTTATTTTAGTGTAGAAAGAATCAGTTCTTACATCCTTTCCATTCTGAATCAAAGTTATATTCATCTCAAGGTTACATTCAAGCATGGAGACAGTAATTATAGTGAGGTTAGTCTACTATGTCTAAAATGTACCTCAGTCTTGAAAACTGATGACTTCTTTTTAGAAGCCCAACAGGAATATCATGATAACATAATGGAAAACTTCAGAGGATGCTGCACTAACAGACCTCAAATGTGATTTGGAGAAAAAATAAAATAAAATCTAGGTAAAAAAAAATTTTCACATTCTAGGAAGTTGCATTATTTTGTTATTCATGTATTTAATTACACCAACTAGAAATACATTTTCTACACCAGTTGCAGCATGACTATTGTAGATGCCTATTAATAGCTGCATGAGACTTCCAGCTCATTTCGCAGTAGCTACTAACAGCCTCAACCATGTTAATAGCTTTGAAGCTGGCTGGATTTCAACTAATAACCCAAAGATGAACAATACAGTGTATCCTATTACTAATTGCGTCCCTTCAAATGGGCATTAAATGAATACTTATCTTTATATTCAGAGAGAAAACAGGAAAAAATCTTAGCTGAGCTGGCAGAAACCATTTCTTTTATTTCAAAACTGAACTTAGTAATAGATTTATTGGTTTAAAGAATTATTTAAAAATAATAATAATAAAAAAAGAATTGCCACAAAGTCAAATCCACATAAAATTCTAATCTTATTCCAAATTTCGACTATAATCTTTCTAATGACATGCCTGACTCAAGTTTCAGGTCTTAAAAGTTCAGGGAAGGTTTGGTGACCGATCAAAAAGATATTCAATAAGAGCATGTTATAATATAAAATAATAATCAGAACAGTTCCCGAGGATGATTGTGTGGTCCAGCTTTCTTATCTCATTCTTGAGCATCTAATGAAACCACACCCAATTTCACATTTTGTTTTGATATAAGTAAATAATTTATGAATAAACCAAAACTGTTTGAACAAAATGAGTATTTGGTAAATATAAATTGCAAGAACAGAAAACCTGTAGAGATTGTTTATGATGTGAGTGCTAGTTAAAATTACTTCAGATTATATGTCACCAAAAAGAGAGTAATCAAAACTAAAAATATAACAAAAACAAAGAGGGAACTGTATGATGATCTACTATTATATATTTTAAATGACAGGCTTTGAGGTAAATACAGCTTTCTTTAAACACTAAAGGTTAGTCTAAGTCTGCTCTTTCTTCTGCTTTCCCTAACTTCTTTGTTTCTAATTTCTGAAAGTCTGTTGCTGTTATTGGACCTAATTCCTTCTTAATGCTCCAGCAGTAATGTGCTTCATATCCTGCAAATAAACATGCTCACAGAAACTAACAGCTGATAAAGAAAAAAAAGAGGGTAAAAAAAGTGATAAATTAATCACCTAGAATAACAACTGGAATAAAGGACTTACCAATTTCAGACAAAATACTAATATGCCGAACAAACATTAGTTTTCCCTAAAGTGCTGTTAACTCTCAAAAATATGAAGGAGAAAGCACTCTTCCTTTCTGAGTAGTTGCATTTATGCATATCGGTTGCTTATGAAACACAATGCCCAGGCAACCTGGAAGTCTGGTCTGCACACCAGATCACAAGCATATTTTAATCCTGATAGTATAAAGAAAGGAAGGGATACGAAACCCAAAAGAGAGCTGGCATGTGTCTCAGCGGCATACATGTCTGACAGATACCAGATAATGAGGAGGTCAAAGCCTCAAGGCTACTCACAGATTATTGTTGAGTCACAAGGTCTATAAGAACAAAAAATGGATAGTTTCACTACTAGCCAAGAAGTAACCTTTTGGGTGGGTACAAGAAGAGTTCAGTGTAACTCCAGTTCTACTTAAGCTAATGTAAAAATGGAATAATGCTGCTTGTGTTCCTGGTTGTTTTCAAGATTTATTCCTCTAAAAATCAGGAACCAGTAGTTTCAATGATCATGTAGGGGAGGCTGGAGATTTAGATTGCAGCATTTTAGTCCCAGGTTCCTCATGGTCTTTCAGTACAGCCCATGTTTATACTATTTAACATCTCTGAAAACATTAACACATTGCCATCTTATTTTCACAAGTGTTACAATGAGTTGAAGTCCTCTAATTAAAGTGCCAGAAGTGCTCACACTGCCGACATGCCTCTTCAAGCCATCACATCAAACTCTTCATCTTTTCAAATATAGACACTAAATACACCTACTGGATAATATAAATACTACAGGTATGAACACAAAGTAAATAGGTTGTAATGTGTCAAATTAGCTGATATCATGGAGTAAGTAAACTAACACTTTTTACACAGCAACTTCAAACACATACAATTCTGCTAACATTGATGAATTTACTCCCTGCTCTACTCTCATCTAAGGAAGATCCAGATGTATTCCTAAAATTTTAAGCACAATACAGTGGCAGTGAGAAATCAGTTCCTTGTCCTCTTCCATTTTTGTTGCTTCATTTCTCATCTCAGCACTTCTGGAAAAGTGCACAATCAGTGACTGATTCTGCTTGTTGGGAATCATTAATACTTACAGCCAAAAAACACACATACCCAAAGAAAGCTAAGGAGCAAATTTAATAGAAAAAAACACCCTGTTATTTATGCCAAACATGTCAGCAACATTCAATGTTTGGACATGGTTGTTCACAGTCACTTTTATGTATTGAAGGAAGAGTGGTGAGACTTTTTTGATGTTATGACAATCCCACAATTTCCAGAGAGGTCAGAAAAAGCACTATGCACCTTCTTGACCCTTATATTAAAAATACAAACTCTATCCTATACTCTCTTGCAGTTACACCCCAGAAAAACTTAGTTCAAGATTAGAAAACCGGTATACACTTATCATTATTTTTTGCTAATTTTTACAAGTAAGGAGGCCAAAAATTTTTGCGATTATTTTTAAACAAGCTTTTCTGAACAAAGACACTAACAAAACAGTCCAAATCATCCATCTCAATTTAAATGTCAAAAAAAGGTAAGAAATCTCCCATGGACTCCTGAAATATTATCCGTACAGAGTATCTATCATTTTAAATGCAAGAAAAAAAAGACAGGAATCTCCTAGAGAGTGAATAGCCTCTAAATACTCAAAAATTAAAAAGAACCCTACTTTTGCAACACATAAAAGCTTGTTACTGTTACCTCATTATTACTAAGACATTAGAAGAGATTTTGCAAAACAGTCCAGTGGCCTTCCAACCTGCAAAACATGCCAAATTCTTTGACTCAGTTGCCATAAAACTCTTTTAAATTGCTGGAACCAGATCCAAATTTTGTTTTATGAAAGTATAAAAAGGATATGAGTAAAACCGTGGGTTGATTCACTATGAATGCAACATATGTTAAAGGGTTTCCGGGTCCTGTTACTCATTATGAGAGAATAGCAATCCAGATACGCAGATATATTATGGTGGCTCCACAGATTTAGACTCATCCTATTGTTTTTGGTAGCTTTCCCTTTCATCTAATCATCTGCATCTGGATCTTCCCTAAGTAAATCCACGTCTTCCAAAACCAGGCAAACTAAAGTAGTGCCATCAATAAAAAGTGTGTACTTTCTCTAGTAATAACAACCACACATGTTCCTCTTCATCAACAGAGCAAATTGGATCACAGGGAAAATAACCCTCTGGAATACTCAAATATTGAACTATATTGCTATGAAATTTGGAATATTTTCATCCATTAAGAAAATAATAACGCAACTTACAATTGAATTGATACCCAGGTCATAAAAACAGCTAGAAAGGATCCTGAAGTATTATTCAATTCTTGCTCAGAACATTTCAGTGAAATTTGCTATGAATTTTACAGTTTAAACAAATTCTTAGAGGCTGTTCAGTAGTTAATGCCTTTCTTATAATCAACCAACTAAGACATGATCTTCATGGAACTCTTACTTAAATCTCCTAAAACATATCTTCTGCTCTAAGAACATCTGATCTACTGCTAGATGGACTAACCTGTTTCAGGTGTGGGATATACCTGCCTACCAGGTATAAGATAACCCTTGCCTTTCCAGGTGGGTTTTGGAGGGATGCTGGGAGCATAACTCTATGGGCACAGCATGTTCTTTCAGGCAAATATAGGAAATTATGGGAATGCAGAAGAAAAGTAACTACTCTTCCACATCACAGTCACACAACAGCATCAATCAACTTATCAGTTCAGTTTATCTGTTCATACCAACCTGCTTGCTTGTACTAAAAGCAGCACCAAATTCAGGTCAGAACTTTTCAAGTGTGCTTGGGAAGTGCATTAGACAAGTTCATACCCAGGTAACTGTTGGAGAGATGCCTTCAGTAGAAGCAGCACCTAAAGAGCTTGTCCTTCAGTTCTTCTTGGAGTCTGAGTACCCCCAGAACTACAACTAATTGGGAGGTAACACAATGCTTAATATTACTGTTTGGCACAGTAGTTTTTTTGTTTTTGTTTTTTGTCTAAACTAAAGGCTGGAATTACAAAGACAAATACAAAGCAAGTTAAATTCTTGTTACAGCTTGTGATGTTCATGTAATATGCAACTGGGTTTTCTGAATTTCAGGAAGCATTTTTTAGCGAGTTCAAGTTTGGGCAATGCTGGGGGAGTGATGAGGCTGTTTTGACCTCCGTTGTAAGAAAAAAACACTTCCATGCTTTTAGTGTCAGTTTTCAAAGAGCAGAGGTGGATTTTTGTGTCTGTGTTTGTTTTGTTTTCCTTCTTTGGGATAATTTTTTTAACTTTCAAACAAGCACTAAAATGACCCAGTACTTTGGAGGATTGTGTGGGAGGTGCTTTAACTAACATCTGAAGATCCTTTTTAAAAATAAAAACTGTAATCTTTTCTGTCTCACAGCTAAAAGCTTTCCTCTTTCTCTCCTTTTTTCCTCTTTCTCTCCTTTTTTCCTCTTTTTTTCTCTCCTTTTTTCCTCTTTCTCTCCTTTTTTCCTCTTTCTCTCCTTTTTTCCTCTTTCTCTCCTTTTTTCCTCTTTCTCTCCTTTTTTCCTCTTTCTCTCCTTTTTTCCTCTTTCTCTCCTTTTTTCCTCTTTCTCTCCTTTTTTCCTCTTTCTCTCCTTTTTTCCTCTTTCTCTCCTTTTTTCCTCTTTCTCTCCTTTTTTCCTCTTTCTCTCCTTTTTTCCTCTTTCTCTCCTTTTTTCCTCTTTCTCTCCTTTTTTCCTCTTTCTCTCCTTTTTTCCTCTTTCTCTCCTTTTTTCCTCTTTCTCTCCTTTTTTCCTCTTTCTCTCCTTTTTTCCTCTTTCTCTCCTTTTTTCCTCTTTCTCTCCTTTTTTCCTCTTTCTCTCCTTTTTTCCTCTTTCTCTCCTTTTTTCCTCTTTCTCTCCTTTTTTCCTCTTTCTCTCCTTTTTTCCTCTTTCTCTCCTTTTTTCCTCTTTCTCTCCTTTTTTCCTCTTTCTCTCCTTTTTTCCTCTTTCTCTCCTTTTTTCCTCTTTCTCTCCTTTTTTCCTCTTTCTCTCCTTTTTTCCTCTTTCTCTCCTTTTTTCCTCTTTCTCTCCTTTTTTCCTCTTTCTCTCCTTTTTTCCTCTTTCTCTCCTTTTTTCCTCTTTCTCTCCTTTTTTCCTCTTTCTCTCCTTTTTTCCTCTTTCTCTCCTTTTTTCCTCTTTCTCTCCTTTTTTCCTCTTTCTCTCCTTTTTTCCTCTTTCTCTCCTTTTTTCCTCTTTCTCTCCTTTTTTCCTCTTTCTCTCCTTTTTTCCTCTTTCTCTCCTTTTTTCCTCTTTCTCTCCTTTTTTCCTCTTTCTCTCCTTTTTTCCTCTTTTCCCAGCACACTGATTTTATTTTTGTTAAACTCTTTTTTTTAGTTTCCTTTTTTCTTATTTCACTCATACCATAGAATAAACATTTACAAACAAACATCAAAATAAAGCAAAAGTACTCTTTGGATAGTTTTGCTGATTGTGTCCCTTCCACATTTTCAGTGTTTTATGCTTGCCAGTCATCAAGCTGCTTCTAGGCAGCAGCTCAAGCCCAGGATTTCAATTAATATTCAATATTCCTTTCCCTATGGAGTGGTGGTGTCATATTTCAGGTTTTGCTTTATATTTCCTGTTGTCATGTGTCTCTGTGTTTAAGATGTGATTTAGGCAGACTCTGTTTCTGTGGATTTTAGGATAGAAAAAAATGTACTTTAGCGGAGAGAAAGCAGATGACAATAGGAAAAGATGCAAGAGGTGAAAAATTTAATGGGGAAAATACTTGTGAGCAGGGTGTGATCGCTACTCCAAACCATTGTTTTCAGCCCAAAGTGTTTATAAAAAAATTGGAATCTTAATCTTCATCATTATATCTGTTTTCTGTTTTTGTAGCTAAGTGATTATATTTAACACAGCTTGAAGCCAGTCCTGTTTATACAAGTGTGTGGGTCTAACGTGGAGAACCAATGTCTGCCAAAAGTAACTGCATCATAAATGTCACTGAAAGTTTTCAAGTTATACCAGAGTGGGAAAAACACAGATATCACTGCTATACTGTAACAAGATAACTGGATGTGCAAAAGGAAGAGAAAGCTAGGTATTCATAGAATCACGGAATGGTTTGGGTTGGAAAGGACCTTAAAGAACATCTAGTTCCAACCCCCTGTCATAGGCAGGGACACCTCCCACTAGACCAGGTTGCTCAAAGCCCCATCCAGCCTGATCTTTAGCACTTCCAGGGATGGGGCATCCACAACTTCTCTCAGCAAAATTTGTTTACCATGTTTTCTTAGAAATGGTATCTTCACAATACTTCTACTAAAGCTGCTTCTAAAGCAACAGCAATCACAGAAAGCAGGAAGAGACAACAGATGCAGAGGGAAGCAAGGACACCCCAAAGCACTAGAATGAGATGTGCCCTCAGTCAAATCCTTCTCATTCACTCCTTTAAAAGCTCAATTGGATATTTTCTTCCAAAAAAACAAGTTTTAATAATCTCAATTACTCTGTGGGGACTGTCTTTTGCAAATAACATCCCTCAGTGGTTGCATCTCACAGGGATAAGCATAGTAGTGGGTTGACCCCAATGAGCTCCTTTCATCAGGGAATGAGAAATGCCATCCCCTAAAAACTGGAAGAAGTGAACAGTAAGCATGTCCCAGTAGGCCACTGGCCTTGTCTTTGAACTGACACCAGCTCCATTTCAGACACAAATAGGGGGGAGAGAAAAGAAAGTGCTGCTGGACAGAAGAGGTAACAAAGCAATTAGTCCTGCAGCTGTTATCAAAGTTAAAAATAAAAAAAATCTATCAGTTTTGCTAAGAATTGCAGAATTCAATTTCAACACAAAAAAAAAAAAAAAGAAAGAAAAAGAATAGTATTTCCAAATATAAAGTTATATGGAAAAGCTGGAGGCCAGTATCATTATGTAATATATGTAATATATTTCCTAACCTGGCTTTACTCTGGGTTGAGACACCCCTTCCCACATGCCCAGAATTTGGAGAAGACTCCTTCACAGTGTTATAGAAGTCAGTTTTATGAGCAGCATAATGATGAAAAGAGGTGGGACTGCATGGTAAAATAGATAATACGGGTGCTTAGGAGTCCAAGAACAGCCTTCATCCTGGACTTGTATTGAGGATCCTTGCTATGTTTCTGCTTACAGAATGTTTGAAGAGTAATGGGGTCAGCACTGGGGGAAATAATATTATATAATCTATCGCCTCCTGGTATTGTTTTAATCATTTTAATCAGAGGAGCAGCGTGCATCTGTCTGAAGTATTAACAGTGGTAATATATACATAACACAACTAACCTTATCTGTTCATCATAAAAAAAGGTTATGATGAGGAAATATTGATGTGCTATTGTGACAGATTAATAGGTTGCAAATAAGTGGACACTGGACAAAGCCTTATTATAACATGGAGATAATAGGTTATAGGCTCCTTTCAGTCTGTCCTGAATTGTTCCAAAAGTTCAAGCAAGAAGGGAAAGATGCAGAATATTTATAGGATGCAATCCTATACATGCCATTCAAAATCAGCTCGGCTCGAAAGAATGACATGGGTCTGTCAGGGCTTGAACATACCTTGGTACAGTTGCCAGGAATACTGTTGTCCCTCTTCCTCATATTTGGAAGCTCTACCAGGTCTTATTTCAGCTGATGAGCCGTTGCAGCTGAAAGAGTCATGTTAATTTAAAAGGTCCCCATTCTTGGTCAGAATTTAAATGCCACAGCATTTCAGGTAGTTAAGCCACACACAAGTAGTACTAAATTCAGTTGGTCATGAAAGGTACACCATAGCTCTTCATCAAGTAGGGTTTGAAAGGTTTACCAGTAAGGAAGTCTGTGCAGAACTTCAAGTAACTGATCTTTGCCTAAGACCCTCTTCTCTGCTGCTAGCTTTATGACACGGTATCATTTTCACAGAAAATAAGTGTTTCTCATTAATTATTTAGATTTGATTATGTAGAGTGCTGTTGAAGTAGGAAGAAACCAAGTTCTTAAGAAATCAATCTGATACTTGTAAATGGGATAGCAGTTATTTAGACATTAGGTGTAACATTATCCAAATAATACAGCCAGAAAAATCAGAAAAAGGTTAATTTAGACATTGCTAACAGTTTAAATTCAAAAAGTATTAATCTGCTTGTCTTTACTTTGACATCAGATAAACAACATAACTGTGAGAAAATAATGTATAATTGTACATAAATAATAAAACAACCCTCCCATTGATTTTCTTGATTTTCATTCACTTCTCTTCTTCCCTTCCAAGATTCTCATGGGTACTTTCAGCTTAACTATTTCCTAGTAAGAGAACTTGCAATCCTTAGCTCAGGCCAGATTTTCTGCATAAAACCAGTTACCAATGTTTGTTTTGTTTGTTTGTTTTCCCCACTGTGAAAACAGTCACTTTCTGAGATATTGAGAGTCACTTTCTTAGATATTGAGATGACTTTCAACACAGTCTGTATGAATGAAAGAAGCACATACAAGTGTGCAAATATGTTTGTATTTCAGATGAGATGGTTATTTCTGCCTTTTTTCGCCTTGTCTTCCCAGCAAGCTGTGGTTTTACAGTAACTTTAAGTTAACCTATGTCTGGGCTGCTGCTGAGAGGCGCTGATCTCCTCTCTTATCCTTCATTTCCAGGGCACAGACCCAGCTTACCACATGCCCGCAGGATCACTAGTACCCACACAGGGCAAGAGCAAGCAGCAAAGAACAGGGGGCAAGAGTTGATTGACTCTTTTAGTGGCAGCCTATAATTAGATTTAAAGCTGCTGTGAAACCACTGTCTCTAGTATAGATATCACACAATGGTTAATGTTGGAAGGGACTTCTGCAGATGGTCTAGTCCTAAACGCATGCGTATGCATATACTAATATTTGTACATACGTGACTTTCTTCATGTTGCTGTGGGTGGACACACAACTATCAGGATGTGAGTGGAGTAAGAAAACATCTCCATCTTGCACTCTGGGGCATGGCAGGAAGGCTGCGTTTCACCCTGAGGTCCTCAGAGAACCACTTCTCATGCACAGTTCTTATTCCTGTGGGGTTTTATTTGTTTACATGTTGGACTCAGTAACTATGTGGAAGCAAGAATAAGAATTGTTTTATTATGCAGTAGAGGACTACTGAAGCAAGTATACTCAGCTTCTTGAAGCATGCATGACTTGGAAATTTTGGGCTGGATAGACCATACTGTAACAAAACACCTGAAGGTAAAACATGTTATTTATTAAAGACATATGCAAAATATTTGTGTGTATCCGTATATGTGAAATACATTCAGGCACTATAAACTGCTGAAAATACTGGAGGCAATGTCACCAATAGCCTAAAAGTTATAATTATTTTCAAATGAAAGCAATAGCTGCAAGTAGGCTCACATTTAGCTTTCTCCTCCCTGGGGCAGTGCATTCCAAACACGAGTGTTATCCTGCATCTGTGTGGAAAGCATTAGCTGCTCTGATAACAATGCAGCTCTGTGCTTTTAAAGACTACAAAGCAACCATGCAAAGAATAGTAAAGTTCATTCTGAACATCTCTATGAGAATTAAACAGTCTAGTAGTATTTGTTGTTTTAAGTTAGGGAGATTGTTTATTTTCTTTTCTGAAATTTGTATTACAGTCAATAAATACAACATCAGTAGAGATTTATACATACATACATACATATATATAATATGTATAAAATAATGAAGCATTGGGCTGCCACACCCACCATTTCCTTTTTACCTTTTTACTTTGTGGTTCTCATTGATAATTAAACAGAAGAGACTGAAACTGGATAAGCAAATGTTATTATAGTGCAATGTACACAGTTATTCAAATCTTTCATTTCAAGGAGACTTGTGTAATTTATGATGTATTTTAACTCTCAGAATGTTATCCTCCAGATGAAATTGAATATACAGTTCCTTCTACATTATTCTATTCCTAGAAGTATGATTCAAACATATTATTCAACCTTTACAGAAACAGTAATAGCAATATGCAATAAACACACATTTCTACACCATAAGATGAATTTAATAAAGCTATTTATTGGAAAAGAAAGCTGACATACACTTTGATTTGTGCTGACATGTAACAACAAGGAGAAGTCAGCAATTCTTAAAGTACCTCCTGGCAAGGTTTTGAAACCTACAAGCATACCATGGAAAATGAATGTAGAAAATGAGGGGAAAAAATAATAAAGAAAGAAAGAACAAAAGATAAGCAAGCAAAAAGAAACCCCTTGAGTGTACCAAGAGTAAAGCTTTGGTGCTTCCAATAGATGAAAAAATGGAAATATATCTGAAATGATAGGAAGAATTTGCTCATCAGAATTCCACTGCAACAGGTTAGGATAGTGTATTTCTAGTAGCTTACGTATGGAGTCTGTTACACAGCATAAATGCACACAGACTACATGCAAGAGACTACACGTACATTAATTTGTATATAAGACCAGCTGTTCATAACACAAGTAACTGTGTCTTTCCTCTGACACATCTCAAGGTACAAAAAATTCATGAGCTGGAAACACTATCTGTATTTCCTTAGTGCTCTTTTTTCTCCAGGAAAATCCCACATCTCCACCATGGACTCACGAAAAAGGGGCAGGTTTGCCTAAGTTAAGAAGAATCTCAATGCCAAGGATGAGGCAGTGCAGTGTGAGTGCAGACATGGATTTGAATGTCATTCAACAGCATGCCTTCTCAGCCATCCTCCATTGACCCATGAGGAGCTCCTGGGGTACAGTGGTTCTTCAGTAAAGGCACAAGATTGTAGGAACAACACCTACAGCAGTCACCAATCCCTGCTGCAGACCTTCACAGTGCAAGCAATGAGCAAAATGAAATAGTGTAGAAAAGAGTGTTACATTTTACATAGCAAAGAGGACCAGCTGTCAGTAGGCTGGATGTGCTTGACCAAATCAACAATGACATCCAAGGAAACAACACGTGATGATGCTTCCCTCCTCTCTCCTCACAGAAGGGGTGCTGTCACTATGTATTATGTTTGCACGCATTTATATATACTTACATATTTATATATGCACACATTCTGTAAGATATCGATAGTGGAATAGCAACATAGGGGGAAAAGTGATGGGCACCAGCTAGTCATCTGATAAGAAGCTGGCACCAATTCTCCACAAACATTTCTGCGGTTAACAAATGAGGCTGCTTGAAGAAAAATAATTTAGATGCTTCTGCCTTTTGGAAACTGAAAGCCTGTGCTGTCAGTGCTGTCTTGATTTAGGTTTATTGAATAATATAGGACTTTATTCCAGATTTACACTTTTTGCAGTACACTTTACCAGATTTATGAGGTCAAACTTCATTACCTTCCCTGGGAGACGACTAGATGCAACTTAGTTTTCAGCCAAGAAATCCTATCCAAAGTAGTAGTATTAACATCTTAATGGGCTAAAAAGGTATAAGCATCTATACACTGTATGGTTGTAGTTACAAACCACTTTCTTCCAAATCAAGGCCAGTAGTAAAAGCTAGGTATCTCCAGAAGATTGTTCCTTGCACTTAAACTCTTTAATCCCTGCTCAGTCCTTTAAATCTGCTACATCTAGGGTCTTGATCTTTAACAGATATCAGCAGTTCTCTGGATAGCAGGGCAAGGAGGGTGGTGTGAATATCTTCAATAGATCTCTTTCTACCAAAGCTAGTAGAAACTTGTGGTGTTTTGCTAAGGATCTGGATACAGTTTTGGAGAAAGACTACAAACATCTACTAAGACTTGATGCCCTCACTTAGCTCTGTCTTGTCTTTGTGGTTAATACATAATGTTAGCATGAACTCCAGCTGCTCAGTGTATCATAAGCCCTTGTAAAGAATGTATAAATGCATGCTCGCCTAAACTAAACAGCAACCATGTGGTGGTCTACACTTGAGTGAATATGATGTGTTTATGAATAGCACTTTCTAACAAACGCTTTACCTCTCCAGCTCCTTACAATATTTAACTTATCTTTTTCCTTCAACAAAAATGATTTAGTTAAAACAGTACAGCAATCGTCATGTTTTGAACAATAACGGGATGTCACCCACAGAAGGTAACATAAGCAAGATGTAGCTAGATAGCAATTATTCAGCCTGAAATAGTGATGAAGACTACATTCTTTACAAAGATAGTTTAAACTATTTCTAAGTCTTTGAACTATTTTTAAGACTTCAGCAACAACAGAAAGGCAGACAAGGACTGATACCAGTAAACAAATGTCAACAGGAAAAGAAACAGTGAACGTAGGATTGTGTACACTGTCTGACTTAAGAGTGAAGTTCACCCCGGTACAAAGAAGTTTCTGTTTTATTTGACCTTCTGGCACATGAACAGCCTCTGAATATTCCCATTGGCTTAAATGAAAACTCTCACACTTGTAAAAGGTGTTGTTGGATTGGTTCTTGGGTGCAAAACCCTATTTTCATAGGTGTTCATCTCCTGTTGGAGTCATTTGAGTGCTACTGCATGTTTACAGGTGGGATACAGAAACAGCACTTCCAGACACTTCCACAGAAATCTCCTTGCTAAATTCTGTGAAAATTAATGCTGTACTAAATTTCCTGAGAAAAATATGTTATACATAAATATTTACAAAATATGAAATACATAATATGTAATATATTAGACATACAATTGAAAACCAAACAAAAGTTTGATTAATATACAGCCTTTACGGAGATCAGCTTGCAATATAATACTTCATATATGAATTTCTGTTAAAGAAAGCCATTCCCTGTATCTATGCCTGTATTTCTATATCCAGATCTGAAGTACACTAATACAACACAGGCTTTGATAATAAATTCAAGCCACTGGTTCTCCCTGGACTTCCTTGCAAAATCCTGAATCCCTGACATTACTCAGTTGTAGGGTTCATGTTTAAATTGATTAACATGTTGTTGCCTAAAGCAATATGTTTTCTTGAAATCATTGCCTATGATGTGCACTTTTTCTAAGTACACAAGCAACAAAATTTTCCCGAATTCTAGCTATAGTTTCCCATGTACTTTCAAGTGATTGCTACCAAGGCACAATATAATTAGTTTCCTCTCACTTTTTCTGTCTTCAGAATATTTTTTTTTCCCGTGATGTGACAGCACACTTTTTTTTTTTTGTTTTATTTTAATTCTTAGCAGTAATAATAAAGCTCATTATTTTATCTATTTAATCCTGAGAACCTTGGTCATCAAAACACAAGACATTTTATTTAGTGAGGCGTGGAGCACAGCAGTATAAATAAAAATCTCACAGCTGAATGAACGAACATTTGGTATACAAACAAACAATCTTCTATGAGAGCACTGTGGCAAATTTCTCGTAAAACAGAGAACTAAAATTAAACAGCAATTCTCAGAAATACACAGCTAAGAATTTTATATCATAAAACTCATTTTCCAGAAATCTGTCTCTGTTATCATTCCTGCATTTCAAATCTCTTTTCAAAGATGTTTTCATTTAGTCCTGTGATTATTCTAAGTATTTAAGTAACCATATAAGTACATTGTGATAAACTTTTTTGTAAGTGCCACGCCAGCCTAAATTGAGAGTACAAAAAAAAAAAAACAAAAAAACTATCAAAAAAAAAAACTATCTCTGCAAATCCAAAGAGCCATCATCTTGTTTTATAACTCCTGAATAAATTATTTAACTTTAGAAGAATTACTCATTTTGTATGGCTGAAAGTAGGGAGACAGGCCATTCGAACTTCAGAGGTGACATTCCTCTGACTAAATGCCAACACTTACAATGTAGTCATCTGTATTTGAGCTAGTTGCCCTAGGCTCACTGTACAGTCAATGGAGAAGTTTAGGCTTCCTAAAATAGACATATAGAACAGAACAGATTAATTACATCCTCAAGAAACAAATCTCTATCCACTGATCATAAAGGGAGT
The DNA here is from genome assembly GCF_040182565.1 of Anser cygnoides. NCBI lineage: Eukaryota > Metazoa > Chordata > Aves > Anseriformes > Anatidae > Anser > Anser cygnoides. The sequence goes on along the minus strand of NC_089876.1, from coordinate 11,499,890 downwards.
CTATAGGGAGCAAGCTCAGCTACAGACCTGCTCTCCTGTGTATGTCTCAGGTCTGGCAGGATGGATCCCACTGTAAGTGCCTATAGGCTTTCACAGGCATTTAATTTGAAAATCTGATCCCATATTTACTAAAGAGAAAGTGAAAAATAGCTCTACTGTAATGAGACAGCTCTTTAAAGATAATAAGACAGCTGTTTAAATACAGCCACGTTATTTTCACACACATATTTAATAGTGCAAATATTACCTACCATCTTTATGACATCTTTTACCTGTGCTCAACCAGTTTTACAGGGAATAGAAATGAGAGAAATATCTAGACTTAGGTTTTCTGAAGTACATACTACTTGGTAACATTGAGAGCCCTTTTTTGTCATGTTCAGGATCACAGCGGAGGTTTCATCCCACTGTTCCAAGGGAAGGAGGGATAGAGAGTACTGCTGTCTCCTGAGCATCAGGAACAACCTATGCAACAGCCACCACAACAATAAGGAAAATCATTTGAACAAATGTCACATATACTACCTCAAGTGCCACAGATAAGCAGGGACTTACACTGCACTCAGTTGCTTTGCTTTTCAGTACAAATTTAGCTCCATCAATGGAGCTTCAGATCCCACAGTGCAGTGAATAACAGTTCTATACCCATTACTACTTTTCTACATCCGATGAAAAACATCAATGCATTTATTTCACAAGTCTCCCTCTCTGTTACTGTTTGAAATCATCCTTTGATCAATATCCAAGTTGCTTGCCCTCTGCTTCACTTTGCCTTTGGTTGCAGACCTGGCACATGTCAAGTCACATGCTGTCCCTGAAGGACAGCGGTTGAAAATAATCTGAAATGAAATCCCCTAAATAATTTCTGTCTATGGCCTTTTGATTAAAAATAAATAAATATATAAATAAAATCAGACCCAAACAAATTCCCACTGGCAAGTCTTTGTATGGTGGGACTGAAAATTACCGTGCTGGAGCACCTTGGTCACATTTCTTACAATGGGGAACTTTCTCATCCTTTACCTTATAAAGCAATTTGTCAGGATCCTGATTCCATAATCTCCTATCACATGGAATTTCACAACAGATGCAGGTCTCCATCAAATACAGAGTAAGGCAAGGCAAAACAAAATGTGTATATATATATATATACACATATGTATATATATGACAGGCAATTATCAGACAGTTATACAGAGGATAAGGCAAAGAGACATACAGGGCAGACTTTTGTTTAAGAACAAGGTAAATATACATAATAATTATGATTATTCTGGGGTAGGATATTTACAAGCATTGTTTTCACTGTGGAGATGAATCAGTTTAACATTTTCCAAATCCAGCAGGAATCTTGTCATTTTTGGACAACGCAGTTAGATCAAGCTCAACCTACACTGTAGAGTATCCTATATGAGTAGATGCTGATAGGTTATTATTTGAAAATATGCTTGGACAAGTAGCTATGAGTCACAGTCAATACACCATTTTAAATATTCCCTTCAGATGTTTCAATTTTCAATCTGGAAAACTGCTAGTAATCTGACCTAACAAGTACCTTTGCAAAAATCCTACAATAACAACACAGCAAAAGAAAGGTGACATATTACTGATTACTTATCTTATACAGTATACCGGAAAAATATACAGCTCTTCCCTTGAAAGAGTCTGAAAATTGGTGCACATATGAAGAAGGCAGAAAAAAAATGGGAAGATCAAGAGTCTCTGGAAACACAAAATTGCATAAATCAATTCCTTTGCAAATGTCCATATACATTTTACAGTTGTTTAGCTAGCTTAATAATGCCATTTCTTAGCTCTCACACTTGGAACAGATGGGATGCAACTTTCTGATCCTTAAATTAAAGAACACACGACTTTGTGCTGATGACACTTTTAATCATTGAGGACACGCAGCCTACCACCACCAGAATTTTAATTTAGTGACATAATTCCATGGTGTGATCAGATAAAGAAAGGAAAATAATGGTATCCTCAAAAGCACAGCTTCTAGTAATCTTTAATACTAGTAGCAAGCCAGAAGACAAGCTGAATGTAAAGCAAGATAATGGCAGCAGACAATGAAAATCCACACTCTGCTGGAGTTCAATGATTTTCCAGCAGTCCTACTATTGGGTCCTAAGTCAATGATCCTCTGATTATTAGTCAGTCACAAAAATTCACTTCCTACAGGTGGGGAAGGGGGCCAGGGAGAGGGACTTATTGTAGATATGGATGCTATTTTTTAAGCACAAGAACGAATCACCACTCTGATTACAACTCTGAATTAAAAATTGAATAAATTATTAAATGCTGTAGGTTTACTACAGCATAAACTGTAGGTGTTCTACGGTATAAATAATTGCTTAAAATTCCAAAAGAAAATGCACTTTAAATGAGAAATTTGTAACCACTGAACATTTATTTTTTCAGGTGGCTTTTATCATTTTGTTCTTAACAGTTTGAAATGGCATTTTCCCCTTCTGCTTTGGACAGCTTCCACTGGTGAATGTGGAGTATCCACTTCCTCATGATTTTCAAATTTAACAAAAATCTCACTGGGAGGAAATTCTCAATTTGATATAGAAACAACAACAAAAGAAATTTCACATTTTCAGAAAATATCCAATGATTACAATTTTGAAAAATTATGCCAGTAATAGCTATTTTTCCAATCCAAGGAAAAAACTTCTTGTAATGCTCTTTGTCTGCTTTCACATAGTTATACTCTAACAGAATCTGTTATCGCACAGGCATGGTTGCCTACAATTATTTTATACCTTTCTGAAACAAAAATTGAGTACACACTGTGAAGTGCTAAGATACACAGAGCCACACTTTGTCCCACCCTTCTTGAAGCCGACAAGAGCCTTCAAGAACTGTATGCATAATTTTAGTGGCTTAATTGCACTGGGTAGAGCTGAACTGAACAGGGGAAAGATTATTTTGGCAGACTGCTATGGAGAAAGGCACTGATCTAGGATGGTCCTGACCTCCCTATAGATGACCTCAGTGAATACAATCAAAGAAAAAAACACACATGTATGTGTGGAGAGGCCCAGCATGTCTCACGTCAGTGAGATAACTCACACGTCTCTTCTTGACTGGCTTGCTAGTCTGTGATTTTAATAGCAAATAATATCGAATTAAGTGACACCACTCATGTTAGGAGAACAGGGCTGTAAGACAGCAGGTGAGATATTTTTCTCCACACATTGCTTGACAGAAGGGCAAGGTGGGCTAGACTCTAATTAACTGCAGCTCAAAAGTAGTGTGACAAATGGTGTTGTGGATATAACATCCACCTTTATTAAATAAATTGTTTCCCAAGTAAAGTAAATAAATGCTTGTTTATCCCAGCTTTTAGAAGTGTTGCTGAACTCACTTGAGTTTCAGGAGTTAAGATGAAAACTTGTAAAAGAGAGGTGACTATAGCAGGAAGAGATGCTATAGGACTCTTACATGCTTCTTACCCTCCTATACACTTCATTAAAATGTAGTTTGATTAGGGTTTTTTACTGAAATCTTGTGAGTGTTGAGTCACTAGTGGGGCTGACCAGAGATAAGTAGCGTACCAAAATCCTCACAACTTTGCTAGGCATTTGTTTCAAGCCTTCAGGGAAACCAACCTACTTCTCTTCTTCCCTCTGCACCCTGAATATCTGCCATTTCCAGTTCCTAATCCCCATCCCATCTCACAAAGTCGTTAATTTTTTTATGAGTTATTAACACGTAAAGAGCTGCTCTAGGTAGGTGCTCTGTAGGTCACTAATGACAACTTACTAGAAGGACACATACTTCTTTGGCTCTTTGTATAGCTCAGGCTATATCTCAGGTGAGTTCCCATTCCTGCTCTGTTATCTCTAGGCAGCTTTGGTCCTGGCTGAGCCAGGCCACAGGACCATGCAGGTGATGCCTCCTGGCCAAGAACATCTCCGCAGTCACACCAAGGCAAGGTGTGCACCTTCATTTCACATATCTGTACTTTCAGGTATTTACAGTTAGATCTTGCTCTGGGTTGGCCAGATAGTGACTCACAGAGAAAAGCATTTAGACCTCAGTAGGAAGCAGCCCTTCCCTCCAATAATGTGCAGGGAGAGGGCCGGACTCGTTCATAAATACTGCTTCCAAGTCAGCTCCCTGAAGGGGAGAAGAACTTAATGAGTGTGAATGCAAAGACTGAGACTACTTAAAGCACACTCAAGCCACGCTAAGGTCTAATCCCTATTTGGCAGGGTATTTTTTCTTTGTTTGGCTGTTTTTCTTTAAGGCTGGCAGAATGACAACCTCAGAACAGCTGTTTTTTTGCAAGGGCTGGTATGTCAGGAAACCTATCCCAAATGACCCCAAGTCTCAAAGACTGATTTTACCCTTTGTTCTCATAAAGTACAATAAACTTGAGGGCAATCCGATTTTGCACTTAGATCTTGGAGACTTGGAGCACATCTATGGATATGCCGACCAAAAAAACAGAAAATGCAAGTACAGCAGATCTAGTCCCATAATAATTAAAATGATATTACTGTGACACAGAAGAAGAGGAGGGCTGAAGAAGATCCCTAAAAATCACTATGATCCCTTAAAACCCCCCAAATCATACCCTTCAAGACAGCTTTTTCTTTCCTTGCAATATAATCAGGATTTCAGCTCTTTCTTTGGGGAGGCAGTGCATGGGCCTCGTGCACATACCCGTAATTGCCCTTAGGCTGTACAGAGAGCTACTGTATAGAGGGAAGCCTTCAGGGTAGCTGACCTCTACACTCAAATTGCTTTCAAAAGTCACATAGTTGGACTATAAGCAAGAGGAAAGAAAAATGAGAGATCTGGAGACGATGAGGTCAACGGGGTGACAGCTCTCAGCGAGTCTTTCCACATATGCAAAATCTAGACTGAGTGCTTTGTAAACAATCATAAGGGAGAACATCCGAAGGGATGTGAAGGAAATGGCTGCGTTGAATGGGTATGAGGCTCAGTCATGGCAGACAGACAGATGGGAACAGCAGTTACCAAGAGACTAATTGGACCTTGAGTCAGGTTAAAATTAACTGTTGTGTCTTCCAGGCTTGCTGGACAAGGTCTGATCCAGATCAGCTCTGGGAAAAGGCGTCAGGCTGGCTACCATCTGCAGAAGTAGAGGTTGGTAGGACAGCTGATTTGGGGGGCAGAAAGGTCAGTGCCAGCTGGCCAGGTACCCAACAGCCCAGCTGACTGGTGTTTGCTGGAGCTCCCGTTCAGCAAAGCAACATAAACACGCGTACAACCCAACGCACTGATCTCACTGACATCAAATGAGGTGATTCACTGACTTAAAGCTAGGCATTTGCATCAACACTTCTCAGAGCTCCTGGGAAAGAAGTGCAGGAGACCAAGGAGCTGCAAAAAGTGAACCAAGGACAGCAGAAAATCCCAGAGAAGATGAAAAGTTCACAAGCCACAGGAACAGACAAACTTTCCCAGAGAGGGAACAGCACTTCTTTTCCCTGGAGGACACTTGTTTTGCTTATCTGAGGTTTTTGCTGTGTGATTTCAGTTGTTTGCATATTTGGGGGCTTGCTTTCATTAATTTCTGAAGTGCCAGACTTAGTTTTTTTGCCTTTTTTTATGTGTGTGTGTTTTTTTTTAAGGTTTCCAACTGGGTTTTTCCTTACAGATAAAACTGTACTTATTAAATATTCTTCCATTTTTTTTCTTTTTTTTCCTTCCCAGCAGAACTAACTAACCTTGGAAATATGGTTGTTTTTGTAACCAGGTGGGGTCCCACCCAACTGCACTCAGCATTATTCACACCGGCCCTCATCCAGAATTTTCCCCAAGACACTTCAGGGTGGATTTCATTCCTGTTAAGCTCAAAACAAAATGCTGTGGCCTGACCTAGCCTCTACCTCCTTCCAGCTCTCCCGGTTCTTCCTGAAGGACCCACCATGCACCTATCATCCCCTGTCCAAGGGGACTTGCAGATTTTCATGGGCCTAATTAATTGCAAACACATGGTGCAGATGGAGGGATGAGGCGAGAAGAGCTCTGTATATTCACAGAGGCTCCTCAGCCTTTTAATTCCAGAGGGTATTCTTTGATAATATATTTTGATAAAGTTGAAAACTCTAAACATTTAAAAGTGGTTTTTTGTTTGTTTGTTTTGTTTTTACACTTAAATGTATTTTTTTTTCCTCTGCTTATATCTCCTACAGCCAGCAACAACGTCCAGTGAGTATTTAACTCTATTCCCTATCACAGACTTGGCTTAAAAAAATAAATTCCATACCATACATAAATTCCATACAAGGTAAATTTCTTTCAGTCTGATCTATGCTAAGCCCCAGTGGCGGAGCAGCATCAGAGTGGCTCCTCTGCAGCTCAGCTCTTGGCCACCCCAGCCTCGGTGACATTTAGCAGCCCTTCTTCTCCTTACCTAACGACTTTGCCTCTTACATCGTCTATCTTGTTTTCAGCTCCTGCCATTCTGTCATCTCCGCACTGCAGCCCATCCTGACTGCCTTACTGAAAGGGCACCTTTTTGTTCAGTCTATGCCAGGGCCAAGCAGCCAGCTTGAAGCACATGAAGCAGAAGCACCCAAATGATGACACAGGGCTCGGCTCTGATTTGGGCTAGCAGCTTCCCCTCTCCACCTCAGCCTCCTGCTGCTGTGGGCCCTGCTGATGGCTTTCGTCTCCCAAAACGCCTCTGCCGATGCCCCATCCTGAGCTCAGGCAGAGGCGCTGGGCTGGGACCCAGGAGTGATGTTGGCTCAGCAGTGAGGGTGGCACCACGGGCACACAGCGGCTAGCAGCACCATCCAACACCAGCCACGTACACTTCAGAACCCTTCCCCCTGGCTGCCTAACATTGTTTCACATTTTCTGAGTGCTTTCCTCACACCTGCAATTGCACATTTCTTATGGCATTTTCAGATTCCTTGCCCAAATCTGGTACAAAGGTAACTTCTGCCAAGAACTGGCTGGTTAAAAACCAAAATGAATTAGAGATTATACCCCACTCCTGGCCAGCAACATTACCAGTTTGCAATTCAGAGCCTCAATGTAGTTGGTGCTGAAACAAGAGTAAATATATATTAGTAATTAGCCATTTCTCTCAAAAAACCTGTGACACTTGCAGCTGTGATATATATCACCTATACATATACACACTCTCTCTCAATGTCCACCTGTCCACACACAAGCATAGGCTCACCAAGGAAGTTATGACTGCACACTAGTACATCTGACTGTCCAGTCGCTCCTTGCTCTCCCATTTAACTGGAAGCAAAGCACGAAGTGACAACCTGCCCCTGTGCCAAGCCCTCAGAAAGAAGGCGAGAAGGTTGCACTTCCTGCAGCTGGCACAAAAAGGATAGCAAAGGAACTTGAAAAAGGCATGGGCTTGTAGCAGTGATCTAAGAACACAAATTGGTCTGAACTCCAGTAGAACTCTAAACGCAGACCAAGGCCGGTAGGGAAAAACAAACAAACAAACACAAAGCAAACAAACAAAGCACTTAACATTGTGTGAATAATGCTTTGCATGTTAGAAAGTGGGATGCTGCAGCTCATGAGCTGACCTTGGCCATTATAATAAACTTGCCTCCAAATGTAAACTCCAGAAAAGCCTGTAAAGGCACACACATTCCCACCAAAACCAACAAACTGCTTCGTTTGACAGAGCTGCGTTATTTCATCCAAGAATCAACAACACTGAAAACCCTTCTTCCTTCCCTCATGCTTATGTATGCAGAAACTACCTAAAATAATCTAACTGCATTAACTCCTTGGTAAAAGTAAAACTCAGCATTAGCACGAAATGAGAACAATGACTACAAAGGCTGAGGATGCCCTGGTTTGTGAGTGGTGTCTTAGGGACACCGAGGTTTAGTGTGAGTCTCTTTCACTGCTTTCCAACCATCGTATTTTATTAATCAGACCAACGGCACATGCTAAAAAATGAAGTCTGTCTACAAGGCTGGCATACATGGGAAAAGCTCACTCATGTTTGTTTTATTTCAAACAAAACCTACAGTAGCTCCCATTGTTTGTTTGTTTTCCCCCCAGACTAGACAGCATGTGGCTCATGAGCCACACTGACAGATGAGATAAAGCTCGTGCCAGATCTGATTGATGACTGCACTAGGAAATGCAGTGAAGGTCATGTTGTAATTCTCTGTTTGCAGCTGCTCCTGGTAAGAAATGCTGAACAAAATAAAATCTGGGTCTGCTAATTGCTAATAATGTGGAAATTCCTTCCTTACCTTTCCTTATCTTCAGTTCCCTGTTTGGACAGCAGCAACACCACAAGCATGTGCAACCGTTCAGAGATCACATAAGTTTGAAAAAGATACTTAAACATACTTGAATGGAGAAAAAAATAAAAAACACCCACAGCAACCGGTCAAATATTGAGCCTTAATAGATTGGAAGACAGTTCATTATAGTAGTTTGCATGAAAGCAACACATTAAAGAGCTTTTACTATTTGCTTCTCTGCAAATCTGAGATAACGTAATACTACATGTTCTTTGAGAAAGAGCGCTGTCCCTGATAATTCACATGAATTAAGCTAATTTCTCAGAGTCTGTTTATTTTAGATGAACCAAGCCAGCATGCTCATTAGCAGTGGCTACCAGCACAGGCTAAATTCACTGAGCCAGAACATCAGTCAGTCGAGTAGAAGGACACCAAAATCTTGTCTTCCCTAAGTGTTTAGATGTGGTTAGGAAAGTGATAAGAGACTTTGGGGAATTCACAAACATGATATAATGGCAGTCCCCTAATGAATAATACATATTCAGTGCAACTCATGGCAATTACCTCACATATACAAAGTGGTGTACTTCTTGAGGTAAAAACCTTTTGGGGTTAAAAGTCTTTGAGACATCAGCTAGATTACGGATTAAATCTGAGATCACTTGAGCACTCTTTTATGGTGCTTATTATCAATGGATGGACATACTATTATTCAGCATTTTGTACTCACAAACATTTTGGCACAAAAAGGACATTACCAACATCTGTCCTACAGTAAGACAGCTATTATCACACGACTCAAAAATACACGGTAGCAGAGAGATGCCGGCAACAGAAAACCCCAGATAATAAAAAAACATCCACCACTATGTCACCATGAAAGGAATAATGTACTGATTTTTAAAAATGTTTATTTTTCAGTTTAGGAAAAACATTTAAAAAAGACGGTCCTATGCAGTTCTGCTTATTTTACTGACAAGCATACAGCATCGACTTTTAAGATACCACCACACCTATACGAAAGCAAATTTATAAAACATCCTCTTAGGAATTTCTTTCCTAGATTTCTTGATGGACAGCAGTGAAACTTATAGCAGATATTGATTCATCCTTTTCACAGCCTAGGGTAATCTCCCAGGGCTACTCTAAGGGAAATGATACCCATTAGCTCACTTTGACAGTGTTGTGTGTTAAGGGTGCTCAGCAGCTCACACAGCAAAATCTCACTACACTCTGTATGTTGTGAGCAACTTTCTGTCAAGGTAGCATGGGATAATGGAAGGCAGACAACTCTATTCTTCTGCCATGTAGGACTTCATTTCTTGCCATATGTGAAAAAAGAGCTTATGTCCCTTGTGTCGTTTGTCATCTACTATGAGATACCTTCCCTTCCACTAACCCTCATTATGGTTCTGCGATGGTATCCATTAGCACTGCTAGCTTCAACACGTGTTTCATGACCTGGAGAGTCCAGAGTTAACTTTTAATCAGAGAGTAAGAGCAATGAGTTCTTCTAAATTGATACCATTGCATATGCAGTACAAATACCAGACCTTCATATATACGTGCATGGGTAGGTGCTGTCTGACAGCCATGTACGTCACTGCCATGTGATCACAGCTACACATTATCTTACTGCCTCATAGTGTTGATGGACAATTCTCTGTATTGCTTTGTGCAGACACTCCCCAGAAAGACATCTGATATGATATTAAAAACTTTTGCTCTAAGACCAGCTTAGGACACTTCATAGCAAAAAAATTAATTCCTCCAAAATTTCAATACAATTAAGGAAGACTTAGGAGCACATTCAGGACTCATTTTTTTTTCAGTCCTGGTTCACAGTAATGCTGTAGTGCTTTGATTATCTTCCATTTTTCTGTTATCTTTCATGGGTCTGAATATTAGGGTTCTGGGAGCCTAAGAGTATTTGGTATTGGGATATATTAACCTGGAATATTATCTACTGATTGTGTAAAATGCTTACCTGCCCTGCCCAGACAGAAGTTCCTGTGCCAAATGAGACATGGTATTTGCCAATAAACTGATGAATCAGTGGAAATCCAGGGCCATACCACTAGCTAGGTGTCATTCACATGTAAAACAAGTTGAACTGCGTAACTTCAGGATGCACGAATTTTTCAAGGAGTTTAACACCGTAGGCTTTGGTGCGACTAGAACCACAATAACACAGAGTTAACTAAACTGTTTGGGAGTTTGGAAGCTAAGTCCTTGCATCCCACCCTCCCACTTCAGCCAGGCAGAGATTTCCTACAGATGAACACAAAGCACATCCATTCTTCCTCCTCGCCCCATCCACACCACACAAAGAGCACAGCTTTGAACAATGCAGTTAACCAAGTAGGCCCTTGCTTACCTGCACTCTCATTGACTGGGGTATCAGATATGAAACTTTTGAAAAAGGAGGGAAATTAAATTGGCTGACTCCAGATTGCATAAACCAGCCCCGAAATGCTGGCTCTTTGTCCTGAGGCAATGTCTCAAGGAAGTCTGCAGTGAGCAGCTGGGCAAGACAGTTCCTGTTGTGACCTTACAGAAGGCTCCCTTTGCACCACTGAAAGGAGCAGCACCATTAGTCACACGTGTACCAAACACAGCCTGGCCCCACTGAGATTGCAGTGACACTTGCAAATGTTTTTGATGTCTCTGAAAAGTCTCTCTTCAATTCTGAAAGCTGCAGCAGATGAAAATAAAAAAAAAACCCTTCACAGAGGTTGCAAGATTTTAAGTCATCTGAATGGCTGACCTATTGAATTGTCTGTATTTTTCCCCTTTTTGCTGCCACTGCTTTAAGAAACACTGTGATTTTGACCCCAAAGACCTTCCAAATCCCCTTATCTATAGATCTACCTGAGAACCAGGAGCATCACACACCACTTTGAGTTTTGCTGACATATTTCCTGGGAAACACCAAACAGTTCCGTGTATCACCGAAGGCAGTGCATGTCTGCTCATTGTTCTGCGTGCAGGCTTGTCACTGCGATCACTGGGTATTCAGGCACACAAAGAAATACGTAGATGCTTTTTTTTCAGAATTCATCTCAAATCTTCTTAGCCCCATCTGGTGCCCTATAGCCCTAGAAAGACAGGATTGCTTTCCCTCCGGCTCTAATACAGGACTCGGTTCTGTTCCACCCCATTTCCACAAGGAAACAGGAATTGTTCAAAAGGAGAAAGCAGTTGTGCAGCTCTTCCTGTGGAAACCACCAGGAGGCATAAGGGATGACTGAAGGGCACCAAGTGCCCATATAGGAGAGCGCTGATGGATGGATCCATCTGGCTGCCAAGCTGTTCCCTTGTCCCTCTGCCCCAGCCCTTCCAAGGGAAACAGAGGAGAAGCCTTTCATAATACTGCCATTTTCATACAAAAAAAGTGTGGCCCTGCAACGCTTGGAGCCCACGGCCACAGAGCACCTGCGAGGGTGAGACACCACACTTATGGAAAGAAAATACCTCTGAGAGCCGACCCAGTCTGTGCTGTGACATTTTTCCTCCCCTGGAACAAAACAAAGAACTGCACAAAGAACAGCAGAGCCCATCGGCTGAGGAAGCTTTGGATTGCTGTACGATATTGAATTAGATCTTTCTCAAAGCAAGAAAGCTGATAAAATAATAGGCAGACCTCAGCTGAAAAGATCAGTCATTGCACAGGTACGACACATAAAACAGGCACAAACACAGCAAGTGTCTGTTACATCAAACTGTTCACAGAGGATCCAGAGGGGAGATTAGCTAAATACTTTTCCTGACATTTGCCTTGTCTTGCCTTTCGGAAGCGTGCATCCATTCACCCACACGGTGTTTGGGGGCAGGTGAATGCCTTGCTTTCTGAGGGCTGCCTGCCTGAATGCACCAATTCCTTCGACTCCAGAACTCATAGTTTATAAAGCAACGTCTGCTTTTGGCTGTTTATCCAGCTCTGTCTTTTGCCGCCCATTATTTTCCTACTGGCTAAATCTTTGGCAAGTTTCCTCCATGCCTCCCTCCCCATACACAGACAGAACCGACAAAGTGAAAATCGAGTTTCCAAAAAACCTCTCAGTGGAAGAAATCAAAATACGTCGCTGCGAACTGAATAGCCTTCTACCAATCACACGCTGCTTTTTAGTTTTAACCTTTCTGTTAAACAGGAAATAAAAAGGAGGGGGTCAGATGGTGAAGCCAATGGGATAGATCTGGAAGGACGGTTCTTTTCGCCTTTGCCCTTACTGAGTCCAGGACTGTAACATGATGCAACCTCCCCGCTATGATGAAACGGGTTTGAGTGGCAAAGTCTGCAGAGAGACCACCTCTTCCCACCCTGAAAGGCAGAAAATAATGCAACTCGCAGCTGTACAAAGCAGCAGCCCGCCTGCGCCGGGCTCCCCCGGCAGCCAGGCTGGTGCCTTTCCCTGGGACAGAGGTGCGAGTTTCTGGGACGGCAGGAGGAGGGTTTGGTTCCGGGGGGTCTCAGCCGGGTTTTTTTGCCCCTTCAGAGCCCGGGAGAGCACCGCACGGCGCGGCGGTGCCGGGGCCGAGGGGAGGCAGCCTCCGCCTGATGCTCGGGCTCGCAGCCTTTTCCGTGCTCTCCTCCCGGCCGAGAAAACGACCGAGACTTCACGTCTTTTTCCTCGCCCCTGGGCTGGAAAAGCTCCCAGCAAGCCCACAGCTTTGCCTGCTAGCACTGAGCCCGGAGCAGCGGAGCCTCGGCAGAAAAAAAGCCCCGTTCTGCGCCCAGCCCTTCCCCTCCCTCCATCCCTCCCAGCCCACGGAGCTGGGCAGGGGGATGCTGCCCGGGGGCAGCGGGAGCCGTCCTACCTTGCGGGCCGTCCTCGCCGCGGCTGCCGGCACAAAGCGGGCTCCGCGCAGTACCGGGGGCGGGCGCAGCCCCGCGGAGCGCAGCCAGCGCCGCGCCGGGGCGGGAGCGGGAGGAGGAGGAGGAGGAGGAGGAGAGGGGGGGGGGGGACAAGGGAGGGGACAGGGCCGGGGAGGAGCCAGCGGAACAAAGGCCCCCGGTACGGGATTTGGGGGGGGTGGGGGCAGGTGCGCGGTTGCCCCCCTGGCAGGGGGAGCAGGGCGCAGCACCCCAGGGCAGGGCAGCCCCAAGCAGCCCCGCTGCCAGGCTGCTCGCCCGCTGGGGGATGGAGGCTGCCCCCAGCCCCCGGGAAAGCGCCGCAGCTCGGTCCTTTCCCTGCCCTGGTCCCGGTCCCGGTCCCGGTCCCGGTCCCGGCCAGGTGATGCTCTACTCCAGCTTTCGGCTGCGGGGCACACCGAGCACGTTGCCATCTGTCTAAAGTCACGATTTAAGCCCTTTTGTTAAAACGGTGTAAAATCACGCACAGAGCCAACATTGATTTAAAATCAAGCGCTGTCATCTACTTTTGGCACAAGACAGAGGTGAGGCAAAAGCACAAGGTAAGGCTGGTTGTATCGATTAAAATTTTTATTGAAAGTTCCCTTGGAGAGCTTAAAGCAGGTTTTGGTTTTTGACAAGGCTGCAGGCTGAACCTGTGCACAGTGCCATGGTGGGTAAACATGTTGCAGCTTTGATAAATTCACATTTTTATTTTCTTCTCTTTCCATAAAGAAATTGGAAAACTGAAGCCACAGAAACGTTGCTAAAGCAAGAGCATGTTTCTTCATTTTTAGTCCACTGGGTGTTAGAGTATCTTTAGCTCTCCTTCAGCTGTAACAGTTGGCTACACAAATGTTCTCTTGCAACAAGTATTTTTGCAGCATACTATATGCAAGTTCATCCTTCTGTACAAGCATGTAGCTCATCTGTGAGTATACAGCTCATTAAATCTTTAAATTTGGTGAATAAAACTCAGTCTGATCTCACCAAATTTGATGGGGTCTGCTGTCCAGTTTTATCATCCTCAGTCATTGCAATAGGGTGATAACCAAAGTAATAAGTTAGACCAGGGAAAGTTCTATTTATTCAGCATTTACAGTGCTTGACCAGCTAGGAAATGGATGAGCTCTCTGGGGCCTAAAACAGGAGTGCCTAATTCATGGCCCCGCCTTGTCAGGACAATTTATCGAGCCTCAATCTCACTTCCAGCTGCTCCCTTCCTTGCATGCCTTTGGGTATGGGCAGGGAAGGAACTGCTGCCAGGATGAGCTCTTCCAAAAGCAGCAGCCTGCTCCTACCTGCCTTTTTGCATTACGCCTCTTGGGAGCTGGCAGGAAGGGGGTCTGGAGTGCTTAGAAGCAGTGATTTTTCTGGCAATATTAAACGGCTCTGTCGGCCTTGGAAAATTAAACCGTAGCTCCTCTTCTCCACAGTTCAATTGCTTTCAGCTATTGATGTCATAGAGCTATTTGATTAGTATCAGGACCTGCAAAATGTGAGAGCTAACAAGAACAGTCCAAAACAGTTTGCTGGAAAAGTCAGAACAGGTCTTGGCTGCTCTGGCACATGCAGTGTAATCCGTGCAGAGTACCACTGACTTGTACAATTGCAGTAAGCACTTCTAGGATGCGCTGGCTTTGCTGCCTCTGGACAGATGAATTTTAATGCACACATTACATTAAGTAATGTTTCAATGCTCAGCCTCTGCCTAAGTTGTGTGGCCCCTCTGCAGTCTGTAAGCGGGGTGCCTGGGGCTAGCCATACTGCAGAGCATTTCTTCCAAAGAAATGTCTTGAAGATGTTATGAAGCTGTTATGACAGTGAGATTAATTACTAGTTAGTGTCCCAGCTCTGGCAACAAAACAAATCAAACTTCCAATGGTAATTTCTGCAGCCTTTCCAGAGTGGATTCAGAGACTTAAAAGCTCTGCAACAACACAGACAAGACAACAAGCACTTTATGCCCTATGCTGGGTGAGAGAGTGAGATAACAAGGTGCTTGTCCTTAGGCTGTTGGAGAGGCTGGTAAGGACTTCATGTCTTCTGGTGGTAACTCCATAGGGACTAAAGGATGGGTTGTTTCTCATGGAGATGAACACTAGCCAGCACAAACCATTCCTCTTGGAGACAAATTCCCCTTAAAGCTAAAGGGCTCAAAGAACTTTTTCTCATTTGAATTATTAGTTTCCACAATCCATCATATTTAAATGGCATTTTTCCCCCCAACTCTGTGTTTGGCCATGTGCATTCTCTGAGCTACCTCAGCTGCAAAACAGGCCATAGAGATTCAGTGAATTTCTTACCCATGAGTATTTAATGACACTATTTAAACACAAAATCTATTCTATACAATTAAAAGGAACAGCATATAACTCACCTCAAACACAACATGATCAAAATAAATCAATTGATTACTAAGGAGTTTCTTGCATGGAAGCTGAAGTCACTTCATTAATAGGAAACCTGTGGTTCACAGTAACTGTACGTCATACCTTGCACCCAATAAACTTCTTAAACTAATCATCTTCTAACACAAAGCTCTACAAGGTAAATTGGTACAAATCCCCCCATTTGAAACATACGTCCTCCACCTTTGAAAAGTGCCTTCTAGTTTTAAGTTACAAAAATGACAAGTTACTGGTTATAACAAACATCCATGTGATGTTCCGAATACCATCTTTGTTCTCAATAATTCACAATAAATTGCTACTCTATCAAGAGTAACTTCATTAATGTAGGAATAGTCTTTGCAAGCTTTAGGCAATACTTGGTGAAGCCTTGATACCCTTATCTTCCTATAATCTTCTTAGCATTCTTAGTACTGATTATCACAAAAAAAAAAAAAATCAATAAATAAGAATCATAGCAAAAAAAAAAGAAAGAAAAGAAAGAAGAAAAAAAAGAGTACTCCTGGCAGTAAAATATCTCAGTATAGTTGTTTACAAGATTGGTCTTTAACTATCAGATAATCCCCAGTGTGTTGAAGGAAGAAAGTTATGACAATGACAGGCCATATTTATTATCTTTAGGAGAGTTATTATGCATGTTTGAAGATTTTTTTCCCTTGGAAAATCAACATTGGATGAAATCTGAGAAACACAGGCATGAGAAAAAAAAAATCCCCAACCATTTGTTGAGATTTATGTCTTGTACGAAACTCCGAGCAATTTGGATTTGGCTCACTTAAGTAACGTAAAAAGGCAGGAAAACAGTACTTTAAGCATTTAAAAGCATGGGTCAGTTTTTAAAAATACACTCAGTTACACTTCAAGTCTGCCTTGGACTGAGTCCATGAACAGACAACTTGCTAGAATCAGAGGCCCCAAAACCTCAGCAAAATCCTTGTGGAAAAAAAAAAAAAAAAAAGGAAAGAGAAAAAGAAAATATTTTAGAAAAGCTATTGAATGATGTAAGCGATGCATCCCCCAAAAGTCTGCACAATACTTTTCAGTAAGACCTGTCTAGATGCCTAAACAAGAATATGGTTTTGTCAGTACCTCAGTGAAATCAAAGCTGTAAGAAGCAATCTGTACGTTCTTGTCATTTGGGTACCAAAAAGGCTGTCAACACAGTCGATCTGCCCCCCCCCCCCCCCCCCACCCACAACTGGCGAACTGACACTTCATGTAGTGGCCAGACACTGCTCCACATCACAGACACTGGCATTTGGGGCAGGGGAGTCAGGGCTTCGTGGTGGCAGCCTTGATGCCACTGCCTCCAGCAGTGTCCAACCTTCTGTCTTCCCATCCTACTGGCAGGGGCGCGAACGGATGGTCTCAGGGCATTTTGCCTGAGAAGCAGGCAAAAATACTGTGCAATCTGGGCTGTCAAGTCACAGAGTAATATTATGGTAATTCCCACTGTCTTCAGTAAAACATAACGATGGCAGGATTTCAAAAACAGAAAGCATGTTACGGCTTTTTAGAACAAAAGTCATCTTCTGTCACCTTGAAACTGTGATTTTTCTGTAAAAAAAAAAAAAATCCTTTCAGCTGTCTCAGAGGCTTGAAACATTTACAAACTCGAAGAAATGTCTTGTAAGCACAACAGAAAGCTATTTGTTGTGGACAAGGATTTGTTTGTTTGTTTTCTTTTATCATGTACTGTGATCCTGTTACTACCGACTCAATTATTGTTAATAACAAAACGCTCAGCATCTTTCTGAATTTTTTAAGTGTATCTTTCTGAAGTAGCTCTTCAACAAGTTGTTTTTATCTGGAATCCCACATACTTTACAGGTTTGCTGGGGGAAGAAAATCAATTTTACACATACATTCAAAATTTGCTTGAGGACTCTCACTTAGCCCTGAGTATATATGTGTCCTGCAAGGATTTCTTATATAGGTAAAATTCCCTGTTACAGAAATGCCATTCACCCTTCTGCAGAAAGCAAATTTTAAAAAGTGTGCATCACAGAAACTTCAAGAAGAGAGATTATGCAGCTTTTAAATAACACATGTGCCTCTCCTGACTCTCTACACAGGTAGATCTTCTCCTGTGTAACAAAAGTACTTGCAACTATACTCTCTTCACAAATGTAAAATAAACTATTGTCTTCATTCCACCATTAATTGATTTTGAATCAGTGTGAGTGAAGGAATCACAAAAGCGCTGTATGCTTTCCAGAGTCTGAATGCATAGCTTGAAGGGGTTACTTCCCACTGACACCCTTCTGGTTGAGCTAAGCACAAACAAACAATCCCCTCTTCTGATGCCACTTTCAGATGTTCTATACAACCTGACCTTTGCGGTGCTGAGCAAGTAATACTTCCACTGATTCCAGTGGGCTTAGCATTTAACAACTGACATTTTTAAAATGCTATGCTAAAATCCTTTTATTTTTTGCATATTAAACTCCTAGAATCACTGAAAAGCAGCTCCACCTTTGTGTAGTATGAATGTAACTTATTTATTTATTTTTAAGGCTGGCCTCATTATTTTTATTTTTACATTAAGGTCAAACATAGCAGGATAAGATTTCCTGTAAAACTTGCCTCCTCGTCTCCAGTTTCTTCAAACAGAGGCATGACAGTGCCAAAAATGGAATCTCAGTCCTTCCCTGCCTCTTCTTTAAACTGCATTGTTCAACAACATGTGAAACTCTATACCCCTCTTCTCCTTTATCATCAGAATCACAGAACAACCAGTTCTTAAACTTACAATCTGTCAAAATAATGCCTGGGCAATCTGTTGAAAATCTCCACTATTCAGCTAAACCTACTGTGTTGCTTTACAACACTGGTTCTTCACACTCTTTCCTCCTGAAGCTCACTTACATAAGCAATGGAAAAGCTACTTCAAGTTACTCCTTATTTATATCTTATTTACTCTTGAGTTGACTGACTGTGGTACAATCAGTCTCTTTTTTTTTTTTTTTTTTAAAACATGAGTAATTTTCTTAGTCCTTCAAGGAAGCATAGCCAGGTTTACTTTGATCCTTTCAAAAGTAATAAAGCCATGCTTTTTATGGTTTTTCTGCTCCAAAAAACATTTCTGATTTTTCCATTTATGCTAATGAATTAGAAGGATTTTGAAAGAAAAAGACATTGTTTGTGGTTGTACACATGCTACTCTAATGCTTGCTTTCTGTAGTGTTTGGAAATCAAAGTCTGATGATGCAGACTTGGCATCTTTGTAAGGTTTGCTTTACAAGTAGTAGGCCTCCTCATTTCTTATGGAATTTCCTACATTTCCTTTTAATGTTTTGCCATTAATTTTTTAGTAGGCAAGACAGGAGTCAAGAAATTTTTCATACATACTTCTAATTTCAGAGTTAGTATTGCCAAACTTATGATTATTAGTTATCACTGATTTT
Organism: Anser cygnoides; assembly: GCF_040182565.1. Lineage (NCBI taxonomy): Eukaryota > Metazoa > Chordata > Aves > Anseriformes > Anatidae > Anser > Anser cygnoides. The sequence continues at coordinate 11,480,989 of NC_089876.1, read as the reverse complement.
AGTCATCTGACAAGCACAGAAGACCTGAAATGTGCTAATTTATATAAGAGCCTATTTCAGAGGTACAAATGTAAAGTAAACGTGAAAGCACGTAATCTGATATTTATATTTGTATAAGACATTTTCAAAAACACTTACAGGCTCTGGGTGAAGATATCTGTCTTGAAATTCAGCTCCTTGCAACAACCTATACCAGCTGTCCTGCTAATTACAACACCAGTATGTTCCGCAGAATGCTTTCATGTTAGCCCCTACTCAAAAAAATAAAAAACAGTAAAAAATACTTTCAGCTTCTGCTTCTACTGTGCATTTATATTCTCATGTGTCATTTGGAAAAAAAAAAAAAGTCATTTGGTAACCTTTGATTACTGTTATTTTTATTGCACTAAACAAATAACCAGTTATTACACTGAAGAAAGGATTGAAAAAAAAAATGCCATCTGAAAAATTTGATGTTGTTTATATTTTATTCAGTGACTCATACAGTGCTGCAGATACTGCCATTTATTAAATACTAGCTGGGAGATGAAAAATGTCTAGTATAATACTGGAAAAAGTGGGGTGTCCAAAGCGTCTGTGTCCTTAACTTGATAGAGTTTCTTTAAACCCCAAGTAGCAAAACCGTCAATTGACAAGAATAGTATTAACCTGGTTCCCCAACTACATTGTTCCAGGCCAGATAAAGAAATTCAGAAAATCCATTAGAAACCTGGATTGACTTAGCATCTATCATGTTATCTATTTAATTATTATAAGGGAATGTAAGGATTGCAGTGGAAAAACTTAAAAACACTCTTAGAGTTCAGAAGCATGTCCATTCAGGCAAAGACGCTTGCAATAGCAGAGTTTCTCCAAAATGCAAATTTGTAGTAAAAAAGTCAAAGTCATTCTTCTTTCCCCGTCAAAAATAATAATGTTAATAATAATAAAAATTGAAGGATGTTAGAATGTTTGACATAATACAGACAATGTAATGCCTTTATTCTGGGTCAGCCCACCTCCTGAACACAAGGTACAACGGTCTGAGAAGAATTATCAAGGGCACAAAAAGGTTTTAATTTCAAAAAAAGATTGAAAAGATTACAATATTTACTGGAAAGATGAGTTAGGGGATGCAATGCTCATCAGAAAAAGTGGAGAAAACAGACCAACAGCAAATCATTCAGGACACAGTTTTAACATGATTCAGGACAGGAAATCAAGGATATGCAGATTTCTTCAAACAAATAGTAAATATAACATAGCTGAGACAGGAAAAACTCATCCTTAAATCTGTGAATCACTGTATGTGTAGATGATACCTAGGACAGCTGTCTTTTGCCTGATTTTGGTTTCTTACCTAGATCATTCTAGAGCAGCTGGTGTCTGGCACAGAATTATTGGCTGGTCAAAACTTCTTGAATCTTGCAGAGATTTGTTTGATTATTTAAAAATGGAATCTTCATACTACAAATGCCTGGATACATAGATGTCAGGATATCCAGCACTGAGGAATAAGATGAAAACGTGCTAAATGATCAAAGAGCACTTAGAAAAACAGGTGAAATTATTTACGTCTCTTAGCTTTAATCAGATAGATGGTGGGTGTGAGGAGAAAAACATAACCAGCTGCAGTAATCCATCAAACAAACTTCAGCTTGCTGTGTGTGCTCACAGCTTTACCACCAGAGAAGTAAACTACTGAGTCCTACCGTTTCAAAGGCATATGTTCTTCATGAATATCACCTTTTCCAACATGGCTTTCTCAGAACAGAAAGAGTGAGAAGGGATGCAAAGACTCAAAGAGCTTGAGCAAGCACCTCCAGTACTTGCACAGTGAGCCTGTGATGATTTTGTCATGTCAGAGGTAGTCTGGATATGACAAAAATGCAAACCTACAGTATTATTTAACATGTACAGGAGGTTTGCAGTCTGTTATTAGGATACTAAAAAGTCATCTTTTTTTTTTTTTTTTTTTGTCTTTTCAGATACTCAAGATAGTTGAAAAATGGTAGCCATGCCTGTGTGCTATCAAATAATTGGTCACGTCAATCTAGATATTAGAAAGCTTAGAAGAATATGACCCTGTTCCTCGCAAGTCAAAGGGACAGGAAAATGACACTGAAGCCCATGCACCACGCATACGGCAGTGCCTAGGATCTCATCACTGCAAATAGCAGAGCTGTGAAAAGGCTAATAAAATTAATAGTCTGAGTTGATCACACTTGAGAAAATTTAAATAGGTGGCTCCTCAACAAAATGAGGAATTTAATACAAGGTGCCTCTCTTGCTGTGAGCTGCATCTTTTTTGCTTATGTAAAACTAGCCTTGTCTTAGGGGATTATTAGATTCCAGGTAGCTTCTGAAAATTATGTATTTTCCTGTTTCTGCAATTCCAGTTTTCAGAGCACTCCACTGAACTGCAAGGAAAAGAAATAGCAGAAGGTCAGACAAAAATGTCCAGCCTTCTCAGACAGCTATAATAGTAATCTGGCATGCCTGGTTTCCTATCTGGAATTGTTGGTCAGATATGCTTCAGCATTAGTAAGTCAACCACAAAAAGCCATGTGTTCCTTTGTCTCAAAGAGTATGATGATGAAATAAGTTGGCTCTTTCATTGCTGTGTTTGAGACATGCCTTTAAAATACATGAGGTGAGAATTAGGTCATACATCAGGGTTGTCATGAACAGCTGAGACATACAAATCAGATCCAGGTATGAAAATGAAATCTCTGACAGAATTCCCTTACTTCTTGAACATATATCAAGAGAGGTTCCTTCAAGAATTAAATTGATCCTTTTGAGCTGCACAGCTGAACCCATACTTACCACAATGCTGAAAGATAGCATTTCCTTGAAAACAAGGCAATGGAACAATATCTAATGATAAAGGGCATAATCCTAAAGAATAGCCAATGATTTGCTGAGACACTGAGTTTCTTGCTGCCAATGTTGGAACATGCTATTAGATGGAAAATTCTGGCAAAGATTTATCTAATTATTCTGAAATGCATTTTCCATTTCATAATGCTATTTAAGATTAATATATGGAATTCTAGAAATAAACCAGAACATTGATTATGCACATGTTAATCTATTCATGCGTAACAAGATACTCTAAGTTATTGAAAGTAGAAAATATGACTAAAATTTCAATTTGCAATTTTAAAATGGGGAAAATATAATAAATTTTATAAAGACAAATGTTGTATTCTCTGGTATGCCATGTTCTGGTTTATGGAGTTTACGTGATGTACAGAAGAAGTAGCAGTGAAGTGAATTAAAACACTTTATGGCCCTTTTGCACAGGTATATCTGGCTGGTTCCAAATCCAGCATTCAGTAGCATGCCGTAAATGAGAATGATATGCTAGAAAGCACAACTAACTAGGTTTATAAAACATGTGACAGTAGATGCTTTAAATATAGAGTGATACACTGCCATGTACCACCTGAAAAACGGAACAGCTTATTGAGCTATGCCAACTTTGAACAAACCAGACATCTACAGACCATTTCAAACTTTGGGGAAAATGAAATAAGAAGGATACACAAGCATACTTGTTCATCTAATGTCAGCAAAGGTTTTGTGTATGGAAGCCAAAACTCCTTTTTGGTTTGGCTGGCAGTAGAACTTAAGTTGATAAACTGACTGTCTTCTGAGACATTTTTGTGTGTTTGGCACTGAATACATGCCTGTTTGGTGAGTATATAGTGAACACAAGGAATTACTTTATCAAGGCCTTTTATGAGATCTGTGCAATTCAAAGTACCATCCTGATGGCTTGAAAGTGATTTGGTAACATGGGCTAGGAACTGCCAATGGTTGCGACATTGATATTTCACCAGATTAGTGAGATTGTTGTCTTAATGCTTTCACTTGCACAAAAATTAATTTTGTCTAAGATTAGGTAGTTTGCAATGCATATGTCTGCAGCTGGATTGGCTTTCTTTATACACAGTGGACAGAAATATGATAGGTGCAATTCATACAACTGTTTTTTAACACTAGGATATGATCAAAGTGCTTTTTTTTTCTCTTGACTGACCATAAAAGGGAACACAGAATGATGCCCACTGACTTGTAAGCAAATATAGGTGGATAACGGGGTACCATTCCTAGGTACAGTTGTGAATTGTCATAACTGGTGCTCACGAGCTAAAGCATAGACATGAGGGTATGCAAAATAAGAATTGCGTCTGTTTTAGCTCTGATAAAAATAAGGATGAGAACCTCCAACATTTTTAAGCTGTTGGCATTGTGACAGACTAACTGGCTCAAAACAGTATAAATGGGTCAAACAGAGCTCACATGCTTTGATTGTCCTCACTTGTCATCTGCCACGGATCTGTGCAACTCAATACAGCAACATGGAGATCTTGATCACGTGTTGATTAGCTATGCACATTTTCCTTGCACTGGTACAATAACTGCCGTGGTTACGCAGTTTTCACATTATTTATGAAGATCCATGTTAAACCTGATCTGTACCATTATGTGGATTTCTACAATCAACCTGCAATTTTTTTCTCATTGAGAAGATGACTGTAATCAATCTGATGCCCCAGGAAGGTATAAATGAGGAGGGTGGTCTTCCCCAACGTCAAAAATACTAATCACCATTCTCCAACAATTGCTCTCCTGGATTTAGATATTCATAGTATCCCATGGACTTTGCTGGTCACATTTTGAATTGGTCAATTTCAGTGCGCAGCCAGGTCTCACAAATATGCAACACATAACAAGCTATTCTGAGGTTGAAAAGCATTAGGGATGCTGCCTGCAGGTTATCAGGAGCTCTCAGTTAAGACTAGCTTATGGCCGTATACACTGAACACCTCCAGCAAAACAGCTCTTGCCTGGTGAGGTGTGCCCATTGCTAAATGGATCATTTAAATCATGACAAACTTTGCAGTAAATTGACATTCAAAGGTATACTTCACAATAAAAGATATCCTTTATCCTCGTTGGACAAATCTAACAGAAATTACGTATTAGTAACATAAATATTATTGGAAGAACCTATCCAGAGCAGCAATACAGTCAAAAAATTATACACACATATTAGTATAGTCATCCAGTTATGTCTTTGTTTTAATGATTTTTTAAACATTTGTATCATCAGACAAAACATTTAGGTCATGAGAAAATATTTATTTCCAACAGCATGGATTTTGAAAGTTATTGGAAGAAGGCATGTTCAATGCTATGATTTTTCTGATGCTGGGGCAGTTGAAACAGTGTGTAGTAGTGCATATATTAACCAGTTACTTCAAGGAAATGGCAAAAAGACATAGCGAAATAGGAAGTGAGTACAAACATTCAAGGCAGTAAAAATACAGAATACTGACACATGGCTGAAAAATGTACTTTTGTAATGCTCTTTTAGTATCACACAAAACTAGCAACTCACTTTAAAACATTCTTTGTCAGCAACCATACTTGTGACCATATGAAATTATTAAATTTAATACAGTCTTTCAGCTGGAAGAGATAATAAGATCTAACGCTCATATCAAATGCTTAGATTTTGTTAGCTTTGTTATTTAAGATAGTTTCAAGGTACTGCACCGGTATCACATAAGGTTGTTGTGTTTTTTTTTTTAATTGATTTGTACAGAAACATGCAAATAGTAATGCATGAGGGTTTCCTATATTTGATTATAATTTGATAGACTATTGATAGAGCACACCAAGCTTTTTTTTTGTTACATTTTATGCTGAACTGTTCCGTTTCCACACCTACCAATGCTATTACAGTTCTCATGGCTTATCATGATAAGCCAGATAGTGGAGAAAGTAAAAATGTCTTTACTTAGAACATATATTAATGAAAAAAAATCTTTTATAGATAGATATCTATCTACATATAATTAAGATTACATGGCATTTTTATCAGCATGAAATGTAAAAAAAAAAGTCCCCCAAACATCCTAAAATAGTAGGAAAACACAGTTTACTAGCATAATAAATTCCTATGCCAGTATTGTAATAAGGCTTCAGTTTTCCTGACGAATGGGACTACATTTTTAAGGAGGTTTCTGTATACATTTTGTCATTATAAGTGTTTTATGTCACAATATATTCTTAATAAAATAAAAACTCTTGTGCTGTAATTAAAGATAGCTAGTTACCATTTAGACAAATATGACCTTTTAGAGAGTAGGCTGTGTCTAAAGTGTAAGAAGTAGAATTAAGGTGCTTCCATATTTTTTCTTTCATTCTTAAAAAGTACCACACATAAACATAAGCTGCAATAATTGCTTGTGGACATGCTTTTCTTTGGCTTTTACCGCATTTTTAATAGCATGTGATCCCCCACTGGTGAATTTTATAGTAATTACTCACTTGATTTCATAAAAATTGTATTGTAAAACACAATGAAACAAAATGTTGGATGCATTTCCTTTGTCACAGCTACACTTTTTCTCTTCCTTTCAGAATTTTGATTTGCATCAAGCAATAACTGCAAGCAACAATAAATTTAAAGCTAGATTTTTGCATGTTGTAAACTGGATAGGACCAGGAGTTACTGACAAAACCAGCTGGTCATGCATGTTTAGCAAATTCTCTGTATTCCAACGCATTGCCATCTAATCTGTCCTGTTTCCCCTGACACATACTAACACAATGAAGCTGGACAATGGTTGAACAGCAAGTGCATGTGATAGTTCTGGCAAGACTATTTTTGTTTTGATTAAGCACATATTTATCCATGAGCGACTAGAAAAGCAGGGCCTTCTTCTTCAGGTCATTCCGCTTCCAAAGTGCCAGACGATCAAATTCCTCAATGCTCATTTTGAAGACTTCCTGGAACTCTTCAGGGGACAAATGCCTCTTGAAAATGAAAATACAAAGGTATCATTAAGCTCTTCTGTGCACAGGAACATTTCTGCCCTTCCTAAGTTTTAAAACATACCACAAAATAATGCATTTGTATTTACATTTAAATTCCCAAATTCTGGAAGAAAACACATCAAAACCAAACCAGCTTACAACAGCTGGGAAATGAAATCGTTAGCATTAGCAACTTCTGAAAAAAAAACAAATCTTTTCAATTTAGTTCCAACTAAGTAGAAGTTACAGTCTTCAGGAAGAAGATGTATTTATACATGATGTGCGATGACAGAGCACACTGAGACAAATTTAAGTGACTCCAGGACTTTAAAGAAACTATTAACAATGTAATTTCAGAGTTGGATTTGTTTTGCCTTGATCTTTAATGAGAGCAATGGACATCACACTGGTTCGTTAATAGCAGCCTTGTAACAAAGGAGAGAGCACATTGCTAAATTCTTAAATCCAGAATGTGATTATCCATGGGGATAGACTTGTACCAGGAGCCCAAGTTGGATAAAGCTTTTTTGAAATGCCAAGAACTATGCTTTTATTTGATGTTTTCATATATGAGACAAAGACAAAAAGGAGAGAAAAACAACATTAAGAAGGAGGTAGGATAATGAATGTATATAGAGTTTGCCTAACAATTACTAGTATACATGCAGAAAAGGCTGAAAAGATAAATGTGTGAATTAGAAATGAAAAGCATACAAAATTCTTTCGATAACTGTGGGCTAACCCTTATTCAAGCATTTTAGTACTATCAATCAAGGTTCTGCTTCCATTGTCTTAAGCACGCGCCATCTAAAAGGGACAGATTCAGTGCAATGAAAATTACAAATTGATTTTTTTTTTAACACATCCTCTCCTTTTCCACAAAACTTTCCTTGAAACCTTTCTGTTATTATCCAAAATCCTGGCAGGGAGCATGCTAATATGCCCTGATGATGCCACAATGGTTTACCTGACTAGGGTGGACATGACCTCACTGGCCCTATCTTACACAGCTATTTTTTTGACAAATTTGAAAGCAAAATTTTACTTTCCACTTATTAACATTGAGTTTGTCTTTGTAATGTAAATTACACAAGGAAAATTAATGAAATTGTTTGCAAAATATGACTATATTTAATTACTTTGAATGGTCACTGTGGGCCCTTACGGTTTCCTAAAAAAGGACAGCCTTTCTATTTTTTTTCCCTTGAGATTCCACATTTTCAAATCAACACTGACTAAGAGTTTGGAAGTGAGCCTTCATTCTTCATTTGACCAATGATAGCAACCCAACATAAGCACTATGCATAGCATGGAACAAATACGCCATGCATATTTGGCAGACGAGATCCTGTTTCACATGGAAATAAGCAACATCTGACAATGTATTTTAGAAACAATCTCTCACTGACAGAATTTAATTCTACTGTGTTTGGAAAGAAAAAGAAACGTCTCTCTCCACTAACTTCATTGTATTTTTCTGGTAACCTAGTGGATAAATTCTAGCAAGCTTAACTTATTTTCTCAAACTAAGGAACATGTCTATGAGCTGTGGGGTTGGAAAAAAAAAGTCTGGATGAGCAAAGGGTATCATAGTTTGTTTTATCTTGCTTCTAGACTGTGGATAACTCTTGAGATATCATCTCAAGAGAAATCAGCGACAAACTGTAGTTCATATTCCTGAAGAAAATCAGAAAGTTTATACCCTGCAGGTAAATCCAGTGACCATTATTCAAAACCATAGTAAACTAAGATTTTAAAAAGAATGCTTTCTCCTGTTTTTTTTTTTTTTTTTTTTCCTGAATTGTGTTACAAGATTTCTTCCTAGGAATTGCTATGGTCTCATCAGATCTATTTCAACACTGAAAGAAAACACAAGTGCTACATCAGGCCACACGTCCTTTCTGCAAGGTGCCGAATACTTGCTACAGCTCACCACCGCAAGAAGCTTGCCACCAACCTCAAAAAAAAGCTCTGCAATTCTCCCTTTCCTCTCCAAGGCAAAACTTTCATATTTATCATTTTGCTCTGCCCTCAGAGTTAATGAGCTTTCAGTCCACATGCATCTATCCAAGCCAATATAAATTAGATATGCTCTCTACTCCTGCTTATATGCAGATGACATCACTTTCATTCCTTGCATGCACTAATTTTCTAATTCTACTAAAGTTTGGTTTTATACCAGCAACATTTTTTTTTCCTCACAGAAGTTCTCAGTTGGTGCAGCCTGCTCCAAAAGCAGCTGAGAGTTTCCAGTCCAGGAATACCAGCTAGTAGCAGAGATTGAGACGGGGAAAGGATGAGCTCTCTTCTTTCTACCTCCCACTCTACTAAGTTACTTTTTGCTTCTAATTCTGCTCTATATACTGTCCCTCATCTCAAGGACTAAGCTACCAGACTGCAATATCAGCAAAGTTTTTTACACTATCAATGCAATACCCACACTCAAACTTAATTCTAGTAGAAGGCAAAATTAATTCTAGTAGAAGGAAAAACTTTCTCTTTGGTTTGAACCCTCTCTGAGGACAGCCATCTATGCCCAGTGTCTCATGATTCCCACTGCTTTTCCTGCATCTCAGGAACTTTCACCACTCCTTTTTTAAGCATCATGGGCTTTGGGACCAACCCTAGAAGCAGCAATGATTACAGTTCTGTCTGCAGATTTTGGAATAACCCTTGATCCCAGAAAGATGTCATCAAACTGGCGACATTTCAGATAAAAGCAACAAATATAATCATGGGTTGCAGTTTGATTTATGAGGAAAGACTAAAAGGCCTAAGTATGTAAAACTGTAGCCAAATGATGACTAAGGGAAAATATGGTAAATGTCTACAAGTACTTGAAGGGTCTAAACACCATGGGAATAGGCCAGTGTGGGAAGCTTATGTTCATACTTTTCTTTATATGTGTGATGTTAAATTTTGTCTGCTCTGTTGTTGGACTTTCTTAAACCTTATAGCTTTCAGACCTAAAGCTCTTCCCAAAGGCAGAGAAAATAGACTGCTAAGAAATATTAGACTGATTTTTCTTAGGTATTTGAATGTTAATTTGTGTTAGCTGAAATGCTCTCATGCGGAAGCATGGCCTTATCTCATTAGTCAAACAAAAGAAGGGAAATTGAAAATCATGCATAGGGAATAGGGCAGGATATTCATCTTGAGGTATGAGATAAGATACATATGAGGCCAAGAATGTGATTTCAGATTTGTTTTTTACTTTTTATTTTTATGATTGGATCAGCTTAAAATATCCAGCTATGTTAATGCTGCATAATTGGGCCATTAAATGAAAAGCCCAAGTTATGAGCAAAATTAACATTCATTCATTTTTTTTATTTTTTTTCCCTAGTTTTGGCCTTGTTTACAAAGGAAGTCTGGGTGTTTTATGGTATGCCAGGAACCAATTCCTAACTCCCTTTGTGACAATTTGGACACATTTAGACAGCTCAATTCAATCTACTTTTCTGCTCTGCTTCAATGGCAAAGTTGGACACAGTGCTGACACAGAGGAGAGGTGCACAGGACAAGGACAAGGCCCCTGTCTGAACACATCCTAACTGGCTGTATTTAGACTAGCTTAGGTTGGAAGCTGCATAATGATGTTAACATGATGCTGCCATAAAGCCTTCCTAACAGATAATGTAAATAACTTAAATATGGATCTTCACTGAAATGGCTGCTAACCTGAAGCCACTGGATGGTTGCAACGTTAAACGTTTTGGATATATTTAAGTGTCAAATTGTCACACTGGAAAGGACCACTGCATCACATTGTTTTGATAAAATCATATTAATCGGAGCCTTCTAAAGTCAGTAGTGTTCAGTCTTTTCTTCTGGACAGCATTTTTGTCAGCTTGCATGGGAAAAAGAGAAAAAGACAGTGAGATTCAAGCTCAGCAAAGTACTATATCCGTAATTCCTCACTTGGATGTTATCTGAAATGTGGCACAGTACTGTGTGAAAAGGGGAACCATACCTTTGCTGTAATCATGTAGCTAGCTCTCCTAAAACATATAGAATTAAATGCAAAATAATTTAAATGCAAATGCTTTAATAATATGATATACAGAACTAAGGGCTGAGCTAAATCTGTCTACTGCATTGCAACCACTAAAATGGAAAATCCTCATGTTCAACTAAGCATGATCATTAAAATGAGCGATATAGATATGTGCTCAATTTTAATCTCCCAGAAGAAAAGTAATCAGTTGCACATTCAAATACTTGCTACACAGTGTTAACTCAGAAAGGAGTGATGCTTTTTGCTGTAAATTAATGAGGCTTGTTTCTGTTTTTCTGTGGCACGCTAAAAAGCCACTAATCATTCTAAATAGAGTTATAATGTTTATTTAATTCAATGAGATTTCTTTTGCACAAGAATAATTGTGCTTTTAATGAAATTCAGAGATCTTCAAAACTAATACTTAGGAACATGGCATTAGTGTGAATAAGTCACAGTAAGGAAAAATTGCAATTAACTTACAGCTGTACTGTAGTAAGCTGTGACCAGGTCATGCTACACAACCGTGTTTATTCTGTGTCAGTAATTGTATGGGAGTCCTCAAGTGAAAACTTGCTGATGTAGGAAATTCAGAGGATATCATACTTCCTCATGAGTCAATACTGAACCAATGAACCAACACAGTGGATGGCAGGAGTTGATGAGTTGAAGATGAGAAAAATCAAAGTCCTAATTCCTAGGGCTTATTTAAAATGTCTGGTTTTTGCTTTTGTTACCTTATGTACATAGGAAATTGCAGCTAAGCATTATATTGCCTTTGCTACTGTGCACTCTGTTGTATAGAATGCAATTTTAAATAGTTGTCCAGTTCAATTAATTTTTGTTCAGAGTCCTTGTAATACTTCCAACTTCTGCTCCACAAAATCTAGAAGTAAAAGCTATAGGATCTTTACCAGAGTCTTGAAAATGCAAAATACTCAAACTAAACTTGAATTTATCCAAAAAATTATCCATGGGTATGCATTCATGTAAATAAACAAAGTTTAGTTCATTAGGGTAATGCAGAGACTGTACTGCTGGGATATAATCTTACTTCCTGTATTAAAATTTAGGACGCTAGACGTATCTTAACTGAATATATTTGGAATAAAAATAGCCTGTTCCTTTCTCCATTCTTCCCCTCCTGTCCCCTGATTCCCTTCTCCCATTCCTCTAGAATTTAGACCAAATGTAACTTTCAGATGCCCAAACATGTTTTTGGAAAAAAAATCTCTTTGATGTACTGAATTTCAGATCCTTATTTTGCAGCATCAAGATGCACACTCTTCTGCCTTCTTTCTGTTGCACTGCAGGGGCTCAGCAGGCTTTTCAGAGGCTTCTTTTAAGTCTACTGCATGGCTCATTACAAAGCTATAATTAGCCATGTGCCATGTTCCCAAGGGAGTATTGAATGTTATCCTCATCTACTGAGTAATTAAGCTTCATGCCTAATAAATATTTTAAACTATTAAGTAATTATATGATACAGGAAAAGAAAGTTAAGAAATGGCAGGAGTTGCCACCTCATGAACTTTAAAAGTATGAAGAGAGAACCAGGGCAACTCCATTTATAAGGGAATAAGGTAGGAGGTGCTGCAATTGTGGTTTTGCTGGAACATGGCACTTAGTCACAAAAATGACTAGTTGGGGTACTTTCTTCAATCGAGTGTTGGCAGGAGGTGTATACCCCCTTTTCTTCTCTGCTTCCCCATAGCAATGTGGGTTCCCCAAGAAGGCTCCCAGAAAGAGCAGTACAACAGAAGCAGCAAGGAAGTGAGTCTGAAACCCCTGTCCCCTCCCAGTGTAATACCTAGCATCCATACAAGGCTCCTGGATCTGTGAATATATGTCATTTAGTATCTCACGGTATCATGAAACTCCACAGAGAATCTGCATTCCACTGAACAGCACTACTACGGGGTACTTACAGTTCAACCTGTCACAAAAGAAGGCATATACAAAATATTCTGTAGTAGCCCTGTACATTCATGTTTGAGTAATTATGCAAGAAGCTGAAAAGATGTAAGTATTTCACTCAGTGATATCAATACATTAACTACAAAGTAGTATAAGTAGAACATCTCTAAGGATAACTTATCCCATCATTCTGTCATTCAACGAAATGAGCTTTTATACACTGCCATTTATGTAAGTAATTGCCTTCAACTTACTGCTGATAAGGATGTTGTATCATTAAGAAAATGATTCATAAATAAAATTAAAACTATGAATCCATAGTAAATTAAGAAAATATATAGAAGATCTTGAGTTTCAAAAATTTAAGACATGTAAGTGCAGTTTTCTTAAAAGAGGTAGACATAGATGATTATTAAACTGGAAAATCCAATGAAGTTATTTATTGTGTATTCATGAATGCTAGTGCTAACACTTGCTTGGATATTTGTCCCAGACTCACACCTGGGGCTCAGAGGTTTGGTTTCTGGTGATTTGTCTGTGGTCTTTGGGCCTTATCCAAAAAAAGTACACTGAAGTCAACATGAAACTTTCCACATACACTTGCTTTAGGTTCAAAATACCTTGCTCCTAAAGCAGATTTTCCAGTTTCCCTTAATTTCGGCTTTTGTGTCGCCACAATACTAATTCTCCACATCTGATCCCTCTTCAGTTCCACACTGGTTCCACTCTGATAGGAATTAGCTCTATTACATATCATGTCACTTCTAACGTGTGTTTTTGTTTTACAATGGCTCCTTTCATAAGGACTTTGAAAATTGATGTAGACATCCAGCACTGATTACAACACAAGCATATGCTTAGAATAAGAAACACAGCATGAATGTTTTGCAAGTTAAACAGTGTGAAGTTCCACTAAAGTCAGTGAAATGTACTTTTTCATGCCAGGTTATGAGCTTCATCGTGAAGTGAACTCGTAATTTCAAATTCAGCTCCAAACTACAAACTGCTCTTCTCCATGTTAAAACACGCAACATTCTGCTTTTGCCCTGATTTTCCCCAGCCGAGCTATAGAGGAGGTGGCACACATAACATTACTTGTATGAATGACATCTACAAGCTGGGGCTGTTATAAATTCAAACTGAATTACTGGAATCCATTCCTAAAATGGTTGCAGCCCAAATGGCTAGAACCCAGGGCAATTGTTGAATAAAAATTGTGGAAAAAATCTCATCCTTAAAACAGATCCAGACAAGTAGTTTCAGGAGGAAAAGCATGTTTGAATTAATGTAAGTGCTCTGTTCAAACAAGACCGCACCCATGTTTAAATCTCTGATTTCTGTTTACAAGAGAACAAGGTGGCAGATGAAGGTTTGCTACTTGACATTCCAGAATATTTTTTTCCTTAGCAATTGTTTCAGTTAAGCAAAGAATGAACAGGCTCAAACAAAAGTGGAATAATATATTTTCTACTGTATTGGATGGGCATGAATGAATAATGCTTTTAACTCTGACATTCAAAAGAAAAGGCTAAAGAAACTAAGATGCATCAAGATAAGAAAATCAAAAGAAAAAAATAAATGATGCTTTCCAAATGGACTTCCCAAAAAAGACTCTAACTATGTTGGCTTTCAAAACTACCAGCCTGTGACCATGAAAGAAATCTTATCCTCTGTGATAAAAGCAACTTCCGGAGAAAAATAAATCAATCTATGTGGCTGTGCGTGAGCCATACTCAACAACAGGCAAGCAATATCCAGTGTAAGCTAAAAGTATCAAGCACATTCTTTTAGGAGCCCAAGGACTAAACCCTAAAAGGTATTCAAGTGCTTAAAAGTGGCACAAGTATTTTCAGAAGTGTCCATAAGCCTAACTTCTGTTGGAAAAAATACAGATCACATGGAACACTACTGGAAAAAGAGCAGGTAAGGAATGTGCTTATTTATACCATCCAAAGGTGATGTCTTAGCCCCAGAACGTCAATATTTAACATAGTAAAATGAACCTTTTGATAAAATGTTCCAAATGCATCAAAGTATTTATTTTTTTCAAATGCTATTGCAGCAAAAGCAACTTAGAATCCTATTTTGTGATTAGATTACTTTACATTAAGGCCTTGTCTCCACAGAATATATCATGCTAAGCAAATTAAGGAGCTATGAAGGTCTTCAGAGTAGGGCTGACTTTAATCACATCACTCAGGGCCTTGTCCAGCCGAATTCTAAATGCTTCCTCAGATAGAGACTCCTCAGCCTCATGGGCAACCTGTTCCAGTGCTTCACTCTCCCAGTGAGGAGCTTTTTCCTTATATTTAATTGTAACTGGCCTTCCTGCAACTCATAACTGCTGCCTCTCAACCTTTCAGAGCCTACATCTGAGATGGGCATGTTTTCTCTATAACCCCTTTACTGCCAAATTGTGCTGATGACTCACATTCAGCTTATTTTCCATCAGGACCCCTTCTGCAGAGCTGTTCCCCATCTTATGTTTCTGAATGGCATTATTCCATCACTAGAGCAGGAATCATGGTTTATCTTTGTTGCAGTTCATGACGTCACTGTTGACCCATTCCTCTGGCCTGCCCAGGTCTCTTTGAATGAAAGAGCTGCTCTGTAGAGTATCAACTACTCTCCCTCCAGTCTGTGTCATCTGCCAACACGGTGAAAGTGCAATTCCTTTTCTTCACCCACATTGTATAATCCAGTCCCGTGTTACTGTTTATATCACCTAAATTAACTTGTTCTTCACCATTTCCCCTTAGAATTGCTTGTGGGAATGCTGTTGCATTCATCTAACATTAGAATAAAAAGCAGTGTGGTAAAGAGAAACTTCTCAAAAAAAATCCTGGGCCAACTCCTTATCTTTTGTAAATTTCTCACATTTCTAATCAGCTTATATCAGAAGATCCAGGCTATTCATTCAAAAGTCAGAGTGCTGGTAATGTATTTAAAAATCAGCAGGTCATTTATTATAACTGATTCTCAATGCTGTGTGTATTAGCTCACTGTTGGCATAAACATCTCCTCTAGGAGCACAAAGAACTGAGCTACTTTTGCCTCACTGCTGAGCTAGAACAATCAAACAAAAACATGCCGAGTGTTTCTACGTTTACATATATGTGGTTTTGAAGAAATAATTCCTATTATTTTAAAGCATTTATTACCAGTTGAGCCCTCCTAATCTCCAGATGCCTCTTAGGCTTAGAAAAATATGCATTTTTAGAAAAAATATTATTTATAAGCCTTGAAATAGATTTCTTACACAACAAGTAATCTAAAAAATACTCACAATGGGAGCAAAGATAGGCAAACACTACCAACCATTAAAACCCCACCCTCCTGCAATCCTTGACCATTAGCAGAGACTTTCACAGCTGCCTCCCTTAATCTCACTCAAGGAGCTAATACCTTTTATGTGAGTTCACTTTTCGTGATAGGAACATTCTCTACAGGAAATTTCCCTTGTAATAAGGGATCAGAGGAGAACTGCCTTCTCCATGACATCTATGCTGTATCATTCAAAGTTCATAACAAACCCTGTTTCACAAAGAGGAGTTTGCTTCAAGTCAACTTACAAGGGCTTTTAAAGAAATCTAGCTCATGCAGATTTACTGATCTTACTGCGACTAAGTAGACGAGGAAATCAGTGATATGATGTGTGAGATTTTAACTGCCTGAGGACAAGGCAAGATCACTTTCAGGTTTGACAGGTAATTTAAATACAATGGTTCTAACATTTCCTTTTGCCAACATCACCTCTATCCTCCTGTCCACATCCATCACACCTAGGAGCTAGTTCACATTTGCAACAATGTAAAACTTCAGCCTGAGAAACTGATGGTAATAAAGCCATAGTATCAGAACATTGACTCTGAAAATATTTTCCGAGATAAACCACTCTACAGTTTGGATAATACATAGGCTTGGCCGTGCTATCATCCTCACCATTTCTGCAGGCAAAATACAGCCCCTTCAAGAGTGAATTGGCTCCGCAGGATGAAAACAGAAGCTGGCAACCGATTCTGCTCGGAGGGAGCACTTGCCTCCTGGAGATTTGTGAGCATCGAATCACACTTTTTAGTGAAAGTGAAACATAGCTTAAGAAAGGTTAGAAATCTAACCTTAATGCTTGCTTCCAGTATTCACAGTGTTGCCTCCAAAATCTTGAAGATATCAAAAAATGCTAAATGGGTCCTCTACTAATGGGCTGTGTATATGCATGTGCATGTGTGTCTAATCTCTGTCTGTTCCTGTGAAAACCTATAAACCCATGTACTCTTGGGCTTCCAAAGTCCGGGGTCTTGCCCAACCGTGAAATGCACTGAATGCACAAGTCAGCAACCAAGTTACAATCTTCTTCTTCTTCTGCCACAAGAGGAAATAATGACAAACTGCTTTTCTACCCAAAGCTACTTATTTCCAGCAATCCTTTAACACAAAAAGAGTGGGACAGAGAGGAGGGGAAGAGGCTGGCAAGGGAAGGCAACAGTTTATTCCTGTCACTCAACTCTGCATATGGCTTGAATGCGTAGATGAGCTCCTGTCTCTGTTTTTCCAGTAGTTATAATCCTTTTAAAATGTTGCTAATTTAATTGTTTAAATAAAACACCTACCAATCCCTAATAAATGTAAGATGGTCTACAAAGGGGCCATTTGCAGACGCACATGTTTAACATAGTGCAACAATCAGCAGATCAGTCTGGTCCCCTTATCGCTTTTCTGGTGCAGGTTTGAAGCAGACCTTGTTTATTGTTCTTTTGCAAACCTCTGTGAGATCTTTGAAGTGGTTGTGCTTCTTGAGCCATCAGGCACAGAGCTGCACCTGGTGCAAAGCAGACTGAGCAACTCCAATGTTAAACAAACAGCAGTCGCAGCTGAGGACAGTGTATGAGTTATTGATAATGGCAGCCAGGACATGCACGATCCATCCAAAGCAAACTATATGTTGTCTTAAAAAAGCAAGCTGGAGCTGCATTTGGTATTCAGACGAGCCTGATGTCTTTAAACAAAGATTCTATTTTTTAATATACACAAACATATATATGTGTACATAAAAGAATCCTTTATAAGATGTGTCCAGATGAGTATCCCTCCAACGCCCTGCTCCTTCTTCTGGATTCATTATGCTTTTTATTATGGATCTCATACCTTGCTATATATCAGGCTTAAAAGAGAACACTTTTGAGGCTCTCTTATCCTTACAGTCAAATCCATACCATTTGTGGGGTTATCAAGCAATAAGCACATTAAACTATTTAAGGAACGTACAGCATTTCCAAAACATACAGTATGTTTAAGAATTCTATATATGATTTTTTATTTAATTTGATCTCTAAGCAGAAACTTGCTGCCACTTCATGTTTTTGTTGTTGTTTTTGTTTGCTTTATGATTAGTTTCTTCATTTCTTATAAAGTTATCAAGTTAATAATACCATAAATTTATTTAAATATAAATCTTCCCCAAAGTCCAACATTGTTAATCACATATTTATTGTTGAAATCTCTTATTAATAATAATTAACACAAAGGTACAAAAGTTTAGTAATTTATTCAGTCCTATCATTACTCAAGCAAGAAAATTAACTTTGTGAATTTTGCCTGAACATAACTTTCACGATTTGGCCTTTGGAAACAAAGCTCCCCTCTATAATAAATTATATCTGCATTTCTCCAGCTTACATTACTACTCGTTGAGAGAGGTGGATGCTACTGCAAACTTATGGTACATTCTCATGTGATCATAGACCATACAGCCAAAAGGGGAGGCTGAATGAGATAACAGACCTGAAACATAGGTCCATATATTAGAAGGACAATTGGAGCTTTTCTCTTTATTTTATAATTCTCAGGTTATTCTAGGAGAGTCTTTTTATATGATCTGAAATGAATAAGTTTCTACCTACCAGTTTTGATTCCCAATACCCTGTAAAATCATCTAATACTAAAGGGTTTCATTTCTGTCTTTGTGAAACACCATTCTATCACATATTTTGGGGGTTTTGGGCTACTCCACTTCAGTTAAATTGCCTATGTAATATAATATATATATAATATGTACAATTGCCTTGGGACTGGTACTATTTAATATCTTTTTCAATGACACAGACATTGGGATTGAGTGCACCCTCAGCAAGTTTGTAGATGACACCAAGCTGAGTGGTGCAGTTGATACAACAGAAGGAAGGGATGCCATCCAAAGGGACCTGGACAAGCTTGAGAAGTGGGCCCATGTGAAATGAGGTTCAATAAGTTCAAGTGCAAGGTGCTACACCTTGGTTGTGGCATTCCAGACATGAGCACAGAGTGGAAGAAGAACTAATTGAGAGCAGCGCTGCTGAGAAAGACTTGGTGAGGACTTTCATCTGGTGGATGAAAAGCTTGACATGAGCCAGCAGTGTGCACTTGCAGAAGGCCAACTGCATCCTGGGCTGCATAAAGGGAGGAGTGGCCAGTAGGTGGAGGGAGGGGATTGTGCCCCTCTGCTCTGCTCTTGTGAGACCCCACTTGGAGTACCACATCCAGGTACTTGGAGTACCGCATCCAGCACAAGAAGGATGTGGACCTATTAGAGTGGGTCCAGAGGAGGGCCATGAAGAAGATCAGAGGGCTGGAGCACCTCTCCTATGAAGAAAGGCTGAGAGAGCTGGGAATGTTCAGCCAGGAGCAAAGAAGGCTCTGGGAAAACCTCACTGCAGCCTCTCAATACTTAAAGGAAGCTTATAAAAAAGATGGAGAGCAACTTTTTGCTCAGTCAGATAATGACAGGACAAGGGGAATGGTTTTAAACTAAAAAAGGAGAGATTTAGATTAGAGGTTAGGAGGAAATTCTTCACTCATAGGGTAGTGAGCCACTGGAACAACTTGCCCAGAGCTGTGGATGCACCATCCCTGGAGGTGTTCAAGACCAGGTTGGACAAGGCCCTGGGCAACCAGATCGAGTGGGTGGCATCCCTACCTACGGCAGGGGGCTTGGAATTAGATGGTCTTTAAGGTCCCTTCCAACCCAAACCATTCTATGATTCTGTGATATACTAGTGTTTTCAAATAAATTATTATATGTAGTGTTATTTCGCTCTTCTTTCATTGCTGTTACTTAACGTGAGCTTAGGAATACCTCAGATGGTAAACAGACAGGACAAAGACTTGCAAAGCCATCAAGCAAATATCATTCCTACCTCCAGTCTGGTCCTGTCCACATCCTTAGGCAATTTCACACGAACTCGGTTTGTTACAATAAGGGTTTCATAAGGATAAATCTGTTAAAAAGACAAGAACATATGAACTCCAGACAAATCTGATTCTGATGTGTGGAAATGACTGCGTGGGGAACTTACTAATTTTAATGGTACATACTTGCATCCTTATTTGACAAATATTTCACTGGGACAAAATTAACAAAATAAAATTAAAAAAAAGAAACACATGTAACCTTGCTAGGAAGTGCTGAATCTGATTGTTCTTCCAGTGTTGGAAAAGCCCTTCTTACCTTGTATTCTGCAAGAGAATGAGAATAGGTTCACAGTTTAGAATTTATAGGCTGCTTTTGAAGTCACCATAATGAACATATAGGTACATTAGTAATTTGTTATCCTACTACATTTCTCTTACAGTTTTCAATAGTTGTTGGATAACTGCATGCATTGTAAGCATTTGACCCCAATGGTCTCAATGCCTATAACACTGAAGCAACAGTCCTTGAAATCAAAGGTTTATTACAGAAAATCCATCTCTTGATACACTGTGAGTATGGCAAAATTGGGATTTTCTCTTTATAAGAGGCTTTTGTGCAGAGTTAAGTCAGACTGTCATCCAAAAGTCCCGCCCATATTGTTCTTTACTGAAAACAGTTAAAATATATTGATTATTACAGGCATGTCATTTTGTGAACATACACAAAAATCATTAAGTTAATACAGTGTTCCAAGATGCCAACACCTTGCACTTGGACAACTACAGTGGAAATAATGATAGCAATTGTTCTATTTTTTGGGGGGGTAGGGTGGGGTGCTCCCGCATCTAAATTAGCACAAGAGTATTCTAGCTAGGCCAGTGTTAATAGATATTACTACCGTATGTTCATCTATTCTCATATACATCAATGATTAAATGCTACCAAGACAGCCAGTATGTTTCCATAGACTTTTTTTATGGTCAAAAAATGAAAAACAAAGATAAGTCTACTTTTCAAAATCTATACTGTCAATTACTCAGACAAAGATTTTTATCAACACAGAGGCATGAAGTGAAGCATTGGAGTAAGATTTAAAAAACAAAAACAAGATTAAGTGACTTGGAAAAAAACACCCTACTCTTCCCCATCAAAAGATGCATGTTCCTAAATTGCTCATCTCTTTTGAAAATCCTAACCCAACTTCCATATTAAGCATACAGTCCACTTAAACTGTAATAAAATAAATTAATGTAATGAAATTCTGCTTTTTGAATTCTGTACATCTTAGCCCTACTGCAGGACCAAAAAGAAGCACAATGAACTATATCTTTTTATCAGATATGGCTCGAAGGAGTGATTAGCTTAAGTTTCTTCCTCTCTTTGATAAGAGAACACCACCTGTTAAGCAAAGAGAATCATGGAGGCTGTTGCCATATATTCAGAATACGGGGATAAACTCAACATTGTTACACCACTTTGTGATGCAGGTGTCAGGCCTTTATATTCAGTCAGACAAAAAGAAGATTCTCTATGATGAACACAATACTGAGCTAGCTAGCTATCACTATCACATGAACCATGGGAAGATACCAGAATAGTAACCCTTTTGGGAAGATGTTAACAAACATCCTCAAAGGACGAAAACATAAAGTGGAGTGGAAATGCTACTGCAATATACCTTTCATCCCCCAGCTCGCCTCCTGGTCTGTTTCGTATTGGCCCATATTTTCAGGCTAAAAGAGAAGAAAAGAAGCAATGTAACAGCAAAATACACCATAAACCAACCCACACCACTCCGTGTACAATCAAAATACAGATCCTTATGAGACAGAAAGAGAGCAGTTTCATTAGAACTTGACCTAGTTGCTCTAAGTGGGTATCCAGAGCACTCACAACACCCATCAATCTACAGGAGCAAAGAAGGAGCTTTGCTTGCAGAAGTGGATGGAGTGTCAATAAGTGTGCATCAAACTTGGAAGTAGTGCAGGTGCAGTGTGCTGTCTACACTGTGAATTTCCACGAACCAGTGAAAGTTGGTGCTTGGGTGTCATTCAGGGAAGCAACTGCACAGTCTTATCAGCCCATCTCACCCCTAAGTCCTGTGGATGATTTAAGCTCTGATTCTTAGCAACTTCCAATCAGGTAGAAAGGTGTCAGAAAGCCACCAGCCACTGTCATTTGAAGACCTGGTACGAAGGTAAGCCACAAATGCTTTCCCCTGCAATGCAGACCTTTTATGACAGTCATCCCAGGAGACCCGATCACTTATGCTGCACTGAAACCTGTGTGTCTTATTATGTTTTCTGCTTCACAACTGCAGATGCCACTAAGATCAGGGAGAACTGTCCATATGTATCATAGCTTTGCTTGATCTACTGTCTTTTTCTTTGCTGGCAAATGCTATGATGATGACAATTATTACAGGAGAAAGGCATTATTATTATTATTATTATTATTATTGTTATTATTATTATTATTTTTATTTTTTCCCCATTAGCATATACACCATGTGCACATCCAGGCTCAGAACAAACAGCAAGGTTCCCTATTGTTTGTTTTTGTTTTATTGCATTATGCACCAATGGGATAGTTGATTAAAAAAACATACCAAAAAAGCTGGTATGAATCTTCAATCTAAACAGAGCACTTTCATTCTCAGAAGAATTTGATCTAAAGGATTTGATCATTTTCAACTTTCCTGAAATTTTCAGAGATGAGGTTGCACCCCTTATATGGGACAAATGCTGCCATCTGCTGCTTTCCTATCACATTACATGACTTAAACCTGCAAAAGTACAGCAAACACTGCATCTATACTTTCTGATGGCTTTGGTTCCTCAACAGTGCAGGGGCTGTGCGCAACTTGATCTTTCGCTTGGTCCAGGTTACTAGTAACGGTTATTCTGAAAAGTCAGAAAAAAAGCTATTGACTCCTAAATGGGGACGGGTGTATCCAAACATTTTCAAATTCATAAATCTAATTTGGTCAAGTTGTGCTGCCATTGGTTTCTTCAGAGAGGAATTCAAGCAGTCAGGTACTTGGAGTATCACAGGCACATTTAGTCTTGTAATATTAACTCAAAAGGATGGACAGTAACTACAGAAAAATCAGTTCAGCTGCTCTCTTACAATTACTTTCCTGTAGCTCCTACTAATAACCTATAGTTTTACTCATCACTGGAGAAGTTTAGTCCTGCTTATATACTTCTGAAGCTTTCTTATCTTTGTTTGGAGAAAGGAGGAAATTTGAATGAGGTCTTATCCATATAATTTAGACACAAATCAATCTTCAAAATGCAAGTGTGTCTACGTATTCCCAATTTATCACTATTAACTATACTGTGTTTTTACCAAAAAATATGAGACATGAACTGAGAAGTCAAAATGTCGAATGCCAGAGAGAGAGACCACAGTATCAGTGATGGATTTTTCCTGAGGAATTACAAAAGATACATAATAAAGAATTAGAAGATGAACTCCTAGTCTTAATCTGATCATAAATTTATGTATTTTGCTTTCTAGGTTGCTTCCTGCCATTCTCTCTGCATTGCTCCCTCCTGCCTTATATAATGACTACGTGTATATATATACACACAAACCAGAAAAAGAAAAAAGAAAAAAAAAAAGAAAAAAAAGTGGTTTAAGAAATGCAAAGGTTATGAGCTGCTCCACCTTTGCTCTAAGATCATTACTTGCCTAATGAAAGGTTTAACCCATCCTATCATTAATTCAAGTTATACTGTGGTCTGTTAATATATGCAGCTTGTACATTTTGGACCTTGGTTCTGGAAGGAGAATCAAGATTCCCAATGCTCATGCCACACACAATCAAAACGAAAAGACCCAGTCTTACTCCTGCAGGCAGAAAAACTGTAACCCTCACAGGGAATGAATCTGTCAGGCAGGGCTGGCAGCCAAAACACTGTGAAGTGTTACTGCTGTGTAGATTTTTAACTAGTTGCCTATTTATGAAAAACTGTTACATGGAGAACACATTTAAATGTATACCTACCTGATGCAAGCCATTCCTTCCATAACCAGGTAGAGAAGCAGATTTAGAATATGGAAATCCTGTAAAAGACATGATATATATATCACAATAATATTTTTTGTAAAGTCCTTTACAACTTTGTAGAACACAGAAATCAGGAAAACAGCCAGAAACAGCAATTGCAAGGTGACTACGTATATTGTATTCATGGGATGAAATATAACTGAGTACTACTCATATCAGAAGGATTAGTATCTTATCACTTAAGAACAAACAAACAAACAAGAAAACAACACACATTTTGAATTCTTTAAAATTTCTACTGCTTCAAGTGAAAAAAAATAAAAAGCATAAATGAAAGTATGGCAATAGAAAAAGGAAGTAAGTGAGAGC
This sequence comes from Anser cygnoides, assembly GCF_040182565.1. Taxonomy (NCBI): domain Eukaryota; kingdom Metazoa; phylum Chordata; class Aves; order Anseriformes; family Anatidae; genus Anser; species Anser cygnoides. The sequence goes on along the minus strand of NC_089876.1, from coordinate 11,456,707 downwards.
ATAAATACTGAAGAGAAAGGTTCTACATAGATAAAATTCACAAAGTGATGTTACCATGAACAGATTCAATTTAATATGGTGAAAAGCCTTACTTTTAATATCTAGGCTAGTAAGAAAGTTTGGGTGTTCTCTTTGTCAGTAAATGGACAAAAAGTATTTCAGACTAGTTTTTGGTTTATAAAAATAATGCTGTATAGAAGTGGCAGGTTGAATCAGTTTAAATTCAACAGAAGATGAAGAAATGTGTCTGTAGTAAACACTATTGATTTCAGTACAAGAAACTGTGCTAAACTGGGGCAAAGAGTTAGGAGAAGTCACTTAGCTCAAAGAACTGAATGTGCAAGTCTTCTTTCTGACAAAAATGTTAGCAATTTGTGTCCAAAGGGGAATGAAGGAAGGGAATTCAGACCCGACCGGATTAATAAATACCCTAAGGAGATTATTAGGAATAAGAACATGGAAAGAAAAAACAAAAGATGGATCAGCAAAGAGCTCACGGTGTGCTGAGATAAAGTGAGAACTGCCAGGAGTCAAGCTGAGTTAAACATTGAAAATGATATTAAAACAAATAGCAAAAGGTTCTGCAGCTACACAAACAAAAAGAGAACAAGGAAAGAAGAAATGGGATCACTGGGAGTTATGCTGTGTCAGTACACAAGAAGAAACCTAGGTAGGACTCCAACACTAAAGGATTATTTCACCTCAGCTTTTAGGAACAAATTTAGAGTATGGAGCAATGAGAGAAAAACCTAATGCAATAAGCGTATGCAAATAAATCACAACTGTGACAGAAACATAATTCAAAGCACTCTCTACTTAAACAGGGAGCCAATAAGCTCACAAAAGATTGGAAGTCCAATTGCTTATATTATTAGAGAACAGCAAGTACAGTTTTTGTGTTTAAGGAGGGAAAAAGGTACTCAAGACCTATCAGTTTGTTTCCAACAGAAAACTTTAGGAAATACTAAACAAAAACATAGAAGTAAACAGAAAATCAATTATATTCATGTAGATTTTGACTGGTTTAACATAAGTTAAAGAGACAGCGTCACACTCCCCTGGTAGTTTTCTTTGCTAAGAGAAACAGCTTCTACGCAAAATAAATTTTATTGGATCTCATCTAATGAAATATTAAAATATTCCATATGTTGCCAAAGATGAAATTAAAGCAAAACTTAAGAAGATGGAGTTTATCAGAGGAATTATAGGGTCAGTAAGGAAAAAATTAAATGTGAGAAATAGATACTGAGAACTGAGCAGTGCTGAGTGAGGGAAATGTCAGCATAGACTGGTGTCGAGTTAAAATTCCTGAATATTTTCACTAATAAATTGGACACCAAAAATAGTAATGGGCTAATAAACTTGGCTGTGACCATAACAAATGCACTTATTAACTTAAGTGTAAAAATGACAAAAGTTGGAAATGGCTGTCTTGATACTTTCAAGATATGGAAATAATTGTAGTGACAGGACATCATGGAAGGATGTTCTGTTCAGGTGGGTTAAATTAACTTCATCGGAACAGTGGTCTACAGGATAACTGGGGCAATGAAAGCTCATCATAGGTAAAATGGCTTTAGGAAATTGACTTTTAATCTAGCAAAATGAAGATAAAAGTAAGAGAAACAAAATCTAACATCATCTGAGGAGTGGTATAAATTGTGAGCAGAATTTCCTTTGTTGGTCCCACTGTGGGCTCTGACATCTGATACAGAGACATAGTGGTGAATATTGAATTAGATGGACCACTTACCTACTCCAGTTTGGAAACTGGAAATTTGTCATTGTTTGTTATCTGAATGGCAGTGACACTAGAGAAGAAAGTGTCATGTAATAGTCATCTGTATTCCTGCTTGGAAAAAGATGCCAGTGTTGAACATCAGTTCAATTTGTTGGCATCTTGGCTACAGAGAAGGTGAGTGGGATTTGTTCTGTTGCCAAATTTGTCAGTTACAAGGGAAAAACACACTAAGGAAAAGATCATGGTTTGAAAACAAACACAATTCATTTTAGCACGTAAAAGCTCAGGAGTTGCCTCCCAGGCTGCCAGGACTGAGCCACATTTACAGGCACAAGCGACATCGTGTGGCTGGCTGGAAGAAACCCAAGAGGTGTATAAAGCTGAAAGAACTCAGACCATAGTAATAAGAAAAGAGACAGTGACTCCAGCCAGAAAAACATTTCACTTAGTTTCTGGTTCCTAAGAACTTATTTGTGAAGTTTATTATTATTATTATTATTTTAATATAAAGGTAAAATATATCACCAAAACCCACCAACCACATACTGCTCATTATCACATCCAAATGCAGTTGTACCTCTATAGCAAATTTTCTGGGGTAACTGGTCAAGATACAGTAATCTGTCTCTCTAATTAGGTGCTATCTGAACATCAGATACTCTTTGCATGGGCATGGCTCCCGCTTTTTCCAATACGACATTCACTCTAACCTGGATATTCTGAGGCTGTTTCTCAGCACATCAGGTACACATTAACAGCAGGAGTTACACACTTTGTTAGATATCTAACGTCCTACACATGTGAAGTTAAAATAATGACTAATGGTAAACAATAAAAAATATACACATACAGAAACAAGACACATTTATGCAGGTGGATGTAAGGAGATGCTGTCCCTGTCACTTAGTCTTCAACATGGCTGGACACAAGCAAGCGCCACTCCAGATATCTGCCAATTATACAAGCCTCATACTTAAGTACTTTGATGTCAGATATATTCTTCTGGGAACGTAGCTAGAGTAATGTACCTAAATATCTTCTAGAGCAGACTACCCTTCTTTGGTTTGCTCAGAGGCTAGATGAACGAATGCAGTGCTCTGCACAATGTTTGGACACATTGCCAGAGATTCACAGTCAGATGACTGCTAACCCTTCTATTCTGTATGTAACTGTTTGCACCAAACCTTTATCTGAAAAGTTTATTTTCTCTGATACTCACTGACTATGCCACAGAAACAGGTCAGGTTAAAGATCAGGCCACTCTTAACCATAAGTGCAAGAGGGAGAAAAGCTACTGTTTAGGTGTTGATGAATTACAGATGTTAGTAACTGTAAATGATAGATGTCAGGTGTGAGAGGTGATCAGACCTGAGTTTTTCTTGCTCAGGATTTTCTACAAAACATCTTGAGCACATGCATGCAATGTCTGGTGATAGCTAAGGAATCAAATCCCTTCAGGTTAGACTAGTGAGACTGATGACCCAAAATAACTTTTCTTTTTTATCTTGTCACACCCTTGTGACAGGCTTTGTATCAACTGTTTTTCCTCTTCCTTGCATAGCTAAGCCATAACTTCCTTAATAGAAGTTGATGGAGCCAGCTATCACATTACCAAAATGCCCACAAGACTGACATCTTAGCCTTGCTGCCAGACATGCCTCACAGTGGATACATTCTTTTGGAAAACTGCTTCCCCAGCTTTTTCACCCCAGATGACCTTCTACTGTTTTATGACATAAAGTGGAGGATGCAGGGAGATAAATGTCCAAGTTACCTGTTAAACTTTCAGTGATCCTTATGCTTTATCATGATATGGAAAAAATGTCTGTACTAATATTCAAAAGACATAATTTATACCAAGGAGTAATTACCACAAGTCAAAAATATGCTTGATACTACTATCCTGTTTATTTAAAATAGGTAGCATATAGATAGGTGCTTTTATGTATTAATGAGGGGCAGGTTTTTGTTGTAAGGAAATTCTCCTCCACAGAGAGATAACACAATTTCTTTGTATAAGCAATGCCTCTTATGGTATATAAGCACTGCAGCCAAGTCTGCAGTGACCGTGAAATGGTAGAGTTTAGGATCCTGAGAGCAGCAAGGAGGGAGCACAGCAAGCTTGTTATCCTGGACTTTGGGAGAGCAGACTTTGCCCTGCAGGGATCTGCTTGGTAGAGTACCATGGGATAGAACCCTGGAGGGAAGAGGGACCCAAGAAAGCTGGTTAATATTCAAGGATCACCTTCTCCAGTCTCATGAGCGATGCATCCCAACAAAGAAGAAGTCAGGCAAAAACGCCAGGAGGCCTGCATGGATGAACAAGGAGCTCCTGGCCATAATTGAGGCAGAAAAAGGAGGCCTATACAGGGTGGAAGCAGGGACAGGTAGCCTGGGAAGAATGCAGAGAAATCATTCGAGCAGCCAGGGATCAGATCAGGAAAGCTAAAGCCCTATTAGATTTAAATGTGGCCAGAGACGTCAAAGGCAACAAGAAAGGCTTCTATAGTTACATCAGTGTTTTGTAAAAGAAAGACTACGGAAATTGCAAGCCCTCTTCAGAAGGAAATGGGAGACCTGGTTATCCAGGATATGGAGAAGGCTGAGATACTCAACAACCTTTTTTGCGTCACTCTTCACTGGCAAGAGCTCTAGCCACACTGCCCAAGTCACAGAAGGGGGCGGGCCTTTGTGATCCTCAGGAAGTTCAACAAGGCCAAGAACAAGGGCTTGGATATGGGCTGGGGCAATCCCAAGCACAAATACAGGCTAAGTGGAGAATGGATTGAGAGCAGCTCTGAGGAGAAGGACTTGGGGATGTTGATTGATGAGAAGCTCGGCATAAGCTGGCAATGCGTGCTTGCAACCCAGAAAGCCAACCTGGGCTGCATCAAAATAAGTATGGCCTTCAGGGTGAGGGAGGTGATTCTCCCTCTCTACTCTGTGCTTGTGAGACCCCACCTGGAGGGGTGCAGCCCCCAACATAAGGAGGACATCAACATATTAGAATCAGTTCAGAGGAGGGCCACAAAGATAATCAGAGGGCTGGAGCACCTCTCCTATGAAGACAGACTGAGGGAGTTGAGGTTGTTAAGATTGGAGAAGGCTCTCTGAGACTGCATTGTGGTCTTCTAGTACCTAAGGTGGGCCTTTAGAAAAGCTGGGGAGGGTCTCTTTGTCAGGGGGTGTAGTGATAGGACAAAGGGGAATGGCTTTGAACTGAACAAGGGTCAATTTAGATTAGATATAAGGAAGAAATTCTTTACTCTGGGGATGGTGAGGCAGTCAAACAGGTTGCCCAGAGAAGCTGTGGATGCCCCATCTCTGAAAGTATTTGGGGCCAGGCTGGATGGGGCTTTGAGCAACCTGGTCTACTGGGAGGTGTCCCTGCTCAAGGCAGAGGGGTTGGAACTAGATAATCTTTAAGGTTCCTTCCAACCCAAACAATTCTATGATTCTTTCATTAATAGAGGACTAAAAATAGTTTCAATATTGAAATCCAAAGGTACTGAATGCTTACAAGCCATAGCTAAACTGGAAAATATATGTAACCATGATAGGGAAATGAAGCATAAAGCATACTAGGGAACTATTTGGAGAGGTCTACAGCAGGGCTATCTTCCTTTGTCACACTCCTTCTTGCCCGCTATGACAGCCCCAAGACGCAGTACTCACGGGAGTATGTGGCAGTAGTACCCTCCTGTGTTCTCTGGAAGTTTTCTCTGTCAGTTCCAGGAGTGAGAGACAGGGACCGAGTTTCTGAATCTGGGGAATTAGTTCTGGTGTCCATATCCCCTTTCAGAATAAGCCAACTGGTCTTTAGCTGAAATGAATAAAAAACAATTAAATGAGTCAGGATTTAACATCCAAATGCATGTCCTACTTCACCAGCCTGGGAAGTCTTGCTAACTTGAATGTTTATGCTCAGTACAGCCTGTACCAACACTTAACAAATTATAGACATTGACTATGTAACAGGACTCCACATTAGATGCCACGGCTATTGAAAACTTTTAACTTTCATCTGGGCTGAGGATAGTTTCTCTTTAAAATAAGTTGTCCACCATGGCCCACTTTAGAAGATGTGCTATGTCACGTTCTTACTACTAATCTGTTATAACATTTTTGTTGTATGTTAACACACACACTAAGCAAGGGTCCAACGGCCTTAGCTGAATCACCACAAACTTATTGTTGCTTATTTTAATATCCTTATTTCTTTCTTTACTGCAAAATGTAAAATCTAAACACTCTGGGTGAGACATTATGCTTAATAAATCTTCCTGAAACTGTCTTTTGTAAAGACCTAAAATCAGTAATGCTTATTTCAGTTATATAAAATAATACCTTTAAACATAACCAGGTTTTACATAACAGTTGCCTCAAGAAACTCAAACAAACTACCACCTTTTGTTCTTTCTGGTCATTACCTTCTTACTGTCCTGATCCAAACTTCCATCCTCCCCTTCTGATCTTCTTGATGCTGGAAGATTAAAGTTAATTTTAAAAATTGGAAGATATTAACACAGCCAAAACAGAAAACAAAAAGTAATGTTCTAAATATTCTCAAAAGGGGAAAAAACAATACAAAATGAATCTGAAGTTGGGCAGATAATTGGATATGTAGGGCTACGGTGTCACAGAACTACTTAACATTTGGAAAAGATTACGGTAATACTAATTCTGTAGGCATACAGTAAATGTAGAAAATCTACTCCTGGTGGATTTTTAAGCTATGTTTTAGGAAGAAGCTACTTTTGTGGAATGACAGGTGGTAAAAAAACTACATCATAACTTAGGGACAGATCTATATAGTCACTGCACCAAGGAGCAAGTCATTTGCAAGCAAATCTCCATTATTCTTTGTTACCATGATCATGAAAGAACATGTGTTTACATAGCTATATGGTGGTCTTGCACATTTGTGCCTCCTACGTTCTTCAGAAGGACAGGCAATGATGGCAAACAAGATAGGTACAAATTTAGTATTACCTCTTCATGATACCTGCAAGACAGGCTGTGTCAGCACAAGTGAGAGTGAAGGAGAGTAGGTAAGGGTGGGGTGGTCCTGACCTTCACATAGCTACACTCATCATTTCTTAGATAAAGTAAAAGAGGACTCCCAAATTCACAGTGTAACTCTCAATTTTTTCAACTATATTGCTCTCTGTAAGAGTCTATTATCAACAAATATTTACCTGTTGTTGTATTATCCTGTAACCTGCCAACTTCCTGAGAAGAAAAACTGAAAACCTACAAGATATTCACTGAATAGTTCCCAACCATTAAATATATTTTTCCTGGTCTTCTCTACCAGAGTTTTGTATCAGAGACTGATTTATAACTCAGAATTTTACAGAAAGATTTTGTGCCAAATTTCATGCCATTTCAGATTACTTCCAAAAATCTGAACCCTTCTTGCCTTTGTATCACTCTGTTGTTGTGGGGAGAGTTTTAATGGTACAAAACTGGAGCAGTGCAATGTCTTTGCATAATTTTAAACCCATGAGAGGTTATAACAAGGGAATTGTCTGCAATATCTTCGTACAAGAGCAACAGAAGAGTTCCATGCACAACAAGGCAGCCAGAAAAATATATTTATTAACAATAAAAGTAGCATGAGAATACAAAAGTTAAGGAACAGATTAGATTGCTCAGAGACAGAGGTGAGGAGGAGATCAAGTTGCACCCTCAGAAGTGCTGCAACACTCCCATCTAGCTGGGAACAACTTTGCCCTCTCCAGTTCCCCAGCCAGCATGTTTGCAGACGATCTGCCCTGCATCTAAACAACACAGTCAAAAGGCGACTACCATTAGCATTTCAGTGCTCTTCTGTTTCATTTTCAGGTGCCATTACACAGCTTGCATCTAGACCTTAACTGGTTTTGTCAAGAAAGTGATACTTGAAAAATGAAAAATTTTTACTTGTCATTTTGGAAATATCCATGAGTTAGAGGTGAAAATATTTCAATGCCTTTTTTTTTTTTTTTTTTTTCCTCAACTTAATGTGGCAAAACAAAGCTGGGTCATAAAGTAAAAACAACATTATGAAAAAACTCTGTTTTCACAGTTTGCTAATGGCATCCTGACCATGGCATTTTTCTGATATGGCAAGCTGTTTCTTTGAGAAAGAAATAATAGAAAGATGAAAAATTGAAGTGCCTACGCTATGTTGCAAGAAGGTCTTGGACCTGATTTACTGATATTTTGGGAACATACCCTAAATCCCCAGTCAACAAGCTGTTCCAGGTTATATGGATGGATCTCCTTCACACTCAAGAGAAATCCATGCAGAGAATTTGATGCATGTTTGCAATTGTTTTTGTTTCAAGACATTGCTGCTTTTACAGAAAAAAAAAAAAGTGGTATCCAAAGTGTTATTCAGAAATTCCAAACATTCCATGCGATCTTCAAAATAGTTAAACACCCAAGTTTTACACAGAGGTCCAGAGGAGTCCAATGAAAATCAACAGAGGCCTGCAAAGCCTGCCCCTCCCAAGTTCCTGACGTTACTGGCAGATAAATCCAAGTGGCCTGAATTTCATCAGTACTGAGCACTAGCTTCTCCAATACAAGGGATACTTGGTTCTGCTGTGAACCCTGATGTGAACTACACATTTCACTTAGACCAGTGCCAACACTGCTGCAGAACAAACTTTTTTTTTTTAATTTTGTATTATGTTCAAATGTTGTTGAAATATCAATGCGCTAAATAAATAAATAAATAAAGACCATGCAGGCTCCAGCATGCTTCGATTTCTAACACCAACTCTCAGCCTGATCTCTTGTATGAACCAGTTTTCCACCAGCTTTTTTTTTTTTTTCTCCATTCTGCAGCTAAGTGTTTATAATAGAAACACAGAAGCTGTAGCTATAGCAAATCTGTTGGGCACTCTTGTAACTAAAACCTTCCAAAGCCAAATGTTTTGGAAGAGCTTCTTGCACTTTTTGTTTTAAAGAACATTTTTGTGCTTGTTTGTTCAAACTTGGTCTCTTCAGCGAAGGAATGTTCTCTGGCTCCCTTTCAGCATGTATTAGTTCAGTGTCCCTTTAGCTTGAGGAGCTGAATCATCAGTTGCTCATGTGTTCATGCTTTAGTAGAAAGATTTATAGAACTTCTGCTGGGAGTTCTTCCAGAACAAAAGGTAAACGCTGTATTTTTTTTTTTTAATGGAAGGAAAGTTCATTGATCTATTTTGTTTGTTTGTTTTTGAATTAGAGTAAATTAAATTTTGCTCCTCAGCAGAAACACAACTAGCACATATTTTCAACACATCTGCAATCCACACACTTAGAATATCTATAGTGTATAAAAGACAGTTTAAAATGTAGATCCTTCTTAATGTATAGATACTGCTGACTCAATAATTTCACTTTCCACTTACTCCAGTGATTACTAGGAACAACTCCATTGAAGTTAGTGGACATAGAGCAGTGCAAAATTGACAAAATCCAGACTTCAACTGCATATCCAACTGACTGAAAACTGATACAAAAAACCCTGTCCTGGAAGAAAAAAAAAGCTGCTCTTTATAATCTTTGCAAACCAAAAGTATCAGTAAAATTAAATGACACAGCCAGAATATAGGAGCCCTATCATCAGATTTTGTAAATCGCTGAAGCTATGTTGACTTATATCAGAGTAAGTTCTGACACTTATTTTGTAACTTTGCATTTGCTCTTTCCAAACATCACTGTAACATTCAACTTCTTCCTTTGTGAGTAGCTTCTTTTGCTCAGTTTGAGTACTTTACACTAATGATTTGTGTATCTAAAGAGAAGAAAGAATTGGACAGCTTGGGCAGCCTGTAAATTTTGTAGATGACACTAAATCAAGCACTAAATCAAACAGATATTATCTTTTTCCCTTGGAGGTAGCATTAGTTTGACCAAGATTAGGATACTGTGAGCAGAAAATCTATCTAAAGTGCACTGAAACATCAGCAAGTCTGACTTTGCTCAAAACCAGAACCACCACAGAGGTCATCTAAATATTAAGGATTTGAATGTGCAGTTACTTGAGCATGAAACTCTTCAGTTACAGTGAATGTACGCAGAGTGTTTCACCCAGCTGGGACATAACATTTGTCAATTTTGTTTCTACTAATACTGTATTGGATACAAACCAGAAGTTTAACCAAAACAGAAATAAGTGTTGTTTTCCATGAAAGGTAGTATAAAAATTTTAACTACATAAAAATATAGTTCTTTTGACTATGCTTATTGAGCATTTTAAAATCAGCTAAAGCCCTCTGTTACAACAACGGGAAAATATTTAAAATGCATTATCCTTATTCTGATCATGAAGACAGTGATAAATCTGCAGTTTCCTAACCTTTCACTCATGGAAAGCTATCAACTATCCAGTTAAAGTATGTGAGAACACATATGCGTGGTTTTCTCATTCTTGTATACAAAGTGGGAAGTCACCTCTGTGCAGAAAGTGTTGCAGGAGTTAGTAAGATGGGAGAAGTTGCTCCAACAGAGACCCATCCTTGCCATGAAGAGTGACATAGCTATCTGTATTGCTTTTATCTCCAAAGTGTCTTAGGTACTGCTCACAGTGTGATGAACATCTACTTTATTCTCTCACGTCTTCCGAAACAGGGGAATAAATCATGGCTTTTGGTTTAGGGCAGTAGTACTCATGATTCTTTTCATCAGAAATGCACTTCTGCACTTCTCAGACATCCTATCACAGCATATGCCCTACACATTTGCTTCCACAGATTAATAATGGAATTTAGTCTAGAAAAATGAATTCTGTATTACTAAGCCTGTATTACAAACAAAGATAATTATCAAACATCACTGAGAACAGAAGCAGGCACCGAAACAAAGAAATTACAGTGATATTAATTAGTGAAATATAAAATAAATTATATAATAATAATATAATATAATATAAATTATTATTTTTAAATAATAATGGAAGAATGCTGACCTTATAATCCTGTATTTTTTTTATATTTACTAGAGCATCAATGCAGATCCTCAGTCGCATAAAGCATCATATATTTCTTTCCATGGTTTGGAAACTCAGACAGAAACCTTGTTGCTGTGTCTATCAGAAGTTTTCCAATCATATCTTGCCAATGTTATCATATACTGAGTTTGTTCCTAACTGCCATGGTGTGATTACATTAGATCCCAATATTATACAGCTTGAAGAACTTGCAGATGAGAAGTAGGTATTTCATTTAGGTGTTGGACTCAATGATCCTTGTGGGCCAATTTCAGCTCAGGATATTCTATGATTCTATAATATACACCAGTTAATAATAAACATTTTTTTTTTCCCTCTAGCAATATAGAAGAGTTATTTACCAAAACTGGATATTCTAAGGCATGTTGTTAAAACAGGAGAGCAACTTCCTATATTTACATATTTTATACCATCCCATAAATAAGAAAACTGTTTTTAATATCTGCTCTAAATTACCAAGACAAGACAAAATATCTTTTTGCAATAGAGAAAGGCAGACTGTACCATGCTGTTTGTAGATAGGAGGTTTCCTATAGATGTTATCTTTTACACCAGTGTCTGAGGAAGAGGAAAGAGAAAGGAAAGAATAAAAGAGTAAGCAAGCAGTTCAGACTATGCTGCTCGTCTCCTCTCAACAACACTAAAATGCAAACACTTGAGCAAAGACTACTGATTACTTCATTGGTTTGTCATTCAGTGCTTATTAAAAGAGAATGCAGCCTTACCCATCAACTTTGTTTAAAACAGTGCCTATGCCTACCTAAATAGCTTAATCCGCTCTTAAGTCCCTCAAAATGCTTTCAGATACCTTGAGTGCTGCACTACCAATTTATATAGACAACAGAGAAACTGCATATACTTGTCACTATTTAAAATAAAATTCATATAATGGTAGAACAGACTACTATAAAAGCGTCAAACTTGAAAAGGGACTATTTCTCCATTAATTAAAAAGACAGTATACATGGTAAGATATAGATGTTTATACTGGAAATGCCTAATATTCTAATATGAAATTCTATAGTTTGTCCATATATTGAGTTGTATAGTTGACCTGGCCTTTCAGGAATTTTTGGAAAGCCCCCAAAGCCACAGTCCACATATCATGTTGTAGAGATGTCGGATGTTACTTAGACCTACAGACCTGGGCAAATACAATTCCTAATTACAGTGTGTTTATAGAAACACTAATCCCAGAAGCTAAACATAATTAAACAAAGTATACCATTGAGCTTAGCAGTCAGTGTACTTAGCAGTCAAAAGCTAAGCAGTGTGAATATAAATGTAGTATGCTTGTAACTGAATGTGAACTTGAAAACAGCATAGTATGTATGCAAAGACACAGCCTCTGTGAGCTTCACGGGGGCCCAAAGTCTTTCACCAGTTTTCAAAATCTGTATTTGTGTGACTCTCTAGTTCAGAAAGTGAATGGATAAAGAAAAAAAGTAAAACAAAAAACCTCTGCAGCTAGGCTTAATAACATTTGCCATCATCTAATGCAAATTTTTATACCTAAGAATGCAGTACTAACTCCTTTATTTCTGAGACAGTTTACAGATTTTCACTCAGTAGTTTTCTTCTTTTGAAGCTCTAAATTCACAAATTAATGGGAAAACAAACAAACAAACAACATTTAGAAGAGAATAAACAGGTGTCAGCAATTGAAGATCAAACACTAAGCAGTGAATGCCTACCTGGAATATGGAAATGTCTAGGAGCCTGCTGATAGACAGAAGATGAAGATTTGCTGTCTGAGTACATGGATAAGCTTGGAGTGCTCCGACCACTTTCACTGCCTCCAAGGGGAAGAGCAAAGAAAGCAGATAAAAGAAAAAAATGGAAGGCAAAGTAGAGTATTTCAAGCATAAAAGCTTGTTCAGAATGACTTGTTAATCCAACAGTTTTAAATAACTGGGAAACCATTTTCAGCACAGCGAATTGGCTCAATTTACAAACATCTCATCAACACTTAATATCTGATAGATAATATCAGATTAAATTGCAGTCTTGCATCCACTCTTTGAAACTAAAGCTCCTCTTTTAAAAACATCATAATGAACAAAATAAAAGGATGAGCACATCCACAGTCTTGTAGTATGTTTTGCATAGTTAAGTGAATAACCTATCAATCAAGATTTTGAAAAATTTAATGCTGTGGCTCATAGCCTGCCCTTAAAACTAGTAATGAAATTATTCAGTACTGTTCAAAATACCTCAAAGCAGCACTAGACCAAAAAACAGATGTTACAGTTAAGTCAAATGCCCCTGCATATATCAGTGACAAAACTAGATGTTGAAATTTTTCGTAAATTGCAAACATTCCCCACAGATAACATGCCACAGC